>NC_046665.1:93052675-93141507 GCF_010883055.1 Belonocnema kinseyi
ATTTCATCTCTTTGGTTTACAGTTTAACTGTTTTGTTGAAAAATAATCTTTTTTTATTTAATCATTCAACTACTTCAGGAAAACTGTCACTATATTTTTAAAAATTTCCTTTTTTGGTTGTAGACTTATCTCTTTGATTGAAAATTAAACTGTTTATTCAAAAAGCCTTTTTTGGTTAAAAATTGATTTTGTGACTGAAAATGTAACTTTTCAATTTTTTCAGATTAATCTTTTTTATTTAAAAATTCTCCGTTTGAGTAAAATAAAACATTTTCTTGGTTTGAAATTTCATGTTTTTTAGGTAAAAGTACATAAGTTTCGTTAAAAATTTAATTTTTTGCTTAAAAGTTATATTGTGGTTTGAAAATTCAATTTTTTATAGGAAATTAATTTTTTGTTTTGAAGATTCAACGATTTAGATAAAGTTTTATTTCTTCTTTGAGTGAAGAATCTCTGTTTGTTGAAAATTCGTCATTTTCATTCAAAAAATTTTTTCTATAAATTTTATCTTTTTTATTGAGATATAAACTATGACGCTTTTTTGTTATGAGTTTATATTTAATAGTTAAAAATTTAACCATCATGTTCAAAGTTGAATATTTTTGTTGAAAATTCAAGTAGTTTGTAAAAAAAAGTATTTTTTAATAGTAGAAAATACATTTTTTTGTTTAAAAAAATTAAATTAAAAATTTAAGAAACTTAAAAAGAAATATTTTGTTACGGTCTGTTACAGACCCCTAATATTTTTTGAATGTCATGGTTTTCTTTTTAGATTCATGCCTTATTTCAGGTGGAACCACTAATCCAGAAAATAAATTTTAAATCCAATAGCGCATGCGCAAAAAGTAGAAAAAGTAGCCTTTCACAGCGTGCGCAAGCGCAGCAGGAAGAAAAAGTTTGTTAATCTAAGACCGCAAGTGCAACAGCTACCAATCATCAGCTACTAAGCACAGTTTTAGAATTTGAAATTTTTCGCCCGCTATACATGCCTGAAAAGACATACATTTCGTGCACGTGTTACAAATTTTTTTTCTTTTTGGGAAGGACATGAAATTACGGCAGTGTGAGAACTAGGAAAATGAAAATATTAATAACATGTACCTTGCAAATAGATGGTTTTGCAATAATACACAAAGTATATGAGACTGTATTAATTTCGTGGAAATGTTGGAAATCCCGTATATAGAATATATAATAAAGCTTGTGAGTTTCTCGGATATTCCTATTCCATTTTCCAAAAAGAGGTGGCGGAACTCGGCTATAGAGAAGATGAGGATTCGTTGGTTCAGAGACAAATAAATACGCGATATTTCACCGGATGGAAAATGAGATCTTGCCCCCCCCCCCCCGCTAGACGGCGAAAACTACTTTCGATTTTTCGTCCTCGTTGCTCACATTTAAAATCCATCTTCCGGTCCTTAGTCTGTAAATATTTGGCTCTGAAACTGAAATGATGGTGCTTTGTAATTAATGGACTACTTAGTTGTATTTTGCTGAATCTGACGTGGATATGTAGATGCAGGTGTAATAATTATTATTGGAAGGATTTATTTCATGTGTGCACTATAGTGTTGCGGGATTTATACAGTCTGAAAGGCGACTTTGCTATTTTTGGGAACAGATGTAGGTGGACAATTCTCCATGTCATATTTCAAAAACTGATTGTATTTTAGTATTCAACATATGGTACGGTAGCATTGGCTGGGTTCAGGCAATTATTTCAAATCTAAATTCTACCAATTATAAATTGTTGCAAAACTATATAAAGCCAGTCATAGCAAGTAACGAGTTACTTTTTTGGCGAGGAAGTTATTTTTTAAAATTAACCCTTTTCCAGGCACCCTTTTTCAGGCACCCTTTTCCAGGCGGAAGGAACTAGGCCACGGTTTAAGCAAGTTATTGAAAAATTAAGTTTTTTTGCGAAATTAATACCGGACTTGTATTCTAAGGAAAAAATACGTCTGCTATAATAGTTCAATTGTTAAAATACATATTGTTATTAACAAATTAGGAAATAATTAATTTTGCGATATGAATAAATGCTTTGACGAACATTGAGAATATGAATAAAAATACGGGTATGACATATATTGACTAAGGGGTTTTTTCATGCGCAGAATTTAAATTTGCCATTAGTTTTGCGAAATTAATTTGTTTAAACAATTTGTTTAATGAAAATATTGCAAAATTCAGTTTTTTTTCTAAATAAATGCCGCAATCGGATTCTGCGGAAATAATACGTATGGAATAGTAGTTTTACTTGTTCGAATATATTTGGTTATAAAGAAACTATTCACTATAATGTTGTATAAGGTCACTTTATTTAAAATCGTTTCTCTTTATTATTAATAAATTTTTTATAACAAAATATATTTGAACAAGTAAAACTACTATTCCATACCTATTTTTTCCGTAGAATCCGATTCCGGTATTTATTTTGAAAAAAGTCCATTTATCAATAATTTGTTTGAACAAATTGTTTAAGGAAATTATTGAAAAATTGAGTTTTTTGCCAAATAAATGCCGAAATCAGATTCTAAGGAAATAATACGTATGGAATAGCAGTTTTACTTGTTCAAATATATTCGTTTATAAACAAATTATTAACTATAACTTATGAACTTTAAGGCTACATTATTTATAATTTGTTCTCTTTATTATCAATAATTTGTTTATAAAAAAATATATTTTCACAAGTAAAACTGCTATTCCAGACGTATTTTTTCCATAGAATCCGATTCCGGTATTTATTTTGAAAAAACTCAATTTTGAAATAATTTGTTAAAAGAATTTTTTTGAACAAATCGTTAAAAAAAATGTTTAAACAAATTAATTTTTCAAAAATAATGGCAAATTTGAATTCTGCGCATCACAAAACCCATTAGTCAACATGTGCCATACCCGTATTTTTATTCATATTCTTATGGTAATTAAAGGATTTATCCATATTGCAAAATTATTATTTACTAAATTTTTAATAACAATATGTATTTCAGCAATTCAAACTACCATAATACACGTTTTTTTCTCGGTAGAATCCAATTCTGATATTAATTTTGCGAAAAACTTAATTTTGTAATAATTTGTGTAAACAAATTGTTTAAACCAATTAATTTTGCAAAATTAATAGCAAATTTAAATTTAACGATTCCTTGCACACCTTAAATCATACAGTTTATCTGTACCGTGGCCCCATTCCTTCGGACTGGAAAAGGGTTAAATATGTAACAGCTCGGGGGGGGGGGGGGGGGGGGGGGGGGGGGGGGTCGAGACAAGTTGTGACGATTTGTTACTAAAGAGGGTATTTACGTGATTTTTGGAATTTCACAAAAACTTTCTCCTGAAAATGATCTATTTAGTTATAAATTTTACCATTTTGTTGAAACATTAACAATTTTCTTAAAAATAAATCCTTTTAGGGTGCAATTTTAACTGCGTTGTTAAAAATTCGTCTTTTTGGGTTAAAATGTATCTCTTTCTGTGGAGCATTAAACTTTTGCCTCGAATTCATATTTTGTTGATGAAAAGGCAACGGAATTCTTATTTCGATGGAAACTATTTTTTTCGGGTAATTTGTCTTTCGGATTTAAAAATTAATCTTTTTTAGTAGAAATATCGCATCTTTCTGGGATAAAAATGCAAAATTTTTGTTAAAAATTAAATAATTTCCTAGAAAGTTTAATTTTTGTTCAAACTTGCTATTTTTATGTTGGAAAGTCAATTGAAATCTTTTCAACTCTTTTTTTGACAATTGTTCTTTTTGATTTAAGAATTCACCTGTCTTAGTAGATTTTGTATTTTACTTGGACAAAAATGCAACTGTTTAGTTAAAAACTTAACAATCGTGTTAAAAAGTCATACTTTTTGGGTAAAAATTCGACAACTTAACAGAAAATTTACTTTTTGTTTACAATTCTTATATTTTATTTTATTTTTTTTATTTATCTGTTTTATCAGAAATTTGGTCTTTCTTGAATATAAATGCAAATGTTCGGTTGAAAATTTAACCTTTCTGTTGAAAGTTTTTTTTTTTATTTTAAAATTCACCTGATTTAGCAGAAATTATATCTTTTTTGTACAAAAAGTCAACTATTTGGTAGAAAAAAATAACAATTTTATTAAAAAGTCATACTGCTAGTAATACTACTAATCTTTTTTGGAGGAAAATGCACCTTTTTGGAAAAAAAATGTTCAAAGGAAAATTCAGCTATTGTAAAAGAATCTTTTATCTTTATGAAATAAAAATGCAACTATTTCATTACCAATTAAACTATTTTTTTTTTAAACATAGTTTTTTGTTGAAAATCCGAAGTTGAATTTTGGATAAAATTTCAACTATATTTTTGAAAATCAAAAAAAGAAGGTTCATCTGGTTCGAGAGAAATTTCATCTTTTTTTGGATATAAATGCAACTAATAGTAGAGAATTCATTAATTTTGTTAAAAAGTCCTTTTTTTGATAAAAATCCATGATTTTTGGTAGAAACTTATTTCTTGTTTCAAAATTCATATTTGGATCGAGTAAAGTCAGTTAAATTATTTTTGAACAGCAAATTCAACATTTTTGCATCATGTATATTTTTTATTTACAAATTCATTTGCTTTAGCAGAAATATAATTTTTTTAATAAATATGCAATTTTGTTTGAAGGATTTAGTGGATTCACTTTGTTAGGAAAACATTTTTTCCTGAATATTTATATTTTTATTTGAAAATTTATCTCTTTGGTTTAAAATTCAACTATTTTCTCAAATTTCCTTATGTGAAAAAATCGTATTTTGGTCGACAATTCATCTTTTTGGTTTGATATTCGTTTCTTAGATTGAAAATATAACTAATTTGTCGAAAATTTATCTTTTTGACAGAAGATTAATCATGCCGATTAAAAATTAAACTAATTAGTTTAAAATTAACTTTATGTGTCAATTTCTTTACATTAATATTAAATTGTATTTATATTTATTCACTTCCAAACAAAAATAGATAACCTACATGTTCAGCTTAAAAAAATGTATAAAATATTAATATTAATGATTAAATATTCAACTGAAAAATGAATTTTTAACTAAATAGTTCAATGTTTAACCGAAAAAATGAACTTTTCACCTAAAAAGAGACAAATTTTTAAGAACAAATAAAATGAATAATTAACAAAAAATATAATAGATGACACTTAAGGAAAACAAGATTTTAATTCTATTTTAAAAATTCAAAAATTCAATTTTTCGAAAAAAATCTTATCAGATTTCTTTCTCAATCTAGTACAAATTTATTAAAATAATATAGAGCAATGATTAAAAAATAAAATAATTTTTAATCAAGAAATTTGCATTCAAATTTAATAGTAATAAATCAAATTCAGGGCGAATGCAACATAATTTAAGTGAATTATTAAAGAAAACTTTTTTTAACCGACGAATTAAATAAAATTCGATTGAATTGAAAGAAAATTAAGGAAAATGAGAAGAATTAGAAATATATTTAGAAAAGCATTAAATTTGTTAAATTAAGAATGAATTAAGAAAAGTACAAGAAAATTTGATAAAATGCTTAGTTATTAAAGGTTTATTTGAAATTCTTAGGGTTATGTCAAGAAATTAATAATAATAATAATAGTAGGGATTAATAATAAACATTCAGGATAAATTTCAAATCAATTCAAATGAGCTGGAAAAAATGTTAAAAATTCAAAGCATTCCATTGATTAAAGAAAAATCTGATTGAGTTTGGAATAATTCTAGGGAATTCACGAGAATCGTGTAAAACACATAAAAATGTATAGAATTGTTAATTAATAAATATGATAAAATCCATAAGAATTCAAGGTGAATTTCAGAATCCTTAGGGTTAATTAAAATAATTGACATTCCAAAGAAAACCCATTGAATTTAGTGAATATCAAGGGAATGACAAAGAATTCAAGTCAAATTCAAAAGAATTCAAAGAAATTGAGAAAATATTCAATTAAATTGAGAAATACTCAAGTTGTCTTTTTATTTTATTGAAAGAAGTGACAAAATTAATCTTTTTATTTTAAGATGTATCTATAGTAGAATTTCTTGAAAAGACAGTAGCAATAATGCATAATCATGAGAACAATAATAGAAAATTAGAAGAAGCCACTTTTTATAAAAGATGAGATTTAATTGATCGAAATTCGAAATTCTCCGACCGCCACTACCAAATTAAATCCCAATTCCTATAAGTCACAAAATTGCTAATAAGATCCCGAATTTCCCACCCAAAATTTTTTCATTTAAAATTTGAATTTCCACACTTGGGCCGATCTTGTCCAATCAGTGTCGGCTTAATTTAAATTTCGTGCCTACCTTATTTGCATCTGCTAAGTGATAAGTAAACCCCGCAGACATATATCCGGACGGGCGATAAGCGGGAAATAAATCGCAAAACTTTAAGTAGTTATAAATCTATACGAAGGATGTTGGTGGGGGAAATTAGAGAGAGAGAGAGAGAGAGAGAGAGAGAGAAGCACACAGAAAGAGAAATATTAAATGTGTGTAAGAGAGAAGGAGAAATTTAGAAGGAGAAAGTCAGAGAGAAAATGAGAGTGAGAGAAAGACGATACCTCAAGCAACGGTTGGAGTTAGGAGGGTGGGGTTGGGAGAGAAAGATGCAAACGTAGAAGGAGGCATAAAATATAATTGCATCGGATGGCGTCACTGCCTGCACGCCCCTGGCGCTAATAGCGCTCCGCTCGCTCTCGCATTTTAATGCCTAAATTATGTTCGGCATAAGAGATAGACGAGAGGCAGTCTCGAGAAGTGTACATATCGATTGCGACTTTGAACGCGACTCGTTTCCTCATAACCAACTGCCATTTTCCTTCGTAGAATTTAAAAAAATTTTATTTTAATTTCATTCTATAATTTCTTAAATATTTATTTGTATTTAATTTAGATACTAGTTTCTATTATGAAGGTCCAATTTTTAGGGGTTTTAAATCCTCTCTCATAATTCCTTCAATTTTATTTCCCCTCCCCTCATTTGCTCTGCTTCCTCTCTCTACCTTAGTTTCACTTCCCTTAAAAAACTTTGCTTACCTTCCTTTCCACTCTCTTCTCCCCTTTTTCGTCAAATACTTTTCTTTATCACTTCCCTTAAAACCGAATCCCTACCCTTCTCTATTTTTCCTACGGAACCTACTAATTTCCTTCTTCTGTTTTTCATACATTCCCTAACTTGTCTTTCCTTTCTCGTCACTCCTTTACTTTTCATTCTCACTTTCCTTAGGCCGTATTCAGACGAGCGGATCCCGGTTGCGATTACGGTCACGATTACAACCGTCGACCAATCAGTGCGGATTGTGCTGCACGCTTATTGGTCGACGGTTCCAATCGTAATTGTAATCGGAACCGGGAAGCGCTCGCCTGAACACTCCTTTACTATACCCATCAACTACCCTTTCCTAATTCCCTTCCAGAACCCACTATTTCCCTTCTCGATCTCTCCCTCCTCTACTTTCTATTTTCACTTTTCTTAACCCAATCCCTGCTCTTTTCTATTTCTCCTGCCGAAGCCACTATTTCTCTTTCCTATGGTTCCCATACATTTCTTACTTTGATCCGTATTTGTCACCCTTAATTTTTGCTACTTTTTATTTTCTATCTTCTCTTCACTTTTTCTATTTCACTTCAATCTCTTCCACTCCATTACCCAATTTCTCCCTATTCTACTTTCCATTCTTACTTTCTTTATTACCTATCCCCGTATCTTCCCTAATTCCACTACTGAACCTAATATTTTCCTCCCCTATGCCTCCCACATATTCCCTAAGGTGTCCCTTCTTCCTCTTCACTTTCTCTACTTTCCTCTCATCCTTTCCGCTCTCTTTCCCCATTAATTCCTCTCATAATTTTCCTCACTTTCCACACATCCGTTAGTCTTTTGACATTTCTTGATATCCCTAAATTTGTTATAAAATATACTTTAGATGTTTACAATCCGTTGAAATCCTATCAAATTCCAAGACTCTTTTAATTCTTAGGTCTTTCCAAGTAATAATGAATTACCAAGAAGGCGTGGATCTGAATGCATGCAATCTCTTCCATAATTTCGCAACCCTAATCCCCTACTCCACTTCTAATTCTCTTTTTCTATACTTTCCGTCCTTTACCATAGTTTCACTCATATCACTTGCTCTTTCCTTACTTTTTATACTTCTTCTCTCACTTTTTCTACTTCCCTTCCATTCCTTTCTATTTTTCCCCTCAAAACAACCGCAGCTTCTTCTTGCTTGCCTAATTTCTTCCTACATTACTTTTCTTACCACCCATTTTCTACCCTCCCTCATTTCCCCTCCTCAAAAAACAAGCACCCTCCCCTTTCCGGCGCTACACCACCACCACCACCTCACTTTTCCTTACTTCCCATCTTCTCATTTATCCTACTTCCCCTTAGGCTCAGATTCATTAAAATCTCCTCCTCCCATAATTTCCCAAACATATTCCCTTAATACACTAGTAAAACTCCTCTTCCTTGCTCCCCCTGCTCACTCAATTCTTCTTATACCACAACTTCTTCCCTCACTTACTCTACTTTCCATCTATAACCCACGATCCCTCCTCTCACAAAAATTTTAACGTTCCCTTCCTTTCCTCCTTTATCCCTAGTTTACTTCTCCTCCTCACTTTCTTGAACAACCATCCCTAAACGTCCCATTTTCCCTCCCCAAACATTAATTATCTTCCAACCACTCTAGTTTCCCTACTTTCTCTCCCTTATTTCCCCCCATTTCCTCTTCTATTACTCTCCCTAACTTTCGAAACATCCCCTCCCATCCTCTAAAACCTTCAGAATCTTCTTGAAACCGAATCAAATTTTTAAAATCCTTTAAAAAATTTTTAATATCACGAAAATTCCTGAGAATCTTTCAAAATATTCATGAGTGTGTAAACTTCTTAAGAAACTCCTTAAAAATCCCCTGAAATTCTTAAACTCTAATAAAAATTCTACAGAATCTTAAGAAATATGCTAAATTCTTAAACATATTCTATAGTGTGAAATGAAACCCTTTAAAATTTCTTAATTCTTGTGGAGAATTTCTTCAAAATCTATCAAAATATTATGAAATCCATTATAAATCATTTTTTTAATTCTTTAAAAATGTAAGGAAAACTTTCCAAATCCTTTCAAATTCTTTTAAAGTCTTTAAATTCCTTGGAACTTTTTTAATTACTCTCAAACATTTCAAATCTTTCGAAATCCTTTAAATGTTTATAAGGCTATTGAAAATTTGTTGAGTCTTGTCAAATACCCTAAAAGATTTACAATTCTTTTAAACCTCCTGCAAAAACCCTCAAATTCTGGAATTTCGTTCCAAATTTTTTTGAATTTTCAAAAATTTTCTAAAATCTATTAAATTCTTTTAAATTCCACGAAATGCGTCGATATTCGTTAAAAATCCACTGAAAATTTTGGATTTCTCCAAAATTCCTTGGAGTCTTTTAAAATATCCTAAAATCTCTAAAATACATTTAAATATTACCGAATTTTTTAAAATTCAATTATGTTTAAAAAACTGCAAGGAATTTTTAATATCTTGTAGAATTTCTTAAAATATTCGGAAAGCTCACCAAATCTTTAAAAAATTCTTTAGATTCTTGTGAAATTTTTTGAAATTTATAAAAACATTACAGAATGCTTAAAAGTTTAATGGATCTGTTTAAACCCTATAAGAAAGATAACAAAAATTCAATTCGCTTGTGATCACTAAAAATACCTTAAAATCGTTAAAAACTATAATTAAAAATTCCGTCGAATCTTTTGAATAATGTGAAATCTTCTGCAATCTTTAAAATTCTTCAAGCTTCCTTGAAACGTTCTTAAATTTAAAAATCCATAAAAAATTCCTTAATCTCTTTTAAAATCTCTTAGTGTCATTGAAATTCCTAAGAATCTTTGGAAATAATTTTAAGTATTTAAAAATCTCTATTAACTTTAAAAACCCGCTTCTACTTCAAAGATTCAATTCCGTCCAATTAGAAATAATAGAGTATGAATACTCTTAAATTTAGAACACCTTTCAGTGAGACTCATTAAATTTTCAAATTTTGAAAGTAATTCTACATGTCAGTACAAACAAAAATATCCGTTTGACCAAAGCCAGAAATATAAATCCAAGAATACATTTAAATTATAAAATCACTCCTTTAAATTATCGCGTTGAATGAAAATGCAGTTTTCCCAGTGACTATGTGACTTTCTGGTAAACGTCTCTGATCAAAGGAATGGAAACTAACGCACATGATAAAGTAAACATTTTATTATCGGCGAATTCTCAAGTGTGGATGAGTAGGTTGATGTAGGGATCAATAATCTGATTTCGACGAAAGCTTCTTTTGACATTTAGTGGTCTATTTTACATTCTTTGTTTTAGTACCGCGATTGAAACTTATGAGTCGTCGTTCGAAAGTTGCCGCTGAATCGTGAGGGGTGGTAAAATGCAAGAAAGAAAGAGCGAGAAGATCTTTCATTTAAATATAGAATCCCGTTTGACTGCGCTTTGTTCGATCACTCGCAAAAACGCAAAGTGCAGAACAAAGAAGAAAAGTGAATCGGGGCCGAACATTTGTGGATGTGGAACTAAATGGAAACTTTTCTGAAAAGAGACATTTGAAACTAGCACCAGATTTGAGGTCAGTTAAAGGAATGATAAGAGGTGAACCTTAAAGATTTTTTGATGCTAAAAACGAATCAGACAGGAAAAATGGTCTGACTAAAAAATAGCCATTTTGGACACATTTATTGTGGAGAAACGGATTGCTTTTACGCCCAAAAGCGGTATCTTATAGTTCAAGTATTAAGCTTTAAAATCCATTTTTGATTTTGGAATACGTTTTTTTAGCTGTAATATGCAAATTTGATGATTGTTGGATCATCTTCATCATTTTATATTGTCTTTATTAGCCAGATCATCTTCATCTGATCTTGCCTTTAATCGCTGGACCATTATCTTCATTTGATCTGCTCTCTACTGGGTGAATCATTATCATCATCATTATCATCATATGTTCTTGCCTTCACTAGCTAAATTATCATCATCATCATCATTTGATCTCGTCTGCACTAGCGAGATCGTCATCCTCATCTCATTTAGCCTCCACTGATTGGGCCATTATCATAAGTTAATCTTGTCTCTACTGGCTGAATCACCATCACCATCATCATCATCTGATTTTACCTTCACTGACTAAATTATCACCGCGATTTGACATTGTCTCCACTGGCTAGATCATCATCAACTAATCTTGCATTTACTGACTAGACCATTACCATCATTTGATCTTGTGTTTACTGGCTGGATCATCATCATAATTTGATTCTCTCCTTCACTGGCTAAATCATAATCATCATCATTTGATCCTGACTTTACTGGCTAGATCATAATCATCTGATCTCCTCTTTACTGGTTGGACTATTATATTCATTTGATCTTCTCTTTACTGGTTAAATCATCATTATTTGATCTGGCCTTCAGAAGCTAAATGATTATTATCACCATTATCATCATTATCATTTGGTCTTGTCTTCACCAGCGAGATCATCATCCTCGTCTCATTTAGCCTTCACTGATTGGACCATTATCATCAGTTTATCTTGTCTTTACTGGCAGAATCATTATCATCATCTGATCCTTATTGCACTGTCTGAATCATAACCATGACTGTTTGATCCTTTCTTTATCGGCTGGATCATCAACATCATTATCATCTAATCTTGCCTCCAGTGGCTAAATAATCATCATGATTTGATCTTGTTCTCACAGGATAGATCACCATCATTATCATCGTCATCGTAATCATCATCATCATCTAATCTTCCCTTTACAGGCTGGACTATGATCATCAGTTGATCTTTTCTATACTGGCTGAATCATCATCCTAATTTGATATTTCCTTCACTTACTGAGTGATAATCACCATCATTGGATTTTGTCTTTAGTGCCCAGATCGTCATTATCATCTGATCTCGTCTTTACTGCCTGAAAAAGATCTTTATTTTATCTTCTCTTTACAGGGTGGATCATCATCACCAACATCATCTGATCTTACATTCACTACCTAAATTATCACCATCATCACCATCATTCAATCTTGTCTTCACTAGCTAGATCATCATCCTCATCTTATTTAGCCTTCACTGATCGGGCCATTATCATCATTTAATCATGCCTTTACTGGCTAAATCATCATCGTGATTGGATCTTATCTTCACTGGCTAGATTATCATCACCATCGTCATCTTATCTTCCCTTTGCTGGCTGGGCTATCATCATCAGTTGATCTTCTCTTTAGTGGCTGGATTATTATCATTTTAGTGGGTCATTGGGAGCATCAATATAATGATCGAATGAATATCTTCGTGTATATTTATATATATTAAAATCATCGTAATGATTCTACCAATATCCCCACACTACCGAGAAGTGCGGAACCTTCTTAAAGTGTTGTTAGAAAATATTTCACTCGCCCCCGTAAAAAAAGCCTCATTATCATTATCATCATGATGTGACCTTGCCTTCACGGGCTGAATCATAATAATCAACATTTGATCTACTGTTTACTGTCCAGTTAATCATCATCTAATTCCGTGTTTATTTACTGGGACATTATCATCATTTGATTTTCTTTTTAATTGCTCGATCATACTCATCGTTATTATCTGATCTTGACTTTAATAGCTAAAGCATCATTATCACCATTATCATCTTGAGTTGATATTGTCGTCGCTAGTAAGATCATCATCCTCATCTTAGCTTGGCTTCACTAATTGAGCTATTATCATCAGTTGATATTGTCTTTACTGGCTAAATCATCTTATCACCATCTGATCCTGCTATACTGACTGGATCATAATCATCGACATTATCTGATCTTGTCTTCACTGGCTAAATCATAATCATTTTATCTTGTCTTCATTGTCTAGTTCATCATCATCATGTTGATCATCATCTGATCTTGTCTTTACTGGCTAGACAATTATCATCAGTTAATCTTGCCTTTACCGGCTGGATCACCATCATCATTATCTGATCTTGCCCTCATTAGCTAAATCATCATCATTTGATATTGTCTTCACTAGCTACATCATCATAATCTCATCTTGCCTTCACTATCTTGGCCATTATCATTATTTGATATTGTCTTTACTGGCTGGATCATCATCTTTATCCAACCTTGCTTGTAGTAGCTGGATTATAATTATCATCTGATTTTTTCTTTACTGGCTCAATCATAATCATCCTCATTTGATCTTGTTTTGACTGGCTAGTTGATCATCATCTGATCTCTTCTTTACTGGCTGAAACAGTATCTTTATTTGATCTTCTCTTCACTAGTTGGGTTATTATCATCATCTGATCTTATCTAAACTGGCTAAATCATAATAATTTGGTCTTATCTTCACTAGTTAGATCATTTTATTCATCATCATCATCATCATGATCGCCGTCATCAACTGATCTTGCCTTTAATGCCTGCACCATTAAAATCATTTCATCTTGTCTATACTGGCTGATTCCTCATCATGATTATCTGATCTTGCCTGCACTGCTTTAATCACCATTATCATTTGATCTTGACTTCACTAGCTATATCATCATAATTTTATCTTGCGTTCACTGGCTGAATCATTATCATCAATTTTCAACAAACAGTTGAATTTTCAAAAAAGCAAAGTGACTGTCAATTAAAATTGTGAAATATTTTAACTAAATGGTTATATTTGTCACCAAATAATAACATTGTATGCCATAATCATCCAGAAATAATTAACTCTGAACCGATAATAGTTGGATTCTCAGCCACAGATATGAATGTTCAGATAATATGATTCATGTTTACTCTAACTGGAATACTTAAATTTTCAGTGAAAAGAATTAATTTTCAAGAATAAAAGAAAACAAATATTCAAAGCTGGAAATTAATTTTTTCACAGGCTTCTATAGATACAAAGAAAAAATATTATTGTAAGGCCAAACATTTGTATTCAGAATCAAAGAGTTAAAAGTTTACGCTATAGCAATTAATTTTCAACAAAATAGTTGAATTTTTAACAACAAATTATAATCTTACAAAGACGAAAAAAAACCTGATGGTTAAAATTCCAAATAAGAAAGATTGAACGTAAACGAAAAAATGTTGATTCTTTAACAAGGTAATTGAATCTTGATACTGAATATACTTTTTTTATAAGACAAATTAATTTTCGATTAAAATATATTATTTTAAAAATAAACGAATGATTAACAAAATAATTCAACTTCAACACATCAGAGGGATTTTGAGCTTACAATGATTTATTTTCAATTGAATATCTCAATTTTCAACTACAAAATATAAATTTTAAACTACAAATGGAATACGTAAATATTTAATAAAAAAATAAATTTTCAACAAAATGGTTGAACTTCCAACCAGGGATGAATTTTTATAAAATTTTCAAAAAAGGTGAATTTCAAAAAAGGAATGTAGTGTTTGATGTTTAAAAGAAAGTAGAGTTTAATTTTAAATAAACAACAGATAAATTTATCGAAAAAGATAGATTTCCAACAAACATATAATAGTTCATATTTCCACAACTCACTTTTAATTTTTTATCAAAAACAGTTGAGAAAGAAAACATTAACCAAATTGCTAAATTTATTTGCAAAATGCGAACTCTCTATAAATTAGTTGACGTTTCAAGCCAAAAATACGAATTTTCTATAGAAAAATTGATTCTATTCAAAAATAATTATTTTTAACATGAAAGTACGTCTTTAACTAAATAATTAAATCTAAAACAAAATAGTTATTTAAAAAAAATAAAATACGTAAATTTCTCATTAAGAAAAGTCATTTTTAAATAAAGAAGAATTAATTTTTATTGCCTTTTTGATAATTTAAAATTCCTTTTTTGTAAAATAAATCATACTTTTTCATTAAAATTCTCTTTAAAAAACGGTTGCAACCGTTAGAAATCTTTGAAATCCATTTACATTTTGGGTGATTTAATGAAATTCCTAAATCTGGAGCAATTTCACGGAATACCTTTAAATCCCATAAATTTAATTTAAACTCAAGCAATTTTTATTGTGGTCTAGAAATATCTTGAAATTTTTCGAAATACTTTTAAATTTTCTAAAATTTTTGGATCAGAAGGAATTTCTTCTCATTTTAGCTTATTTCATTTATTTCTCAAATTTCTTCTGAAATCCTTTAAATTCTGACTTCATATAAATAGCAAGTCTGTCCTGATTACACGGAGCGGCCCAAGGATGACCATCTTCTGTATTTCCCCCGCAATTGTCTCAGCACTTCGTTGATACGCAGGGATGTTATTCTGGCTTCGAACCTGAGAAATTTATATTATTTATTTATAGAGAAGACTATATTCTGTTTTGAGTCAGAAAAATGGAGAATAATCTTTAAAGTGGTTCCGTCCGATCGTCAGAAGTTCCGAAGACTGCTGGTGTAATAGAATAAGAATCATTAGAAATCCTACACGCACCAGACGGAGCAAACCAAGGAAGACCGCCTTCTTAATTTTTCCCGCAACTGTCTCAAAATATCTTTGACACGCAGGAATTTAAATCAGGCTATAAACTAGAAAAGGCTTTGCACCTTCCAGATATTTTAAAGAGTTTAAAGAGAAAGAATATTCTCTTGAAACTAAAAAGATGAGAGTTTAGAAGCGTTAAAGTTTAAGTTATTTGTTTATGGGGAAGATTCTATTCTACTTTGATTCAGACAATTGGAAAATAAATTCTAAAGAGATTTTAAAGCAGATCAAGAGCGGATTTTCGCTTAATTAAATCGCAAATTGAGAATGTCTGTACAGATAAAACTTTTTATCCGTCCAACCGATTAAGGTTCCGAAGAATTTCCGCGTAATAGGCTTATAATCAGAAGAAATCCTGTCGTGATCACACGGAGTAAACCAAAGATGACCGTCTTCTGCGTTTTTACCGCAAGTGCATCGGAATTGCGTTGGTGCGATTTTGGACGTATTCAAGTTTAAATGATTTATTTATGGATAAGACAATACCCTATTTAAATGCAGAAAATTGAAAAATAAGCTGTAAAGAGTTTTGAAGCAGCTCAGAGGATTTTAGTTTTTAGGATTTTAGTTTCATTAAGAAGCGAATGGCGAATTGTCAAAAGGATAAACATGTCTCTCTGACCGGCCGTGTGAGGTCCCGAAGACGTCCCGTGGTTTAGAATCAGTAGAAATCCTGCTCTTTTCATACGGAGCGACCTAACGATGACCGCCTTCTCTACTTTTCCCGCAAGTGTCTCGGCATTTCGTTTATGCGATTTTGAAAGCATTCAAGTTTAAATAATTAATGTATGGAGAAGACTAGATTCTAGTTTGATTAAAAAATTGAAAAATAAAATCTAAAGAGGTTTTGAAGCAGATCAAGGGCGGATTTTAGTTTAATTAACTACCGAATGGCGAATTGCCGAAAAGAGAAAACCGTCTGTCTGTCCAGCCGTGTGAGGTCCCAAAGACGTCCCGTGTAATAGGCTCGCGCCTCCAAATGGATTTCGAGATTTATGCTAACACGGCGCATTTGTTCAGCGTTGCGAATAACGCGCGGCTCTCTTTCGGCTCAGTGTGTCTAAAGACAAGTACCCGTCACCGTCTGCCTTTCCATGCACAATATTTTCAGTCCGTCTCCACATCGGCGGCGATCATCATCGCAAACTTTAACTTAATTGAAATCACGGATCGCTGAGTGCGATATTTTCCGTCCCTGACGTGCAAGAATTCCTTTGGATGCTCCTCTGATGACATTCAAAGTAAAAATATATTTATAGAATTCAAAGAATTTGTTATTAACGTTTTTAAATTGAAAGATTTTAAGTGGGTAGGGTTTTAATGCAATGGATTGATGTTTGAAATATTTGAAAAGGAATGATCTTTTATGCAACCATTATTATATTTGGGAAAGACGCATTGCCAATTTTTAGTATACAATTATAAAACAAGAGAATTGTGATTCCAATAATAAATTGTAGAGTAAAATTGCATTAAAAAATAATAATTTGAGAAGCTCAGTTTTATTTCTCAGGTAAAATTTTTAAAAATATTTTATTATGGAAAGAATCTTAGAATGAATTTCGGACCAATAAAAGACGAATTTTTAACAAAAAAGTTAAATTTTCAACCAAAGAAATAAATTTAAAATTTTGATACTTAATTTTGAACGAAATCGTTCAACTTTTAATAAAAAGGATCAATTTTTAACAAAGAACCTTGATTGTTCGCCAAAACAGAAAAATGTTTAACAAACTACATGAATTTTAAATAAAATAGTTTATTTTCGCAATATAAAATTATTTCACAAACAAAAAGGTGAACTTAGAACCTGAAAATCTTTCAACACAAATGGCACATTTTCTACTAACAATATTAATATTTCGCCAAAAAAGACGAATTTTGCAGAAAATACATCAATTTCAAACAACTTGATCAATCTTCAACTTAAGAAATTAATTTATAACCAAAAAAATTAATTTTGAACTAAAATGATTAATTTTGAAATTAATTTTATGAGTTTTAAACAGCAATTTACATTAAATTTCAACAAAATATGTGTTTAAATTTATAAAAGAATTCACAACCAAAAAAAGATTAATTTTCACCAAATAGTTAAATTTTCAACTGACAAGATTTATTGTCACTAAATAGTTTAATTTTTAACTATAAAATATTCATTTTTAGCCAAACCTGGAATAAATAATTTTTTAGCAAAATAAATGAATCTAAAAAAACAACCAAATTGTTAACAGTTAAATTTTTCACTAAAAAAGACTAGACATAATCTAAAAAAATAATTATTTTCGACAAAGCAATAAAATTATTCATATCAGAAAATAATTTTTTTTAAATAATAATTTGCTACCAAAAGAGACGAACTTTAAACTGCAAAAGATTAATTTTGCACGAAAAATAGAAGAGTTAAATTTTTAGTGAACAAAATTTATGACCAATACAAGAAAAACTAATTTTCAAAAAAATAGTTTCATTTTCATACAAAAAAGATGACTTTTAAAAGAAATCGTTTAATTTTCATTAGGAAAAGAAATAAACTCTTAAATAAAAAAAAAGAGTTTCAACGAAATAGTTAAATTTTCAACTAAAGAAATTAATTCAAATCTCGAAACATGAATATTCAACCAAAAAGATAAATTTTCACAACCAAAAATGTTAAATTTCCACAAAATCCATCAATTTTTAACCAAATAGTTAAATTTTCAAGTAACAAAGATCAATTTTCAATCAAAAACTAAAAAGTTACATTTTCAACTAACAAAGATCAGTTTTTAATCAAAAACTGAAAAGTTAAATTTCCATTCAATAAAATTAATGAAAGGAAAAATTTAATTTTCACAAAATACATGAATTTATAACTCAAAAACTTACATTTTTCCTAAAAAATGGAATAGTTTAATTTTCAGTCAAATTCATTAATTTTAAGCACAAATGTAAGTCAACCAGATTTAATTTGAATTTTAGTTGGAAATTTATATTTTTGGTTAAAAGTTGAACTATTTCGTTAAAAAAATCCTTTCTTTGTATGAAAATCAAAGTATTGTATTAAAAATTAGTTTTTTCTGTGTTGGAAATTCTTTTGTTTTAACCTTAAATTGAACTATTTTATCTCTTTTGGAGAATTTATCTTTTCGAGTAGAACATTTAGGTATTGTGTTGAAAATGAAGCTTTTTATTTAAAAATTCGCCGTTTGCTTAAAAATTATTTTTATGGACGAAAATTCAACTATTTTATTGAAAATTAGTTGTTTGTTTAAATTAATTTTTTTACTGAAAATGTTACTGTGTCGTCTTTTTTTTTAGACTTGATATTTTACAGTCGAAAATTGAACTATTTTGTTGAAAATTCATCCATTTTTTTAACATTCGTCTGCTTGGTGAAAAATGAATAGAACCAAATAAAGGAATTTTTAACGAAATACTTCAACTTTGAACCCAAAAGATCAATTTTCAAACAAGAATATTAATTTTTTACCAATACAGATAAATTAAAAAAAAGATTGATAAATGTCCTAAAAAACAATTAAATTTTCAAGTAACGAAATTAATTAACAACTAAAATTATGAATTTTCAGCTCATAAGATAATTTTTCAGTCGCAAATTTCAACAAAATACTAATAATAATTTTCTACTGAAAAAAATAAATTGTTGCCACAAAATAAAATAAATTTTCGAAAAGATTCAATAAGTTGCATCTTATCTTATTGGATGAAAATTCGTAGTTTCAGTTGTGAATTAATTTCTTTAGTTGAAAATTCATCTATTTTGGTAAAAAATTAATAGTATTGTTTGAAAATTTATCTTTTTTTAAAATTTGAAATATTTTGTTAAAAACTCCTTCCTTTGTTTGAAAATGGAACTGTTTATTAAAAAAAAAAAATTTTGCTTGAAAATGACTTTTTTAATTGGAAATTTATTTATTCCATTTCTAGTAGATAAATTATCTTTTTGAGTTAAAATACATAAATTTTGTTAAAAATTATTCTTTTTATTCAAAAACTCTCCTTTTTGATTGCAAGTAAATTTCGATGGTAGAAAATATAACTATTTTGTTGAAAATTCATGAAGTTTTGTAATCTTAATTTAATCTTAATTTAACATAAATAAAAATGGAATTTTCAACGAAATACTTAAATTTTTATCTAAATAAATTAGTGTACAATCTAAAATATGAATTTTCAACTAACAAGATATTTTTTCAACCAAAAATTTCAATTTTCAACAAAATTCATGAACAATTAATTAAAAAGTTAAATATTAAAACAACCAAATAATTTTTTAAACAAAAAGACTAATCTTTAACTAAAAGGATACAATTTTCCCCAAAATAGATATTTTAATATTTCAATTTTCATCTGAGAAAAAAATTTGACAAGCAAAAGAAGAAATTTCCATCATAATACTAAAATAAAAAAATTAATTTTCACCCCAAAAATTAATGAAATTTCAAAAAATCACGGGCAGAGATTTTTCTTCTTTGCGAGGCAATGCCATGTCAAATGACTAATTGCAAGAATAACAATAGATATATTTTACAGAGCGAGGGTGGTAAAAGCGAGTTGCGAGTAGCGGAAAATACATTTATTACGAGAGCGAGACACAATCGAATCGCGCGGAGAGAGGGAATCAGAAAGAAGGGGGAGGGGGCAGTTGAGGGTGAGGGGGTGAGGGGGAGAGGTGGAAGAAGGAGGGGATGAATGTTCTTCGTTATCTTTCACCGTAAATTAATCTGACGCACCCACCCCTCGGGCGCGGGCCACCCCCTCTAATATTTCTAAAACATCCCCCGCCCAGAGTGAGTATCGTTCCCAGTGCCCGGCAATGTGTCTTGGCGCGTGTGCTCCACAATCTCAATAGCAGATTATGCCTTATTAGATTTAAAAAAGTCAATCCCGCGCGAGAGGAAAAACTAATTATCCGAGTGTCGTGTCGAGCAAGATTGATACTGCACTGATTAGGAGGAGGATTTATGGTGAAAAATACTTGGTTGGAAACAAGTTTTCAAATTTTTCCGTTTTGGGGTGGGGGGATTAAGTTTTTTAACGGAACATGTACCTTCAGTTTTTGTTTAAAAATTTACTATTTTTTTTTTTTAGATGAAAATTCAATTTGTTTTGTTAAAGTTATTTTCTTTTTTTCAAAAGTTATTTTTATAACTAAAAATATAATTAGTCCCCTTTTGTTCAGAATTTTACCTTCTTTAGTTGTAAATTCAATAATTGGTTTAAAATTCACTGTTCTTTATTGTAAATTTATTTTTGACTGCAAATTTAAATTAAAATTTAATTAATTGAAAAGTAATTTTGTTGTTGAAATTCTCCTTTTTGGTTAAAAGTTCATTTTTATGTTTGAACATTCAACTATTTTGTTAACAATTATTTTTTCTTCTCAAATTAATTATTTTTAAATGTCAATGTTACTGCTGCATTCTGGTGAAAAATTGACATTATTCAGTAAAAAATTTAACTTTTTTGTTGAAAATACTTTGTTTTTTGTGTTTGTTAAAAAGTTATTTTTATAACTAAAAATCTAACCAGTCCCTTTTTGGTTACAAATTTACCTTCTCTAGATGAAAATTTAAATAATTGCTTTAAAATTCCCTGTTTTTTATTGTTATTTTTTTTAATTACAATCAGGTTACTGAAAAATAATTTCTTTTTTGTTTCAAATTCTCATTTTTGGTTGAAAGTTTATATTTTTGGTTAAATATTCAACCATTTTGTCAAAAATTATTTTTGCATTTTAAATTAATTATTTTTAACTGATCATGTAACTATTGTATTTTTAGTTAAAAATTGATAGTATTAAGTCAAGAATTCAATTATCTTCTTGGTATATCGTGTATTTTTTTTAACCATTCGTCCGTTTTGATGAAAATTTTATTTGGATCTGATTTCTTCGGGTCTCTCATGCAGGAGAATAAAATTTTGGAAATTATCCTTTTTTTGGATGGCGGAAATTAATTTTTTTGAGTGAAGACGCAACTTCACTTTTTGGATGAAAATGTACTATTTCTTTTAGATGGAATTTAACTGTTTTGTTATAAATTCTTTGTTTTTTTTGTTTAAAAATTTATTTTTATAACTAAAAATGCAACTAGTCTATTGTTGGTTAGAAATTTAACTTCCTAGTTGAAAAATCAAATGATTAGTTTAAATTTTTTTTTATTGTGAATGAATTTGTTGAATGAAAATTTTAATTAAAATTGAATTTACTAAAAATTAATTTTTTGTTAAAAATTCTCCTTTTTGGTTGAAAGTTCATTTTTATGGTTGAAAATTTAACTTTTCTTTTTTTCCAAATTAATTATTTTTAACTAAAACTGTTACTATTGAATTTTCGGTTAAAAACTGTTATTTTCCAGTTAAAAAATTAACTATTTTGTTGAAATTTAGTGTCTCTTTTAAAACATATGACCGTTTTGGTGAAAATCTAACATTTTATTTTAAAATTGATCTTTTTGGTCAAAAGTTGAGATATTTGGTTAAAAATCCCTCTCTCTGGTCAAAAATGGAACAATTTATTTAAAAAAATTTTTTTTATGAAAAATTAATTTTTTTCAAATGAAATTTAATTGCTACAATTCTGGTGCAAAATTTGTATTTTTGAACTGAAATTTCATTTATTTTGTCGATAACTCGCCTCTTTTGGCGATAAAATTTAATCTTTTCGGTTAAAAAGTCATGTGCTTGGTACTTTATTTTTATAACTGAAAATATGAGAATTCTATTTTTGATGAGAAATTCACCTGTTTAAATTGAAATTTATATATTTTGTTAAAAATTATTCTTTTTGTTTTCAGATTTCTCCTTTTGGTTGGAAGTTCATTTCTAAGTAGAAATTCCAATTATTCATTTCTAGTTGAAAATTAATATTCTTAGGTTTCGAGATTTTTTATATTTTCTTAAAAATACATTTTATTTAATATTCGCTCGTTTTCGTAAAAAAGTATTATTTTTTATTTAAAATTTATCTCTTGAATTCAAAATTAAACTATTTGATTAAAGAATCCTCTCTTTGGTTAAACATTGAAGTATTTTGTCAAAAATCAGTTTTTTTGTGTTTAAAATTGCAGTAAATTAATGCAGTTAATAAATTAATTTAAATTAATTAATTTTTAGTATAAAAATTACCCTTTAATTGAAAAATCGTCTTTTTGTTCAAAATTGTATTTATTTGACTTAAAAATTAACTATTTTGTTGAAAATTCTTGTATTTTGTTGAAATTGAAATTTTTGGTTAACAAATAATCCTATTGGTTGAAAATTCATATTTTAGGTTGTACGTTAGTTTTTAATTTGCAAATTTAAGTATTTTGTTGAAAACTAGTGTATTTTTTGTTTAAAAATTCGTCTGTCTGAATAAAAAATTAAGTCTATCGGCTGAAAATGTATCTTTTTGGTTAAAATTTGAACTATTTTATTGAAAGTACTTTTCATTGGTTGAAAAATAAAGTATATCATTAAGTATTTTTTTGTGGCGCAAATTACTTTATTTTATTAAGTGAACATTTTACTATTTTATTTTTTGTCGAAAATTAAACATTTTTAGTCGAAGATTAAACTATTTTGTTGAAAATTCATGTATTTTTTGAAAATTCGTCTATATTGGTAAGCAATTATTATTCTTGGTTAAAAATCGATCTTCTTGGTTGGAAGTTCAACTATTTCTTTAAAAATTTCTTTCTTTGTTTGAAAATTAAACTATTTTATTAAAAATTGTTTGTTTTTTTTTGTTGAAAATTAATTTTTTGAATAAAAATATATGTTTTCGAACTTAAACTTCACGTTTAAGTTCAAAAATTCTCCTTTCTGGTAGAAAATTAATCTTTCTGCTTGAAAGCTCAGTTTTTGGGTCAAAATTTAATTGCATGGTTGAAAATTTAACAATTTTTCTCCTGTGTTTTGTTAAATATTTATTTTTTTAGTTTAAAATTAATCTTTTAAATTAAAAATGCATATTGTTAATTGTGAATTAATCAATTTAGTTAAAAATTTTAATATTTGTTTGAAACTAGTTTTTCTTTCAATTAATTTTTTAACTCTAAACATAACTATTTCTTTTTTCTAATAAGAAATTTACCTTTTTATTTCAAAATTTAACTATTTGGATGTAAATTCATTTATTTTGTTTAAATATGATATTTTTTTTGAAAATGAATCTTCTTGGTTAAAAATTTCATCTTGTTGGTGGTTTTAAATTAATTTCTTTGTTTTTATTTTCAAAGAAGTAGTGGATTTTTTAAAGACAAGAAATTTATTTTCAGTTACAAGTTTAATACTTAAATTGTCAACTAAACACGATAAATATTTAGCTAAAAATAGTGTTATGAAATATTCAGATGAGAAAATGATTTTTGAACTATAATTAGAATAGCTAAATTTTTTAGTTGAAAACTGATTTTCAAATAAAAAAATAATTATTTTTTAACAAATATGTCAATCTTCAATAAATAAATTAATGTATCACAAATTAGTTGAAATTTAAAACAAGGAGTTGAATTGTCAACCAAAGAAGATGAATTCTCAATGAAAAATTGAAGAATTTTATTTTATATTATAAACAATTAATTTTCAGGAAAAATAAACAAATTTAATTTGTAGTAAAAAAACGGATTTTTAACCAAAAACTGTACAGTTAAATTTTTATTTAAGAAAAACGGGTTTCTAACAAAAAATAACAACGAATTTTTAACAAAATAATTCAATCTCAAACCAACAACATTAATTTTTATCGAAGTATTTCAATTTAAAAAAAAAACGAATTTTCCAAAAGAAGTTGAATCACAAATGAAATTAATTTTTAACAAAGTATATTGTTGCTCTTGCAATTAGTCATTTGATATGGCTCTGAGTCGTAAAGAAGAAAAATCTCTGCCCACGATTCGAGCGCGTGACGTTATTTTTGGCTATCCTTCCAATCGATGTCTAGTAAATGATAAGTGCTGACATATTAAAATAAAAATAAAAACTATTTTAAAAAACAGAAATAAAATTGAAAACAGGAACGAGACTAATGAGAGCGAGAAACCCGATTTCTCGCTTGAGAAACTACGATTCCTGACCTGATTTGTGAGTCTTCACTAATTTAGAAGACTGAGCGAGGCAATATTTTTGAGAAGCATCAATCGTTTATACGATTATGTCCAACCAAGAGGAGTATCGATGTATAAAAGCAGATTTAGTGCCTTCCATTTTTCACTGGGATTTTTTTTTATTTTAGAGAAAATGAGATCAGAAACGAATGACGTGCATCTATACATAACTTAGAATGTTTATCAAATAAGATTTAGTTTCATGTATAAACTATAAATAAAAATTCTAAATAATGCGTGAGATTTCTAGATTTTTTCAGTAGGGGCCGTTTAAAACTACGTTAAACTGGTTGCACTACGTTGTACTTCCGGTAAGGGGGACATATTTTGTCTAAATACAGACTTCACTTTTTTCAGACCGGCAATCTGAAAGGCCTGGGTTCGAATCCCAGCGCAGATAGCGAAAATTTTTTCTCAACTTAAAGCTAAGGGTAATATTTAAAAATATTGATTTTTTACACTTGAACAAAAAATACTTAAAATCAATTTATTTTTTACAGACCTCTTTCTTCTGTTCCCCTCTTTAACCCCTTTTTTAAAAATTCCTCTTTTTCCCAATGTTTTCGAAAAAACATTTATAGAACTCGTACTAAGATAATGCACCTATTTTTCGTTAAGTATTAATTTATTTTCTAATGAAAAGTCCACTTTGATATTTTCGTTTCGGAAGTTTTCTTTTTTGTTAAAAAAATTCTACGAATTGTTTGAAAATTTAATTACTTTGCTAGAAATTCATTTTTTTGTTGTTGAAAACTCATTTTCTAACTTTAAAATTTAACCAATCCTTTTTTGACGCAAAATTCATTGCTTCTAATTAAATTTCTTTTTTTAACACAATATTTAACGAATCCATTTTTAGCTAAATATTGATCGTTTTTAGGAGAAAAGTCACTTTTTAGGTTTTAATTGAAAATTGATCTTTAGTCATCGGATATTCCACTACTTGGCTAGGAGTTAAATTAATATGGTAAAAATTAATTTTATTCTTTAAGATTGAGTAATTTCGTTACAAAATTGTTTTCTTTTTTTTTTTTAATTCCTTTTCTACAAAAATTTCCAATATTTAATTTTTCATTGAGACTCCATCTTTTTGGTTAAAAATTTAACAATTTTGTTGAACCAAATAGTGTAAATTTGAAACAAAAAGATCAATTCCCAACTAAATATATTAACTTATTATCAAAACAGAAGAATTTTCAACAAAATACATAAATTTTTAACAAAAAAGGTAAATTTTCAAAGAAAGTAATTAACTTAGAACCAAAAAGATACATTTTTAACCAATACGAATATTTTTTAAACAAAAAAGGAAAATTTTTTCAAAATATGTAAATTTTCAACTAAGTAGCTAAATTTTCAACTGAAAAATATGAATTTCAAAACAAGAACGCAATAGTGACACTTCCAGTTAAAAAATTATTGCAAAAAAATTAAATTTATAAATAAAGGTTCAATTTAATAAGATAAATTGTTTACAAGAAAAAAAAACTAATTTTCAACTTAATAGTTAAATTTTCAAATAAAAATGATGACTCGTTATCAATAATGGACTATTTACATTTTCATTACATTATTTGGTTAAAAATGAACTATTTTGTAAAAAATTATTTTTTTGCTCAAGGTAAAAATCGTTTTTCGGAGACAAAAAAATGTTTAGTTTAAAATTAGTTTTCTTAACAAAAAGTTTAACAAATTAATTTTTCTCTGAAAATTAATTGTTTTTAGTTGAAAACTCATTTTCTTAACTAAAAATTTTACTAACCCATTTTCACAAGAAAATTCAATGTTTTTAGTTGAAAACTCAACTATTCGAGTTTTTATAAAAAGTTTCTCTTTTTTTCATAGAATATTTCACTACTTTACTGAAATTTGAACTGCTTTCTTACAAATTCATTTTTATTTATTAAGGATTAAACTGTTTTGCGAAAAATTAATTTTTGTCGTTGTTAAAAATTAGTTTTTTTTTTAGTTTAACTATTCCATTTTTGGTTCTAAATTGATCGCTTTAGTTAGAAATTCAACTATTAAGATTTTAATGGAGAATATTTAATCTTGTTTGGATGACAATTCATCTACGGCATTGGAAGTTGAATTACTATGTTAAGTATTTATTTGTTTAATTTAAGATTCAACTGCTTTGTTGAAAATTAGTTTTCTATTTGAAAATTAATTTTTCAAAAATAAATTTAACTATTCAAATTTTTGTAGAAAATTGATCAATTTTGTTTAAAAATTCCACTATTATGTTGGGAATTTATGTATTTTATTGCAAATTGTTATTTTCTGGTATAAAGTTAATGCTTTTTATTGAAAATTCAACTGCTTTGTCAAAATTTAGACAAATTTGTTAAAAATTCTCGTCATGAGCTTAAGATCTATCTCTTTGGTTTCAACTATTTCATAAAAATTAAACTATTTTATTGAAATTCAACGATTCTTTTAAAATTCAACAATTTTATTAAAAATTACGTTTTTTTTTTAAATCAATTGTTGTAAAGAAAATTGATTTTTTTGTCTGAATAATTCAACCTTTATTAAAAATCCGTCCTTTTGAGCTGAAAATATTATTATTTTTGGTAGAAAATTCAACTATTTGATTACAAATTAATTTTTGGTTTGAAAATTTATATCTCCGGGTCGAAAATTCAACCGTTTTGTACAAAATTCGCTTTTCAGAAAAACCAACCGATTGTCAAAAGTTTAAGTTTTTCAAATTAAAAGTGCATCTCTTGTTAAAGATTATTCTGGTTTTGTTAAGGACTCAACAATCCTGTTTAAAAATTTATATTTTCATTTTAATTCAACTGTTTTTTATTTAAAATTAAAATCTTCTATTGCTGAAATATCAACTATTACAGTTTTCGTTAATTTTTTTTTTTTAATTTGAATCTTCTTTCGGTTGAAACATTACCTATTAAATTGTTCGTTAAGTATTCATCTTTATTAAATTAAAATTGAAATAAATGATTAAAATTTGAACCTGCTTATGACATTTTTTGTTTAAGATTCATATTTTTTGTTAGACCTTTAATTATTTTGTTAATAATTCCATTAGTTTGTTAAAATCGCATCTTTTTGGTTGAAAATTAAATTTTGTTATTAACATTGGCCTTTTGTGTTGTAATTATTTTTGTGTAAATGGAACTGTTTAATTAATTTTTTTTTAATTCGACTGTTTTTGTTTGTGGAAAATTCATCTATTTAGCTCGAAAACTGAACTGAAAATTAATATTTTCCGATTGGGAATTCAACAACTTCAAATAATTCAAAATTCAAGCGTTTCATATTGAGTTCAATATGGTACTCATCCATTAACAACATTTTAATTAACTATTTTGGTTTTTGATCGAAGCGTCTTTTGTAAAGGTGAAGAAATAGTTTGGAATACAAATTTGGCACATCGAATAATAAACACCTCAGAAATAGTTCGAGCTTTGGTGCCAATACCGAGACTTTGATCAATCGTTGTCTTTATTTTTCATAATTAATTTCAACTAGGAAACCCAATTTCAAATAATTGTCAAGAGTTATTAAAAAAATAAATTATAGTAACATAATTTTTGTTTAAGCTGAATTTTTTATAAACTTTAGAGATTAAGCTCTTATAAAATAAATTGATTTTAATTGTCTTTTTTCTACTGGATAAAAATAAATATTTTTTGAGTATTGATTTTTACTTCTAAGTTGTAAAAAAATTCCCTCTAGTTCCGATGGGATCCGAACCCAGGTTTTTCAGATTGCCGATCTGATGCTCTCAACCACTAAGCTACGGTGAGACAAAATGAATTTCTCAAACCCCCTGCAAGTTGAATTACGAAGTAATTCCTTATGCTTGTAAGATTATTTTTTTGTTAAAGAAAATTATATATTTTCGGTGTTATGGTTGTCAAGCAGATCCGAGTCAAATAAGTGGTTTTATGGATTATTTTAAAACAAAACAAAATTAATTTTTAAACAAAAAACTATATTTGAACAAAAAAGTTCAATTTTAGACCATAGAGGTGAACCTAGAAAAAATATAAATTTTCAACAGGATATTTTAACTTTCAACTAACACGAATTTACAAAAAAAATTATTTAATTTTAAAGCCAAAATCACGCATCTACAATACTATTGAATTTTTAATCCGAAAATATGATTTTTCAACCAAAACAGGTCATTTTCTACCAAAAAGGTTAATTCTCATAAAAATAATTTGATTTGTTACCAAATAGTTAAGCTGAAACCACGAATATGAATTTTCAAAATAAAAATTAATTTTAAATCGGACAGTATAATTTTTTGCAACATTTTTTAATCTTCAACTAGACATTATTAATTTAGAACTAAGCAGTTGCATTTTTACCAAAAAGTTTTTTCAATAAATTCCGCTAATTTTTGACCGAAAAAAGACGAATTCTTTACAAAGTATATGAATCTTCTACTAGAAGAGATCAATTTTCAATGAAAAATATCAATATTCATCCGAAAATAATGAATTTACATTGTTAGTTGTGAAAACAAATTTTTTATATAAAAAAATTAAATTTCAACAAAATCGTTACATTTTAAACCAACAAAAAATTATTTTTAATATAAAAGTACGAATCTTGAAAAAATAAATTTTCAATAAAAGAGTTGAACCCACAAGAAATATATATATATATTTAATAAACTAGATGAAACTCCGTTAAATTTCTACTAAATAGTTGAATTTCAACTTATACCTGCTAAATTTATAATAAAAATTAAAATATTGAAATTTTGAGAAAAAAATAATTTTTTATTTAAAAATAAAACGAATTTCAAACAAAAAAGTTTAATTTTAAACCAAAGAGGTAAATCTTGAAGAAATATAAATTTTTGACAAACTAGTTTAATTTTCAACCAAGCATTTGTATATTCAACTGAAATAGTTAAGTTTTCAAGAAAAAGGACTAGTTTTCTAGCAAAAGGATTAATTTTTCACCAAAAAACACGAAATTTGAATAAAATATATCAATTTCTAAAACAATTGTTGATTTTTAAAGTCAAAAGAATAATTTATCTACAAAACGGTTAAATTTTCAATCCCAAAGATGATTTTTTTCATTAAAAGTTAATTTTCTACTAAAAAGTTACATTTTCATTAGAATATTTATTACTCTTACTTAATTTTATTTTCATAAGAATACAGCCAGAATAATTTAGTCTTAAATATTTGCATTTTGAATAAAAACAGATGATTTTTCAACCCAGAAGATGATTTTTTAACGAAACAGACAAACTCCTAATAAATTATATGAATTTTTAGCTAGAAAAGAGGGATTTTTAATCAAAAATATCCATTGTAAACCAATAATGGAAAAGTAACATTTTTAGTAAAAAAAAATTAATCTTTAACAAAAAGAACGACTTTTAGACAAAATAGTTACATTTTCCACAAAAGAGTTTAACCCAGTAGATCATTTTTTAACCCGGAAGATTAAGTCTTCTAAAAATTGAATAAATAAAATTTGAACCAAAGGTCGATTCAAACAAATACTTCTATTTGGTAATTTATCTTTTGTCTCAAGCGTAAATCAGTGAGTGAGTTACGCTTCCTCATTTTTTTATAATAATAAAAAATATATATTTCTATTATATAGTGCGGAGTAAATCGAACACTTGACGATTGATTGGATCAGACAGATCTGTCTGGGAATTTATCTTTTGTCTCAAGCGTAACTCACTGAATGAGTTACGCTTCCTCATTTTTTTTTAAATATTAAAAAAAATTATTGCTATTAGTTGGCAAAGCGTGAATCGAACAATTGACGTTCGATTGGAACAGAAAGTTATGTTTGGGGATTTATCTTTTGTCTCAAGCGTAACTCTCCGAGTGAGTTACGCTTGCTCATTTTTTTATAATAATAAAAAAATTATATTGCTATTATTTGGCGAGGGATGAATCGAGCATTAGGCGATCGCTTGGAACAAGGAGTTCTGTTTGGTAATTAATATTTTCTCCCAAGCGTAACTCACCGAGTAAGTTAGGCTTCCTCATTTTCTATCATGATAAAATAAAAATTTATGCTATTATTTGGTGAGGAGTAAATCGAAAATTGACAATTGATTAGAACAGGGACTTCTGTTTGGGAATTTATCTTTTTTCTCAAGCGTAACTCGCCGAGTGAGTTACACTTCTTCCACTTTTTATAATACTAAATTCATTTTGTTTCCAATACTATCATCTGGCAAAGAGTGAATCGAACAATTGGCGATTGACTGGAACAGGGACTTTTGTTTGGGTTTTTTTTTCTCAAGCATAACTTACCGAATGATTTAAGCTTCCTCATTTGTTCATAATAATTTTAAAAAAAAATCACTTTTTTATGCTATTATCTGGCGAGGAGTGAATCAAACAATTTTCGATTACTGTATGTAGATTTATGTTCGGTCTCAAGCGTAACTCACCGAGTCAGTTACGCTCCCTCTTCTTTTTATACTAATAAAATCATTTTGTTTCTAATGCTATTTCGGGCGAGGAGTAAATCAAACAATTAGCGATCGATGAGAAAAGGGAGTGCTGTTCTGTTTATGGAATTATTTTTTATCTCAAGCGTAACTCACCGACTGAGTTACGTTTAATTTTTTTATAAGAATGGAATTAACTCTTTTTTAAATTCTATTATCTGTCGATTAGTTAATCCAGCAAGTGGCGATCGATTGGAATAGGGAGTTCTGTTTGGGGATTTATCATTTGTCTCAAGCGTAACTCACCGATTGAGTTACGCTTCATTTTTTCATAATAATACCATTTTTTTAAATTGATTAATGCTAATATCTGGCAAGGATTATATCGAATAATTGAAGATCTATGGTAATAGGGCATTCTGTTCGGGGATTTATCATTTATGTCAAGCGTAATCCACCGAGTGACTTACGCTTCTTTATTTTTTTTAAATAATAAAAAAAATGATTCCGTTTATCTGACGATGAGTGAGTTGAACAATTGACTATCGATTGGAACAGGCATTTCTGCTTGGGAATTAATATTTGGTCTCAAGCGTAACTGACCGAGTGAGTTACGCTTTCACATATTTTCTGATAAAAAAATAAAATAAAATTTTTATTGCTGTTATCTGGCAATCAAAAATTCTCATTGTTTGGAGAAGAAAATTCTTTTTTGGAATTTGTCGTTTATCTCAAGCGTAACTCACCGAGTGAGTTATGCTCGCTCATTTTTTATAATAATAAAATAAATTTTTTTAAACTGCTATTATCTGTTGAGGAGTGAATCGAACAATTAGCGATCGATTGGAACAGGGAGATCTGTTTGGGAATTTATCTTTAGATTTTCGACATTCTTCCAAAGAAGTGATCGCGACCAGTTGGCCAACGACACCCGGAAGATACGAGCTATGCAAAGATACGTCTGTGATCTGGTCCAATTTATCACTAATGCGCGACGCCCACAGCAAGAGAAAGATAGACAGTCTCTTCCTTTCTCCCCCCCCCCCCCAAAGAGTTTGCATATCTGTAATTTCTTGGCTCTGAAAGTCGAAAATAGCGCTGTTTCAAGCCCTCAGATCGCTGAGCCGAAGTCACTGCTGTTCAGACCTGTCAATCGTTTAATTAAGGACTTGAGAATGCTACATTACGTACCTGGCACATTGCAATAAACGGTAAAGTTGGGTATCAAAGCCTAGTGATGGCTACAAACTCAAACCGAGGGGAAAACAAATTTAATAATTCGATGAACCGCATGATTACCCGAAACAATAATCCGGAGTTGTTCGAGTAATCCATTGTAATCCAGGATAATCCCGTTGTAATCCACATTAATCCAATTAAAATGTGGAGCAATATAAGTGATCAGGAACAACTGAGTGATCTAAACAATTGTCTTAAAATCGTAGAAAACTATTTGTAATCCTAGGTCATCCACTTGTGATCGGGAATAATCCAATTGTAACCCAAAGTAAAGAACTGGTCATCTAGACTTATATTAGTAATACAAATCAACTAGTGCAATCCTAGATCATTCATTTGTAATCTAAGATAATCTACTTTTATATCAGAGCAACCTGCTTGTAATCCAGATAATCCACTTGCAATCCCCATTAATTCCAATAAAATACGGAACAATCTAAGTGATCCAAGACATCTGAATAATCACAGTAATCCAACAAAAGTTGTAGCAAACAATTTGTAATCCGAGGTTATCCACTTGTAACCGGGAGTAATCCAATTGTAACTCAAAATTAAGCATTTGTAATTTTGAGATATCTCCCTAATACAACTTATCTAGTGTCATCCTAGATAACTAATTTTTTAAACCCAGATAATTCACTTTCATGTGTAACTAATCCACCCAGGTAAATAGCTTGTAATCCCAGATAATCCACTTCTATTCCACAATAATCGATTTAAAATACAAGGCAATCTAAGTAATCCAAGTTATCTGAGTAGTCCAAGTAATTGAACTAAAATCGTAGCAAACTTTTTGCAATCCTAGGTCATCCACTTTTGATCGGCAGTAATCCAATTGTAACTCAAAATACTCAAAATATTGTAACTTGAAATTTCGAGTTATCACAGTAATACAAATCATCTAGTGTAATCCTAGGTAATTCATTTGTAATCTAATCACGGCCATATAAGTAATCCAAGTAATCAAACTGAAATCCTAGTAAACCACTTGCAATTCTAGGTCATCCAATTTGAATCTGGAGTAATCCAATTGTAACATAAAGTTAAGCACTTGTAATCCAGAGTAGTCTTAGTCATTCAAATAGTGTATTGTAATCATAGGTAATTCATTTGTAATACCAGCTAATCCCCTCGTAAATCAGAATAATTCACTTATAATCCGAAGTAATTTTAGTAATCCTAATTAATTGTGATCCTATTTAATCCACTTTTAATCCAGAGAAGTTTGCTTGTAATTCAGAGTAAACTACTTATTTATGTCATCTGAGTGATCCACGTTATCCACCTGAAATCCTCGTCAAACCTCTTGTAATCCTAGATAATGTACTTGTAATCCTAGACAATCTACTTGTAATAGAAATTTATCCAATCATAAATTAAAGGAAAACACTTCGAATTCGCAGTAATCTGAGTCATCCAAATAATTTAGTATTCCAAAGGAATTCACTTTTTACTCAGAATAGTCTAGTTGTAATCCAAGTTTATCTAGGTAATGCGGATAATCCAGTGATTCAAGTATTCCTCTTCAAATCCTAAGTTAATCCACTTGTAATTTGCAGTTGTCTGATCGTAATACAAAATAAAACCACTCTTATCGGAAATAAGCCATTCGTAATCCGGAATAATTTACATAATGTAGTATTTTCCTATGTAAGTCTCTTGCAAGCGCAGATAATCTGCTTGCATATTTCAAATACGAAGAAATCTAATTAATTTTATTTATCCAAATAATCCAAGTAATCCGCCCGAAAATCGAAGGTTAAGACTTGTAATCCTATGTAATCCACTTATAATCTAGTTAATCCATTTAATTAAATATAACCCTAGATGATTTCACCTGCAATCTCGGATAACCTATTTGTAATCTCAGGTAATCCAGTTTTAGTTTATAGTATCGATCTGTAAGCCCAGGCTACCATCTTTCAAACCCATTTTATCGAATTGCAATCTATAGTACTCTGCTCAATACAGGTAATCGACCTAACTCTAGTAAGCTACCTGAAATATGAGGAAAACCACTTGTAATCCTAAATAATCAACTTTTAACGTAATTGGTTGCAAATCTATGGAAAATTACTTTCAACACTAGGCATTCCACCTGTTATCGGAAGTAATTCACTTGTAATCCACTTATACCTTATCGTAATCCAGTATAATACTATGTTATTCGCTTGTAACCCCAGATAATTCAGTAAGAAAACCACTTCTATTTGTTATCCATTCTCTAGTCTAATTGGAGGTATTTTTAATCGCAGATAATCCATTTGTAATTTATATTATTTCTTTTAAAATCCAGAGTAATCTATGTTATCAGGATAATTCGAATAATCGAAGTAATACAATTGAAATCCTAAACAATCCACTTGTAACCCCAGGTAATTCATTTTCAGTCTTAGATACTTTATACACTTGTAATCCAAAGTAATCCGGATAAGCCAAGTAATCCAATATAAGCATAGATGATCCACTTGTAAATCGAGATTATCCACTTATGATCCATATGTCCAAACAAAATTTTTGTAAAACAAACAAAAACTTTTTGAACTAATTATGTTTTTACCTTTAGTTGTGGAAGAATGAAACATATAGATGAAATTGGAGACAAGGTTCTAGAACAGCTTCCAGAGAGGTTGTTATATACACATGCCTAGTAGCTGTCGTAGACCATTGTGGGCACTTTTATTTTTTATCGTCACTTAATTCTTGTTTTCATAAGTTTAAAGTTAAATTAACAACATTTTTCAAGTTAAATTTATTTGTAATGTCATCCTTCATGTTATTAACGTGTGGGATTATGATATATATGGAATTGTTGACAAGGGTCTACAGCAGCTTCCAGAAAAGTGTTTTATACACTTGTCTGGAAGCTGTCGTAGACCCTTGTCACCACTTTCATTTTTTTACTGTAACTTAATTTTTCTTTTTTGCAGTGTTAAGTTAAACAAACTTAAATTTTTCACGTTTCATTTATTTCTAATATTATAAAGCAATTAGGATCGACTTACATTTTCTCAAAAAGGGAATTAAGTGTAATTATTATTTAGGAACAAAAATGAGTTTAAAAAGAAAAACTGCTCGAAAGAGTTTGTTTTCACAAATAGTTGTAGTAGACTAGATGAGACGTTAAGTCATTTATTTTATTTACAATTGGGATTATGTTATAGATGAAATCGACAAGGGTCGACGGCAGCTTCCAGAGAAGTGTCATACACTAGTCTGGAAGCTTTCGTAGACCGTTGTAGTCACTTTCATTTTTTTTTACCGTAACTTATATTTTTCCCCTAATGTAGCTTGAAACAAACATACATTTTTTAAATTTAATTTATTCCTAATTTTATGAAGCAATAGAATTTGAATTGAATTTTCTCAATAGACGAATCAAGTTAAGTTATTCATTTTGGTAACAACAGGAATTATGTTATAGATGAAATTAACTACAAGGGTGGATAGCAGCTTCCAGAGAAAAGTTATACATATGTCTGGAAGCTGTTGTAGACCCTTGTCACCACTTTAATTTTTTTACCGTAGCCTAATTTTTGTGTTCATCAGGGTTGACACAAACTAACTACAATTTTTCAAGTTTAATTTATTTATCATGTTATAAAGCCTCAAGTTTAAGTAAAGTTTTCTCAAAAAAGAAATCAATTTTTATTATTGTTCATAAACAAAAATTACTTAATAAAAAAAGACTGTTTAAAAAGTTATGTTTTTAAATTTAGTTGTAGAAGAATAGATACGATTTTAAGTCCTTCATGTTATTAACGTCCGGAATTAATATCTACATCAAATTGACGAAAATGGTCAATGGCAGCTTCCAAAAAAGTGTTATATACATGCCTGGAAGCTGTCGTAGACCCTTGTTGTCACTTTAATTCTTTAACGTATTTTATATTTTGTTATAAATTTTTTATTCCCGATAATTCTAACATTAAGGAACCTTCTTTTCCGGCAAAATCTTTTTCTGCCTTAGCAAAATTTTACTCTTTTATAAAAAATTAGGAATATTAATTTTCAAATATATGCACAAAGTGGAATACAATCAAGAACAACAATTACATTAAAAAGGGGTGAACGACAATTGTAAATTTTTCCGTCGTTTTCGAGAAACTCGAGTTCCAAATATTTGCTATAGCCCATACAGAGTTTGGTGACAAATATTTTGAAGTGTCCGATAGCTCAGGTAGCAGTGTTTGAGCTTTATAACAGATAGGTTGCGTGTTCGATTCTCTGCACCTGCAATTTTTTTATTTATTTTTTAGTTATTAAAATATATATAAATATAATTTTTTCAATCACTCTTACTTTTAGTAATAGCAAAAAAATACATTTTAGCGAGTAGTCACAGAAGAGTGATTGGTCACATCTTAAACCCTTGTCCAGCTCCCCCTTAACAAAATTACGTTTTAGAAGCTGGTCCTAGAAAAGTGATGTCAAATCAAAAACTCCGTTTCGAGCTCCACCTTTATAAAAATACGGTTTAGCCACTAGTCATAAAAAAGTGATTGGTTACATCTCGAACCCCTTTTCCAGCTCCCCCTTTACAAAATTACGTTTTAGAAGCTGGGCCCAGAAGAGTGATTGGTCAAATAACGAGCTCCTTTTCCAGCTTAACCTTTAAAAAAATACGTTTTAGCGACTGGTCAAAGAAGAGGGATTGGTCACACATTGAACCTCTTTTCCAGATTCCTCTTTTAAAAAATACGTTTAAGCGACTGGTCACAGATGAGTGATTGGTTACATCTCGAACCCCTTTTCCAGTTCCCTCTATAAAAAATACGTTTCAGCGGCTGGTCAAAAAAGAGTCATTGGTCACATCTCGAACCCCTTTTCCAGCTGAGACCAGAACACTGATTGGTCAAATAACGAGCCTATTTCCAGCTCCACCTTTAAGGGGAGAATGGAGGATAAGCACTTGCAAAAAATTGATTTTTTTTGTTTTGTTGGAAAAGATTTTTAAAATATTGGTTCAACATTTTAAGTCAATCGGAGCAGAACTCTTGAAGTTATAGATTTAGAGCTGTCCGTCCTCGCAGACCACAGCTGCGCTTGAAAATATAGAAACGTGCCAGAAGACAATAAAAAATACTATAAAATAATAGAAGTTGTATTAGTTTACAGTGTACAGTGGAATGGAAAAAAAAGAGCTGAAACTGTAAAAAAATTCGTTTTTGTCTTCACTTTTTCAATGTTTAAAACTTTAAACGAGTTTTTCTCGAAACCACTTTTTAAAAGTCCGTTGGGGAGGGGAAAAACTTATATTTTAACTGAATTTTTCAACTTTTTCGATATTAGATGAATCTACGTTGAGACATCGCTGGAACCGTAAATCATCTTTTTCGAGAGGCATACTCGAAATTACTCTGTCACTGGCTTATGTCACGATATTCTTCTACAAAAAAATTACTAATTATTTTAAAAATAATACTTTGTAACATGCAAAACATTTAAATACATTTACTTTAACCAGATTTCTAGAAAAAGTAAAAAAAAGCGTTTTTTTCATGCATTATACCCCATTCCCGTCTTAAAAAAACACTTTTTAGCGACTGGTAACAGAAGAGGGATTCTCATATCTCGAACCCCTTTTCGAGCTCCCCCTTTACAAAAGTATGCTTTAGCGACTGTTCACAGAAGAGGGATGGGTCACATATTGAACCCCTTTTTTAACTTTCCCGTTCAAAAAATACGTTTAAGCAAATGGTCACAAAAGAGTCATTGATCATATCTCAAACCCCTTTTCCAGCTCCCGCTTAAAAAAAAATACATTTTAGCTACTGGTCACAAAAGAGTCGTTCGTCACATCTCGAACCCCTTTTCCAGCTCCCTCTTTAAAAAAATATGTTATAGCAATTGGTCACGAGAGAGTGATTAATCACATCAAATCCCTTCTTCAGCTCATTCTTTAAAGAAATACGTTTTAGCGACTGGTCAAAGAAGAGTTATTGGTCACATCATGAGTCCCTTTTCCAGCTTTTCCTATACAAAAATATGTTTTAGCAGTGGGGCATAGAAGAATGGCAGGAAATTTTATTTTTGTAATAACTAAGAAATAAAGTTATTTTTCACCATAAGTGTATTTGTACATAATACTTTATTTTCTTGAAGCTATTCAATTAAATAATAAAATCATCATTTTTTCCAAATTGAAAAAAAATTAACAAGGGTCGGCAGCAGCTACCAGAGAAATTGCATACATTAGTCTGGAAGTTGTCTTAGACTTTTTTCAAAAATTTGTTTTTTTTCAACGTAACTTTACCTTGGTTTTGATTAGGGTAGAGTTAATGAAACTTAAAACATTCTCGCCTTATTTATTTGTAACGTTATAAAGCAATTAGGTTTGAATTAAATTTGCTCAAGAAAGTCATTAAGTGTTATTATTGTTCGGAAAAAAAAACAATTTTACGAACAAAAACTGTTTAGTTATGTCTTTACCTTTACTTGTAAAAGAATTAATGAGATCTTAAGACCTTCATCTTATTAACGTCTGAACTTATGATTTAGATGAAATTATCGGCAAGGGTTGACAACAGCTTCCAGAGAAGTATTATACACTTATCTGCTCTCTAAATCTAAATCAGTGAAATTTCACTGATTGAAATAGCTAAAAAAAGAGTCACTGGCAATCAGTGAACGGTTACATATTAAATCAGTGAAAATCTCTTTTAAGGGTTGGCAGCACTGCACCATGTCAATTGAGAAATCATAATACAATAATATTTTAGTACATTCAATCAAAGAATCATAGAAAAAACCTAAAACACATTAATATGATCAAATATTAAAAAAGGTGAAAAGTTCCGACGAATTATTCTTGCTACTTAGGCAAAGGTTTACAACAACGCTTAACTTAAAAATTAAGAGGTTATGCTTCACATGATTTACTCTGGAGTTACTGAACTGATTAGTGAATAAGTTCGAAATCACTGATTAATCAGTGAAATGTCTAACTACTATTTCAATCAGTGAATTTTTCACTGATTCATAGTTAGAGAGTGGAAGCTCTCGTAGACCCTTGTCGCCACTTTTGTCGTTTTTAACGAAACTTTACATTTGTTGTCATCAGTGAAGAGTTGAGCAGACTGAAAGCATTCTCAATTTATCATTAATGTTATAAAGCAATCAAGTTTGAATTAAATTTCCTCAAGAATAAAATCAAGTGTAATTATTTCTTGATTAATGGACCACGCCCCCTGAGAATGATTAATTTCCCTTCGAATTAAAAGTCCTCAACTAAGTAGAGGCAACGATTCCGTGAAAGCGAATTAAATAGCCTCATACATCTAGTCTTTTACCTTCCGAGTGAATAGCACACTTTGTACTTTGTAGAGAGTAGCCGAATGATTTCCGTCTAATCCGAATGCAATAGTGTAACACTAACGATATCAAAGTGTCAGTCACGGGCGGAAAAGACGTTCTTACCCGCCGCTACCTATAGTCACAGGCATTCCAGGAATAGGCTGTCACGAGCGGTGCCAATGCAGCCACTAACCTATAACTTATTTCACGTATCGTTTGACGTGATGCATTCGATCCAATAATATCTAGCCACAGCAACCAAGAAATTCATAACGCACTCTCTACAGGCCGATTCGATCTACTCGATTAAGAGTCTTCGCGAGCAAGTTTACGCCAGATATTAATGCGAGACTTTATTTTCGAGCTCACTGACCGAGGGGATGAAGTTTAAATAGAGAAGACAAAATTATGCTGACGTCGTAATGCGCGTATCCGCAGGAAAATCGAGATTAAACCTAATGTGCTCTCGTATTTCAGTTTGAAGGTTTATTTTGTAAGGTGCTAGGATTATTGAGCTTACATTCAAAGAGAGAAAATAAACACTCAAGAAATTAATAAATCCTTTAGTTACCAAAATTGCCGCTAGGTGGAGTCAAGACGGTTCTTTCTCACAAGTTCATGAAAATTAGAAAACTTTTCTAAAACTTTCAAGATAGCTTAAAACCTTTTTATAGAAACGTTGGGAAGCTCACGAAATTTCGAGAAGAATGACCCCCCATCGAAAAGTTTTTAAATTTTTGAAGAAAAAATACAGTGTGAGAAGATTGAAAAAAACAAGATAGCAGACCATCTTGTTTTTTTTGCCCATATTTGAAGAATCTTCTAACACACCTAAAATTGAGAATTTGAACCCAATTTTCTTTTGTGCTCCCTTTATTTTGCCAGGTTTTAATTTATTTTTAAGACTTGTAAATGACACCCATTTAAGTTATTTTCTACACGATTTATTTCTTAATTTTGTGGATTTGAAGGTCACTGCTGATAGCGAGAAAATCGTTAACGGCTTAATCGACAAACTAAATCCGAATTTTCAACCAAAAAATTGAATTTTCAATCAAATATAGTGAAACTCTTCTATAGCGCCAATGTTGGGACTGACGTTGGGTGGAAACTAACTCATTATAGCCCGCTTCGCTTTTGTTTGTTCACGCCTGATTGAGAACCGCAGGCCTATTGAAGTGTTTCACTGTAGTTGAATCCTAAAAAAAAATCAATCAATCTTTAGCCAAACAGACAAAATTATGTAACCCCAAGGAAATATGAAGATATAAAAAATAGACACATTATTTCAAATAAAAGTAATGTAGCTATCATATTAAATTCAATTTTAAACGCTTTGAATTCTTCAGATATTATATTAAAATATTACAAATTGAAACCCTTCAACAGCCCTCCCTTCTACAGCCCTTTCGAGAACCGTTGAAGCACCGCAGGTGAGTGTAACAGGAGGTTTGCGGGTTCAGCGGGGTCTGCGGCTGTCACTCAGGCGAGCACTTAGGCGTGAACAAACAAAAGCGGAGCGGGCTATAATAAGTTAGTTCCCACCCACCGTCAGCCCCAAAATCGGCGCTATAGAAGAGTTTCACTGTAATTTTTAGAAAATCAATGATTTTTCAACTACAATTATTTAAAATAATTTTGACGTAATTTTTTGCTACTGGGCTAGAATCAATAATTTGTTAACTGATATTTAAAATTGTAAAAAAAATGCTCTTTGGCTCCGCTGGGAATCGAGCCCAGATCTTTCAGATTGCTCAAATCCCAGTAAAGCTAGAGAGCAATTTTCATAATTTAAACAACAAATATTTAAGAAAAAAGCCTAACATTGAAAATTAATATTCAAGAAATGTTGATTCTAGACCAGCAAACCACAAAATTAATATCAAAATTATTAAAAGATTTATCTGGTCAAAAACCTTAAAATCAATCAATCTTAAATTTTTAGTTTAAGACATAAATTATTAAGAATAAAAAATTAATTTTCTCCTGAAAAAGTTCAAAGTAACAACTAACGATGTAATTATCAAATTTTCTGTTATAAACATAAATTTTTAACAGAAAAAAAACGAATTTTTAGCGAAGCATTTTTTATTTTCAACCAAAAATTAAGTTTTTAACTCAAATTATAAATCTTTAACAATAATAAATTACTTTTTAACAAACTACTTGGGCCAGTATACATAAAAAATATGCGTTTATATACAAGACAGATTGTGCTCAAAGAATTTTTGAAAATGTCTTAAATTACATTACTGAAACCATATTAAATTTTGACATCACATTTTTTTTAATTATCGATATTTACAAAATTATGCAACAGCTTTTAAAGAAACTTGCAGATATTGAAGTTAATACGATTTCATTTAAGACCTTGACATTCATAAGAACTCAAGGTAAATAAATTTAATTATTAAATGAAAATAGTTTACAGTAGGTTACAGAAAAAAATTATTATTTTATGGACAAATTAATTTAAACAATTTTTAGAAAAAAGCACACGAAACGACTATTTTTTCATAAATAGGTTTAATTTTTGTTGTAAAATAAACTAAAATTGTACTTTCAAAGATTTCTTGCTCTTAAGTTTTTTAAATTGCAAAAGATTGTTAATTATTTGAACAATTTTTATTACCAAATCCGCATATTGACCATATTTTATGACTAAGCCTCATTTTTTTGCCGAATCAACTAGGTAAGCTTTTTATTTTAAAATATCAAAATGTGCATTCGTGCATAATTAATTTAATTTTCTACAAACTAACTAATATATAAAACAAAAGATATTTTATTCAAGAAAGAAAAAAAATGTCAAACAATTTATTAAATTTGTAAACCAAAAGACATGTTTCCTACAAAAAATCCGTTCTTAACAAAATAATATAAATGTTTGACGAAATAATTGTACTTTGATCCAAACAAATTAATTATAAACCAAAAAGATTAAATGTCTATTGAAAAGAAATCTCCCCAAAAATCATGTTAAAATTTTGATTAAAAAAAATATTTTAAAATAACTAATTTTCTACTAAAGGAATTAATTTTAAACCAAAAAGATTAATTTTTTGCTAAAAAAAAATATATAATTTCATGAAATTTTTAAGCTAATAGTTAAATTTTCAATAGAAACGGTGAATTAGTCAGCAAAAAATTAATATTCTACCACAAAAGACAAAGGTACAGAATACATCAATTTTTAACTAAAAAGGTGATTATTCACCTAAAAGGTAAAATTTCTGACACAAAAACAAAGTTTAAAAAAAAAACAGAAATTTTCAATTAAATAGTTTAATTTTCAACTGAAGAAGATAAATGTTTAACCAAACTTGGAATATTTAAATTTACCGTTGAAAAATGATAAAAGAGCATATTTCAAAAAAATTAGGTTAATTTTGAGTAGTTGATTTTTGTACAAAAAAAATCATTTTAAACCCAAAATGAAATAGTAAAATTTTTAGTCCAAAAAAACTTTAAAAAAAAATTAAATTTAAAAAAATACATTTTCAAAAAAAGTGCTGAATTTCCAAATTAAATTGTAAATATTTCAGTGGAATAGTGAAATTTTAAGCCAGAAAGATGAATAATTTCTCCAAAAAAAAACTTTTTGATACGAAAGATAATTTTTCAACAAAAAATTGAATACCTAAATTTTTCTTTAAAAAATGCATTTTTTGCAAAAAGTATGTTTCTGTGAAAAAAATTAAATTTTAAATCCAAGAAGGAGAATTTTTCCAAAAAAAGGATGAATTTTTAACAAAATAGATGGATCATCTACAAAATCGTTGCATTTTTATCCGAGAAAGATCAAATTTGTAGTAAAGCGAATAAATTTTTTATAAAAAACGATTTTTTTAAATTTTAATTTATATTCAGAACAGTCAGTTTTTTATTCAAGAAAGATGACATTTCTTTTAAAACAGATGCATTTTTCATTAAAAATTTTTTCACAAAGTTGAATGTTTGGCCAGAAAAGATTTTAATTTTCTTCTTAAAGCAAAAATATTAAATTCAAACAAAAAGTAAATTTGCTACAACATAGTCCATTTTTCAACAAAAGCGCAAAAATTTTTAACTTAAAAAATAAGATTTCAACAAGTTTAAAAAAAAGTGTTGAATTTTTTACTGGAAAGTTGCAATTTTATCAAAGAAAGATCCAATTTCTTTTAAAACAGATGAATTAAAAAGTTTTTTTGAAATAGTTAAATTTTAATCTAAAGAAGATTCAAGTTCTCTTATCAAAACAAAAATAAGAATTATGAACAATAAGTTAAGCTTCTGCTAAATATTCCATTTTTTAACCAAAAATTAACTTTTTTAACAATATTGTTCAATTTTACTTTTTTATTTTTCATCCAAAAAGGATTTCAGTTGATTTAATAAAATATTAATTTTAGCCCTTTAAATTAAGATTTGGAAAAAATTCAGGACCAATGTATGGTCTTTTTCTGGTGGATTTTTGCAAAACAAAATTTTCTATGTTTAAATTTTTCTTAGTTTCTATTATCAACTTTTTCCTAGAAAATTTACTCTGTATTTGAAATTTTCATTTTTTTGTTGAAAAATAAACTGATATCCTTGTGGATAAAAGTTTAACTATTTTGTTGTTGAAGATTTCTCTTTTTGATTTGAAGATTCACCTGTCTAAGTATATTTCATATTTTATTTTGACAAAAATGCAACTGTTTGGTTGAAAATATAACAATCTTGTTAAAAAGTCATACTTTTTGGTAAAATTAGATCATTTAGCAAAAAAATTAACTTATTGTTTACAAATTCTTACTTTGGTGTTAGAAAGTAAACAATTCGTTTTCCCCCCTTAAAATTATCACTATTAGTCTAGTGGAGCATATATTTTCAAACTGATTCAATAATTTTTTATTATATAAACCAATGCAATTTATTTAAACAATTTTTCTCGAAAAGTCGTTGTTTTCCTTAAAAATTTTTACTATTGATCTAGTGGAATATTTTTAACAATATTTAGTTAATTTTTTACCGTTCAAACAAATAGAATTTGTTTAAATAATTTTTTAATTGAAAAATATTGATATATCTTCAGTGGAATATTTATCAACATTGTTTCATTAATTTTCTTACAAAAATCTTCGTTTATAAATAAAAATTCTTTCTCAAATATTACTCATAAGTTAATTATCATATACAAGTAATTATTATCAAATTAATTATTAATCAGTAATTAATTATTACTGATAAATATTTCACTAGACCAATAGTAATAATTATTAGAAAAAAAAACAAATTTTCATCAAAAAAATTTTAACAAATTCCTTTCGTTTAAACAATTAAAAATTAATGAACTAATGTTATTAAATATTCCACTAGACTTATAGTAATAATTTTCAACAAAAAATATTCGAAAAAGTATTATTTCAACAAATTCCATTCGTTTAAATAATAAAAAATTATTGGGGGTGTGTTAGGGCTATCAAACCCATATGTCTGATACATGAAATTCTTCGTTGGATAATTCTCAAAAGCCCCCTATACTTTCCTGTCACATTTTTTCAAACCCTAAAAAATTATTCCAAAAACTCAAAAAAGTGATTATTCCCCATGCATTTTACATGGGAAACTTTAAGTCAAATCCGGCACCTGTTAAATTCGAAAAAAATAGAGAATTCTTTTTTCGGAGTTGGAATGAAATGGGGGGATCATTGATCTCTAAAGAAAAGCGTCTTTGAGCCACCCTATTATATAATTACTTTATATTTTTATAGTCTGAATGTTAATTTAATAATTACATAACTATTTAATATTTATGTATGCTTTTAATACATATTTACAGTTGGATCTAAGCTTCACAGCATGACAAGTATCCGTTCCAAACAGGGAACATTTCCTGTGGAACACAGGGAAAGGGTGAGGAAAGGGGGTTCCTTCATAGGGACATGCTAAGCCTTCACATTTTTCCTTTTATTTTGATTTAATTATCACGAATAAGCATTTTGCAAATAATCATTTTTAAAAAATACGTTATAGAAATTGTTCACGGAAGAGTGATTGGTTACATGTTGAACCCCTTTTCCAGCTCTGTCCTTGAAGAAAAACATTATAGCAATTTGTCATAAAACAGTGATTGGTGACATCTAGAACCCCTTTTCCAACTTCCCGTTTTGAAAAATAAGTTTTATGTAGCGACTGGTGAAAGAAAAGTGATAGATCATATCTCGATCCCCTTTTTCAATTACCTTTTTGAAGAAATACTTTATACCAATCGGTCACTAAATAGTAAATGGTCACATCTCTAATCCCTTTTTCAGCTCCCACTTTAAAGAAATACGTTTTATGTAGCAACTGGTCAAAAAAGAGTGATTGGTCACATCTCGAACCCCTTTTCCAGCTCTCACTTCAAAGAATACGGTTTATCAATTGGTCACGAAAGAGTGATTGGTCACACCTCGAACCCCTTTTCCAGCTTCCTCTTGAACGAAATGCTTTATAGCAATTGGTCACGCAAGAGTGATTGATCACATCTTGAACCACTTTTCCAGCTCCCCTTATTCAAAAATACTCTATTTTATCACAAAATTAGGAATATTAATTTGTAAATATACACACAGATTAAATAATTCGTTATTTTCTTAAAGTTGTTCAATTAAATAATAAAATCAATATTTTGGTCAAAGTTGTAAAAAAATTAAGTTTTGTTCCCTATAATTCACAGACATGTTGCCAGCTGAAAGTCACACCATGAAATACCCAAGTGACAGCCAAAAAAGTTGACACCCTTCAGTAACTTTGCTTCGCAGCCTTCGAAATTACTGACAATAAACATAACCTCAACTGTCAGAAGATTTTATTTTATTTTATAAAATGATTTGACCCAATTTTTTGAGACAAAATAAGCCTTCCATAATACGGCCCGTTATCTTAGAGGAAAAGCTACAAAAAGGAAAGTTCCTTCCTTTTTCGTCCTCTCTTCGCGACATGTTCCGTGTAGACATAATACGGCTCGTAACAACGGGGGCGGCTTCCAAAAACGACGATCGAGCGGAATGTGTGTCCGATACAAGAACCGTCGGTGCCTAAACTAAACTAAACTATAAGAGCATCAGGAGCGCGGAATACTTCGGCTCGGGGTTGTAGATCTGAAGTGGAGATATGGCTGGCCTTTGTCGTGCCAAAATTCTCACCCAAGACAGAATGATGTGTAGAGGGAAATTGCTGATTCGAACCAGGAACAATCGAAGTACACACCAAGCGTAGAAGTGCGTGCAATTTATGTACAATGCCAATTTGTACGCTGCACGACTGAGAAAGCAAAACGTCATTTAAAACCTAACATCAAAATAGAGCAAGGCAGTTCGTCAAGTTTCGCGGACTTCTGACTACTTCAAAGGAGAGTAGTGTTTGATTTAATTGAAAATTCAATAAAGAGTGGAAAAAAAATCAAAATCGAGTACTTAAAATAGACTGAACCCTAGAGATAGGGCCTCCTGATATAATCCTTCCGAGAATTGAGGTCGCGCCGCAAGTAGGAGTAAAAGGAGCTGCGCGGGGCGAGTGGCGCACAGTGGGGGGAAAATTACATTTTTTAATTCAAAATACGATTCCGGCTGAATCTGTTGAACGATTTGGATGTTTTTTTGTTCCTTTTTTTATGGCTAATAAAATTTCAAAGAAAATTTTCGAGCCTAATTTTTTTATTGAGTTATTCTATTTTTTACAAATAAATCAATATGACGAAAAAAATTGCAATTTTTGCTATTTGACAATCCCAGTGCTCGTCAATAATAAAAAAATTATTGTAATCGCCGACGTTTTGTAGATTTACATTATATAAAAATATTCCAAAATGATACAATAAACAAAAAAAATGTTATAAACAGATTATTTGTTGAAAATGTTTTTTCTATAATTTTCAATAATTTAACGTTTTTTTAAGTTATATTGCAAGAAATTTGAATGAAAACAATATTGTTATGAAAAAATTTCTCTGAGGACTATTCTTGTTAATATTATAAACAAATTTAATAAACAAATACAATATTCAGGCGCTTGTCAGAAAAAGTCGTTTTTTCGATGTCAATTTTTTAGAATCAGGAATCTCGTAATAATTTTATAAAATTTATAATTTGTTGATGAATTTTATGATTTTATAAAACAAATTTAATAAACAAATGCATTATTTTGTCATTTGTCGACGGAAAAAAACTTTTTTTCCATTCCAGTCCTTTTAATTGGAAACTTTATAATAATTTTAGTAACATTCATAATAAGTTGATTAATTGCATGTCTTTGTTGAACAAATTTTATTTAAAAATGCATTATTCGGGCATTTGTCAACGTAAAAACTAATATTTTTTTCAAAATCACTCCTTTTAATATCAGAAAAAGAGTTTTTTTTTATTCATTCAGTACTCACAGTTCGCAAACACAAAAGGGTTTGAATACAAGGAATAACTGAACAATAAATTTAATATTTGTCATGAATAAATCTTATAACGTCGGGAAAAGTCGGGAAAAGTCGGGTTGCCAAATTTATAAAATTTATGAAATAATTATGAATGTTGCTTAAATCATCATGAAGTTTTCAATGAAAAGAACTAACATCGAAAAAAACAAATTTTTCTCAACAAATACCCGAATAATGCATTTGTTTATTAACGTTTAAAAAAAATTATCAAATAGTGATGGATGTTGCTAATATTATTATGAAGTTTACAATTAAAAGGACTGTATTTGAAAGAAAAATAAGTTTTTGGTCGACAAATTCCCAAATAATACATTTGTTTATTTAATTCGTTTGACAAAATCATAAAATTCATCAACAAACAATGAATGTTCTGAAATTATTATTAGGTTCCCAATTTTTTAAAATTCGCATAGAAAAAAACGAATTTTTCTAACCTTAAATGCGTGAATAATGCATTTTTTAATTAGATTTGTTTGAGATATTAACAAGAATAATCTAGAGAGAATTTTTTTCATTCAAATATTAATTTTTTCAATTAAAATATTGTCTTTATATAATGTAAATTTATGAAGCATTGGCAATTACAACAATTTTCCTATTATTGTGGTGCACTGGGAACGTCAAATAGAAAAAATGTTCATTTTATTCGTCATATTTATTTAATTATAAAAATATTGAAAACTAAATTAAAAATCAGGCTCCTCAACTTTCTTTGACATTTTATCAGCTTAAAAAGAAACATCAAAATCGGTCTACAGGTTCATCAGTGTTGAATTAAGCGAGTTGAAAGCTCATAAGTTTAATTTACTTCTAAGGTTGTAAAGCATCAAGTTTGATTTGAGTTTTCTCAAGAATGAATTAAATCAAGTGTAATTATTTCTTGATTTATGTAATACGCCCCTTGTGACTGATTAATTTTTCTTTAAATTACAAATTTAAAATTCATTAAACAGTGGAAAAAAATTTTTAAATGTTAAAAAATTTATTATTTTTGAAATTATGTTGGTTTGAATTATTCAAAAGACTTAAAAGATTTCTTGAATTTTTTTTAATTTCTATAACCTTTGTATAAGTCATGTTATTATTTTAAGTCAATGTAAAAAGCTCAAGAATGTTCCGAATTTTTAAATTAATTTCTCTCGTGAAATGTTCTCTTCAAAAAGTCAAAAATATTTATTTCAGGGGCTCAAGTTTAAACTCTGTAAAAATGTATATCATTGCCTTTTTAATTATTTATAATTGAAAGCACTGAAGTTCGTATTATTTACAATTTAAAGCACAAGGTTTGAATTATTTACTGTTCGGAGCATTGAAGTTTGAATAATTACAATTGGAAGCATTCCGGTTTGCACTGTTTAGAATGGAAAGTATTTAAGTTTGATGTCTTTAAATTTGGATATATTCAAATTTAAATACTTTACAATTAGCAATAGTCAAGGTTAAATTTTTTACAATTAGGAGCTTTTAAATTAAATATTCACAATTGGAAGCATTCAGATATGTATTTTCACAATTGAAAGCAATCAAATTTATTTAGTCACAATTCCAAGAATTTCTGGTTGAAACGTTAAAATTGGAAGCAATTAAGTTTGAATTATTGACAATTGGAAGTATTTAAACTTAAATTATTAAAACTTGGAAGCAGGAATGCTTGAATCCATTACAAAAGGCAGAATCTATGTGTTAATACTCCACAATTAGAAGCATTCGGGATCAAAATCTTTACAATTGTAAGCATTCTAGTTTGAATTTTTCAAGCTTGGAAGCATTAATGTTTCAATTCTCAACTATTGCAAACGTCCGAAATTGAATTTATACAATTTGAAGCATTCTTTTTAGAATTCATGACAGTTGGAAGCATTCATGTTTAAATTTTTCACAACTGTCAACATTCGAGTTAGAATTTTCGACAGTTGAAAGCATTCAAGTTTAAATTATCTACAATTGGAAACGTGAAAGTTTGAATTCTTCACAATAGGAGGCATACAAGTTTGAATTATTGAAAGTTGAAAGCATTCCAATTTTAATTTTGTACGTTTGGAAGCATGCAAGTTTGGATTTTTACCATTTGAAGCATTCTAGTTTGAATTTCTGAGATTTGTAAGCATTAATTTTTGAATTCTCTACAATAGCTATCATACAACTTTGAATTATTTACAATGTGAAGCATACAAGTTTGAATTTTTGACAGTTGGAAGCAGTAAAGTTTGAATTTTTACATTCTGAAGTATGCAGCATTTAAGCTTGAATTTCAATAGTTGGAAGCGTTCAAGATTGAATTCTTGACAGCTTAAAGCATTCAAGTTTGAATTTTTTACGATTAGAAGCATTCAAGTTTAAATACTTGAAATTTGGAAGCATTCCAGTTTAAATTTGTTTAGATTTGGAAGCATCCGAGCTAGAATTGTTACCACAGTAAATAGTATTTATGTTGAAATTTTTTACGTTTGGAAGCATGAAAGTTAGATTTTTTACCTTTCGAAGAATTTGCGTTTCAATTCCTGCAGGCTTGAAGCATTCATATTCGAATTCTCTACAATTAACAGGATTAAGGTTTACATTTCAGTTTAAATTATGTACAATTGGAAGCATGCAAGTTATAATTATTTATAATATAATAATAATAAACATACAACTTTTAATCTGCAAAAGCTAACCCACGTACCCTCACTATCTCGAGATCCAGAACTTCTTCGTCGGAATTTGAATTCTTTAAAATTGGCAGCCTGAAAGATTTAATTTTTACAATAGAAGCAATGCAACGTTAAATTATTGAGAATTAAGAATATAACATTTAGAATTTTTACCATTTAGAGGATTCTAGCTTCAATTTTTGGCAGTAGTAAGCATTCGTTTTTGAATTATCTCCAATAGGCAGCATTCAAGGTTGTATTCTTTACATTAGAAAGAATAAAAATTTGAATTTTTTACAATGGTAAGCATACTACTTTTAATCTGCGTACCCTCACTGTTTTGAGTTCCTCACCTTCTTTGTCAGAATATGAATTATTAAAAATTGGCAGCATGCAAGTTTAAATACTTTGAAATTGACAGCTTACAAGATTGAATTCTGTGAAGTAGATAGAATATAACTTTAAATGATTGATAGTTAAAACATGAAATATAGAATTTTTACAATTAAAGGCGTTCTATTCTGTATTCTGGACAGTTGTAGGTATTCATTTTTGAATTATCTGTAATGGGCAGCATTCATTGTTGAGTTCTTTACAATTGAAAGAATAAAAGTTTGAATTATTAACAATAATAAACAAACAACTTTTAATCTGCGAACGCTAATCCACGCACCCTCATTATCTCGAGATCCAGAACTTCTTCGTCGGACATTGAATTCTTTAAAATTGGCAGTCTGCAAGATTTAATTTTTACAATAGAAACAATGCAACGTTAAATTATTGAAAGTTTAGAACATGAAATTTAGAATTTTTACCATTTGAAGGATTCTAACTTGAATTATTGGGAGCTGTGAGCATGAATGTTTGATATCTACAATGGGCAGCATTCAAGGTGGAATTCTTTACAATAGAAAGAATAAAAGTTTGAATTTTTCATAATAGTAAGCATACTACTTTTAACCTGCGAACGATAACCCACGTACCCTTACTGTCTCGAGATCCACACCTTCTTCGACAGAATTTGAATTCTTAAAAATTGGCAGCATACAAGTTTCAATTCTTCAAAATTGACATGCTACAATTTTAAATTCTTAACAATTGACATAATTGAATTTTGAATTATTAATATTCGCAGGCATACAAGTTCGAATTCTTCAAAATAGGAAGCATTAGACAATAAAAAAAAACATTCACATGTAAATTATTTTCACAGGAAAAATTTTTTATTTCATTTTAAGACTCAGATTTGATATTGGTGAATTCAAAGCCAGTTTGATAAGTTTTTACAAATGTAAGAACCGGAAACTTCCCATCAAAGAACTATTTCTGAAGGATACCTCCCAAAGTCTATCATAAGACACAAAGCATTAGTAATCACATTCGTCAAGTAAGTAAAAGTACAGGTATAAATTTTCCTGCATTCCAAGTGGCGCTAAGCCGTGACGTATAAGAACCATGGTGTGTTTCGGTGATAAACGCTTAATGCAAACGTCGTCCGTCCGTACAAGGCAGTTAAGATATGATGACATACTTATAGCACAGTGACGCTTTGCGATGCGTTCACATCGCGCCTCGTTGAACTTCTTGATGCATTTCGACGATGCGACGTTGAACGGTGCAAAAGACAAGGACGTAGTCCAATTTCTTTACAGGTTTTCTTCACGACATTTTCCAAACGCTTAATTCCCTAAAAATGAAAATAAATGAGAGATAAACTCATTTAGTTTCTTTCAACTTCTTCAATTTGAACTTTTACATTTTGAAACATTTACTTTTTAATTTTTACAACTTTAAGCATTCAAATTTACATTAGTTAGGATTAGCAGAATTCAAATGATTGTTATTTACATTTGGAAGCATTACAATTTTCATTTTTACAGTTAGAAGCATTTAGGTTTCAAAATTTTGCACCTCGCAGCATTTAAATTCAAATGGTTTATGGTCAGAAGAATTCAAATTTGAATTATTTACAACGAAAAGATTCAAATTTTAATTATCTGCAATGAAAAGCATTCAAATTTGAATTTTCACAATTCATAGCATTCAGTTGTTTTATTTTTACAACTCAAAGAATTTTATGTAAATTATTTTCGATCGGAAGCATTCAAATTTTAATTATTTAAAATAAAAAGCATTTAAATTTAAATTTTCACAATTCGAAGCATTTCCGTTTTAAATTTTACAACTGAAAACAGTAAAATTCAAACCATTTAGAAGTAGAAGATTTCGTAGTTTAATTATTTATAATTACAAGCATTCAAATTATTTGAAATTTGAAGCATTCAAATTCAAATGTTCATATTTTGAAGCATTAATTTTTCATTTTTTACCGCTGCTAGTATTCAAATTAAAGTTCTTTACAATTGGAAGTATTCAAATGTGTATTTTCACAATGAGAAGCATTTGGGTTTAAAATTGTTGAACTTCAAGAATTCAAATTCAAATGGTTTATAGTCAGAAGAATTCAAATTTGAATTATTTACAATTGGAAGAATTTAAATTTAAATTATTCACAATGAAAAGCATTTAAATTTGAATTCTTACAATTCGAAGCAATCAAGTTTTACTTTTCATAACTGGAAGCATTCAAATTCAAATTATTCAAAATTAGAAGCATTCCGATTTTTATTTCAGTTTTAATTTTTACAAATCACAGTATTCGAATCAAAAGCATTCAAATTTTAATTTGAACAATTCAAAGCATTTAAGCTTCACTTTTGAAAAATGGAAGCATTCAAATTCAAACTGTTTAAAATTAGAAGCATTCCGATTTTTATTCTTTAGCATTTTTAGAATGAAAATTAGAATTTTCACAATTTAATATTATTTATTCATATTTAGAAACATTCAAATTTAAATTATTTACAATTAGAAGCATTCAAATTTGAATTATTTACAATTGGAAGCAATCAAATTTAAATCACTTACAATGAAAAGCAGTCAAATTTAAATTTTCTCAATTCAAAGCATTTAAGTTTTAATTTTCAAAACTGGAAGCATTCTAGATCAAATTATTTAGAATAAGAAGCATTCCGATTTTCATTCTTTACAATCTTAAGCATTTTAATTTTAATTTTAACAAGTTCATAGTATTTCAGTTTTAATTTTTATAACTAAAAGCATTTAAATTCAAATGATTCAGAAGTAGAAGATTTTCATAATTTATTTATTTATAATTATAAGCATTCAAATTTTTATTTTCAGAGTTGGAAGCATTTTTGTTTGAATCTAAACCATTCACTGCATTCAAGTTTTAATTTTGATAAATGAAAGCATTCAAATTTGAATTTTTTACAGTGAAAATCATTAAAATTTTAATTGCTCACTATAGAAAGCATTTAATTTTAAAATTTTACAAGTTGAAGGAGTCAAATTCAAATTATTTATATTTAGAAGCACTTAAATTTAAATTATTTAAAATTGAAAGTTTTCAAATTCAAATTAATTTCCATGATAAGCATTAAAATTTGACTTTTCACAATGCGAAGCATTTAAGTCTCAAATTTTTACAACTTAAAGCATTTAAATTTGAACGATTTATAATTTTAAAAATTCAAATTGGAATTATTTACAATTGAAAGCATTCAAATTTCAATTATTTTCAATGAAAAGCTTTCCAATTTGAATTTTCACTATTTGAAGAATTTACATTTTATTTTTATAACTGGAATCATTCTAATTCATATTATTTAAAACAGAAGCATTCAAATTTAAGTTTTTTTTTCATTTACAAGCATTAAAATTCAAATTATTTAGACTTATAAGCATTTAAAGTAAAATTATTCACATTTGAAAGCATTTAAATTAGAATTATTAAATATTAGAAGCACTTATAATTTGTATTATTTACAATCAGGATCATTTAAATTTATCCCACTTGGTAGCATACATGTTTTCATTCTTCACAATACGCAGCATTAAAGATTGAATTATTATTTATCGTTGGAAGCATTCAAATTAAAATTATTTGGTATTAGAATATTCAAATTTGAATTATTTAAAAAAGAAATCATTCAAATTAGAATTATTTACAATTGGAAGCATTCAAATTTGAATTATTTACAATTGGAAGTATTCAAGTTTAAATTATTTACAAAGGGCATCATTCAAGATTGAATTTTTTACTTCTTTTCAGGCTAAAAAGTCAATTGTTTTAATAGAAAATTGGAATTTTTAGCTCAAAAACTAAAATAATGTATTATAATATTAAATAATAGTTAAATAGTATAATAATGAAATTCTTTAAATTAAAATTTTTATTCGAAAATTTAAATATTTTGTTGGAAATTTGTTGTTTTTTTTTGTCAAAAATTAATTTTTTATCCAGGAATATAGCTATACCACTTTTAGCTAAAAAAAATTTTTATAAGTTGAGAACTTATCCTAATCTTTTCTAGTTTAAAATTTAACTCGTATTCTGGTAAAAAAATTAATTTTGTTCTTTAAAAATTCATGTATTTGGTTGAGGGTTGATCTATTCTGTAAAAAACTCGTGTTTTTTCGTCGAATTCAACTAGCCGCTTATTCGTTTTTTTAATTAGTTTTTTAACTACAAATTTAGCTCTTCCATTTTTGGTTGTAAAAGCTATCTTTTTTAATTGAAAATTGAACAATGTGGTTGAAAATTTATGTTTTTTTTGTTAAAAATTCGCCTTTTGTTATGGAATTAAATCTAAAGTTATAAAATAACTCTTCACGCTCTAAAAATCATCGTCGTAGTTTAAAAATGCAGTTATTTGGTAAAAAAACTTCCGCGATTTTATTAAAACCTTAATTATTTTGTTAAAGTCATCTTTTCTATCAGATATTGAACTTTTCGGGTTAAAAATATAGGCGATAGGTAGGTTCGAATATCTGTCTTCAAAATAAACAGTCGAAAACTGGGTAAACTCGGTACGTAGTTTTCTGCAGTTTTCCTCTTCCCTGGCCAAATATCCAGACCAATGTGAGTTCTTTAGCTAAGTCGGATTGAGTCGCGGATTATCCCTGGTCGCTCTAAAATTAATACAGTGATACTAAACCTAATTTAGTCAAAGAAAATTGTTTAAAGGCCCATACTCAGTAAAGTGGAGTCTGCCGGTAAAAGTACCTACTCATGATCAAAAACTAAAATGATACTTTAGTAGCAAGGTTGATCTGTCTATAGACTTTTGTTTTGCCAGGGTTTTAAAGTAAAAAGGCATAACATCACAGAAAAAACAAAATCGAATGAAACACTAATTTTAGGGTACGGTGTACCCACAACAAAAATTACTCATTGTAGTGTGAATGCTATATTAAAACAAAGCTTTTCTTTATCATCTCCATGCCTAAAGGTGATGCTTCTCTGTGATGTAGGGTACAATCTACCGATCACTGTGGGTACGATGTACCCAACACTTTGGGTACGATGGACCCACCACTTTGGGTACGTTGCACCCACCACTTTGGGTACGTTGAACCCACCACTTTGGGTACGATGTACCGACCACTGTGGGTATTTTGCACCCAATTTAAACAAAATAGACTAAATTTAATCTCAAATCAAGTGACAAATGTAAAACATCGTTTTGTCAGTTCCTCTTGAGACTTTGTTACCATGAGTTCAGATGATCTCTAAAGTCGTTGAGATTCTTTATGCACATGGTGTTCATTTCCTGACTTTCATAGCCTGATTTTGCAACATGGTAGTGAATCTCGGGCGGTAGAAGTCGAAGAATCCAACGTTTACACACGAGAAGCGAATTAACGACTAACGCCGCAAGGGTCCGATCTACATGCGGACGTTTACGAGCACAACGAAACCACCAGGGTAATTACGTCTTGGGTCGATGTCTTCTTCGGGCCCACCAGTGACGAATCTGTCGGCTTCAGGCGTCTCGAGAATTTTTACACGGTTTACAAAAAGAATCCGAAAATAATGATCGATTCGCCTCTCCCTCGCTTTTATTCCAGCTGTATTTTGGGAAATTCGGGTTCCTAAATCGGGTAGCTGGTGGGAATTATTTATTGCCTCATAGGTCAATGGATTCAGTACGTGTAATCCGAGACGCTCATATCTTCCAGGAGGCAACCAACCCCTTCTTTATTAATTTTTCAGACCCTAGATAAAATTTATTTTAGGATTCATCGTCTCCACAGAAGAAGAATAGGTATGAGAAATATTCGATAAATCAGTCTTCTAAGGACACCAAATTTTTTGAACCAAAAAAAACTCGTTTTTTGGATGAAAATAAAATTTTCGATAAAACGAATAAATTTTGTTTGGTTACAGCAACCAAAAAATGGAGTTAAGTCAACCCAATATTTTTTTATTTATATACTAACAATACTTTATGGTAAAACACCCAAAAAATGTTTTCATTCAACCATGCTTCTCTTTTTCTCTTTTCTAAAGAATTCTTGTTTTTCCGTTTTAAAGAAACTCCCCCCTTTTCTCGTTTTTGTGGTTAAATTCGAACTAAATTAAAAATAGAACCCAGTCAGTCAATTAAACATTCTTTGTTGATAATTAATTCATTTAAATATTAAAGTCTGCTATTATATTCTTAGTCCATAATTGATCTCGTTTGGTTGAAAATTCGACTATTTAGTTGAAGATTTAACTAATTTCAAAAAAATTTACGTGCATTTAGTTAAAAATCATTTTCAACAGTTTATACTTTAAATTGAAGATGGATTTGTTGAAAATTCATTTTATTGATTAAAAATTTAAGTATTCTATTTTTGATTGAAAGTTAATCGTATATATTTTAAAATTTAACTATGAAATTATTCATTGGGAATTGATAATTTTTGGTTAAATATTCAACTACTTGTTTCATTGAGTTTATTGAATAAGGATTCAGCTAATTTGTTGAAAATTATTTTTTTATTAAAAAATTAATTTTTGAACTGAAAATTTACCTACACTAATTTTGGTTTAGAATTAATCGTTTTAGTGCAAAATGCAACTGTTTGGTTGAAAATGTTCTTATTTTGTTGTAAATTGGTATTTTCTGATACAAAGTTAATATTTTTTATTGAAAATTTAACTACTTGATTCAAATAATTTTTTCAAAATTCCTTTTACCAGTTTAAGATCCATATCTTAGGTTGAAAATTTAACTGTTCAGGTCAAAATGTCTTTTTGGTTTAAAATTAATTTTCTGACTTGCATATTCACCTATTCCATTTTTTAAATAAAAAATAATCGTTTTTAGATAATAATTCAATTATCTGGTTAAAAATTTACTATTTCATTTAAATGCAAATGTTTCGTAGAAAATATGTATTTTTGACTTAATAATTCAAATATGTTTTTGAAGATGTAACTGTTTTGTTGAAAATATTTTTTTTCAATTGAAAAGTGATTTTCTTCATTGAAATTTCGTCTAATCCAGATTTAACTGAAAACCGATAGTTTTTAGTGCAAAATTTAACTCTCAAACTTTTAATTGAAAATCCATCTTTTGCATTAAAAATGCAACTACTTAGTTGAAATTTTAACTAATTTATAAGAATTTAATTCATTGGTTCAAGATTCTAGGAAATTAATTTTTTTAACTGAAAATTTAACTAGTCCATTTTTGGTTGAAAATTAATCGCTTTTAGCTGAAAATTCAATTATTTATTTTAAGAATTATATATCTTATTGTAAATAGGTCAATTTTTTAAATATTTTTTAGTTAAAAAGTATTTTTCTTAAATTAAAATTTAAAAAATCCATTTTTACTTGAAAATCAACTGTTTTTAGTTAAAAACTCAACTTGAATTTTATTTCTTTAAGATCGTTGAAAATTAGTTTATTTTTGTTAAAAACTAGTTTTTTAGCTAAATATTTAACTATTCCATTTCTTGTTAAAAATTAGTTGCTTTAAGTAAAAGTACAACTAATAATTTTTTCATTAAAACTTATTTTTTTAGTAGGAAATTTACCTATTTGGTTAAAAGTTAAACTACACAGTTAAACGTTCAGTTTATTGGTTGCATGTTTAACTACTTGGTAAAAAATTATTTCATTTTATTTAATTTTTGTAATCAAATGTTAAATTTTCTTTTTTTTTTGTTAAATACTTATCGTTTTTAGTTGCAAATATGACTAGTGTTTTTTTCATTAAAATGTGATTTTCTTTATTAGGAAATTTTACTACTTAGTAAAAAGTTGAAATAATTTTTAAACATTTATTTTGTTGGTTGCATATTTTACTATTTTGTTAAAAATTCTTTTTTTCTCAATTAATTATTTTGACTGAAAATTTAACTATTCCATTTTTTGTTAAAAATTGATCGCTTTTAGTAAAAGTAAAACTGACAATTTTCACATTAAAATTTGATTTTTTAGCAGAAAATTTTATTATTTGGTTAAAAGTTAAACTACCCAGCTAAACGTTCAGTTTATTGGTTGCATATTCTTTTTTTTAACCCTATATTTTTCAAATAATTATTTTGACTGAAAATTTAACTACTCCATTTTTTGTTTAAAATTGGTCAATTTTAGTTGACAAATGGTCTATTTTGTTGCAAATTTCTCTTCTTCAGTGAAAAATTAATCTGATTGATTGCAAATTCAACTACGTTGTTGAAATTTAATTTATCTTGTTCAAAAATTAATTTTTTTCGTAGAAGATCAATGAAAAAAAATTAAAAATACATTTTTTTAACTGAAAATTTATGGATTCCATTTTTCATTTAAAATTATTTGGTTAAATTTTTAAATAACAATTGAAACTGTTCATTTGAAAATTAACTTTGTTGTAAAAAAATCCATATTTTCGAGTAGAAACTTCTACTATTTTGTAGACAAATCGCATTTTTGGCTTAAAACTTGAAGAATTTGAATGACTTTTTTTCGTTTTTAATTGAAATTTTTTGTTTATTCATTCATAAATTGATTTGTTCTTGTTAAAGATAGAACTATATTAATCAAAATTCGTATTATTTGGTTGGATTCAACTGCTTTTTATCTCAAATACAAATATTTTTTGGTAGAAATTTCAACTATTATATTTTTGTTATTATTTTAACTGAAAATTAAAATATTTTTTCTAAAACTTAAAAAACTTGTTGAATATTGTTTGGAGTTAAATTTTAATTTTTTTTTCATGACAATTGAACCATTTACATGAAAATTTGTCTTTGCAAGTTGAACTTTGAATATATGTTCAAAAAATTTTTTCTACCGATTCTTTCCTTTCGTTCAAAAGTCCAACTATTTGGTTAAAAATTCAGCTGTTTAGCTGATAATTAATTTTATTATCTCATTCATTGAATTGAAAAAATAATCTTTCTATATTGAAAAATCAAACATCTTTTTTAAAGTAATCTTTTTTTTAATTTGCCTATTTGGTTGAAATATATTCTTTATTTTGGAAAAACATATCTTTTTTGTTATAAATTCGAACATTTGTTTAAAAAGGTACCTTGTAAGTTAAAAACTGAACTATTAGGTTAAAAATTCAACAATTTGGCTGAAAATACAATTGTTGGGCTAAAATTAATTTGTTTCTTAAAAATTAAACTGTTTTGTTAAAGAATCATCTTCTTTTTGTTTGAAAATGCATACCTTTTGGTAAAAATCTAATCTTTGTTGGTTTTTCAAAAAAAATCGCGAAACAAAGTTTTCCTATTAGTGACGTCACCCCTTCGAGGAATAAAAGGGGTGGAAAAAATGTTCAAAAAAGAGTAACGTAGTTTTTACACGGCCCTGTATCAATATTTCTACGGGCACAAATAAAATATTTTTGGTCAAGAATATAACATACGTTGTTGAAATTTTATTTTAAATATGGAATGGAATTCTAAATTCGATCAAAAATTTGAGACAATTGATTAGTATCGTTCCAGGTGTCCTTAAGACATGTAAAAAGAATTCGACTGCAGCTATTCCGGGAGACCTTGCATGCAGGTTAGCCGTCCCAAACGACCCCCGGGGAAAAGACAGATCGGTTCTCTAAATAAAATGACTCGGTTATTCATCGACGCATTTGTACTCGTCGGAGCCGCCCTATATATTTTTCTCAGCGAGCATACCCGATTCCCTTTGTCTGGTCGTAAAGAAGAGGAGCTTTATGGTTAATTATTGGTCTTGATTTGACACGAAAACAAATCTTAAAATCTCCTGATTCAAGTCAAGGTTTTTCAAGTAAATTAATGATGCTAATTAAAGATTTCCCCTTTCTTTTACAAATATTCTTAAATAAGATTCTATAAATTATTGTTTATTTTTTTACTATTTGTTATATTTCCACATAATCCAACTTGAAAACATGGTTCTAAAAATCGAAGCGATTTATTTTCCTATTTCTACTTGTTTAAATTCTAAAACGTTAGGACATAATTGATCAATCTAATTTCACCCATTGCCGCCGGATCCAACTCGAAAAATTGGGATATATTTAGGACAATTATTTTCGACTAGTTTCCGCTTGTTGTTAATCAAAAACTTAAGGATTTTATGCAATAAAATGAACTTGGCCCATTTCCGCCTAATCTAAAGCTGGAAAATTAGGATACAACCAGTAGAGCGATTTACAAGTAATTTCCTTTTTCTCAAATTAGTGAAAATAAGGGTGTAAGTATCCAAGCGATCTTGAACACATTGCCTCCTTCGATTCAAAAATTAAGTATAAATAGCAAAATTATTTTTAAATTGTTTCATCCGGCACCAATTGTAAAAATTGAGAAATACCTAACAAAGCGAATTTGACCAGTTTGATGATACTAATTAAAGATTTCAACTTTCTTTTACAAATATTCTTAAAGAAGAATCTATAATTTATTGTTTGCTTTTTGCTATTTGTTACATTTCCACATAATCCAACTTGAAAAACATGGGTCTTAAAATCGAAGCGATTTATTTTCCTATTTCTACTTGTTTAAAATCTAAAACGTTAGGACATAACGGATTAATCTAATTTCACCTACTGCCGCCGGATCCAACTCGAAAAATTGGCAAATATTCAAGACAATTATTTTTGACTAGTCTCCGTTTGTTGTGAATCGAAAAGTTAAGGCTTTTATACAATAAAATGAACTTGAACCATTGCCGCAGAATCTAACTCTGGAAATCAGGGTAAAACCAATAGAGCGATTTACAATTTCCTTTTTCTCAAATTAGTGAAAATAAGGGTGTAAGTATCCAAGCGATCTTGAACACATTGCCTACTTCGATTCAAAAATTAGGTATAAATAGCAAAATTATTTTTAAATTGTTTCATCTGCACCAATTGTAAAAATGTAGAGAAACCTAGCAAAGCGAATTTGACAAATTTGATGATACTAATTGAAGATTTCCCCTTTCTTTTACAAATATTCTTAAAGAAGATTCTATAATTTATTGTTTGCTTTTTGCTATTTGTTACATTTCCACATAATCCAACTTGAAAAACATGGGTCTTAAAATCGAAGCGATTTATTTTCCTATTTCTACTTGTTTAAAATCTTAAACGTTAGGACATAAATGATCAATCTAATTTCACCCACTGTCGCCGGATCCAACTCCAAAAATTGGGACATATTCAAGACAATTATTTTTAACTCGTTTCCGCTTCTTCTAAATCGGAAATCTAAGGTTAATAAAGTAATTTTTTACTTATTTCCGTATGTTTCAACTCGGAAAACTAGCCCATAACTATTTAAGGGATCTTTCACCCATTTCCGACTGCTTCAAATTAGAAAATTAAGCTACAACCCGGCAAGCGTTTTTTAACCGATTTGCTCTCGTTTCAAAGCGGGAAAATTAGAGAAAAAGTAGCTAATCGATTTCTAGCTCGTTTTAACTCGAAAATAATACGACATAACTAATCAATCGAATTGGAACCATTTTCGACTGATCAAACTTGAAATACTAGCGTATACACAGCAAAGAATTTTTTTTACATTTTCACGCTTATTTCAAATCGGCAAAGTTAGGGTATAACTGATAAAGATAATTTGACTCTTTGTCGCCGCATCCAACTGGAAAAATTAGAGTATGCCTAATAAAATTATTTTTTACCTGTTTCCCCCTGTTCCTACCAGGAAAATTAGGTTACAAGTAACCAGCATATTTCTAACCACTTATTCCTTCTCCAACTCGAAAAATAAGGTTTAACTAGCAAAGAAATATTGTCTCCAATTGATCTTGCACCAACGCGAGAAATCAGACATTCCCCAGAAAAGTTCTTTCTTTAATCCATTTATGCTTGTTTTTAATTCGAAAAATTACGTTTTAAGTAATAAAGCGAATTTGACCCATATTTACCTAATCAAACTCGAAAATATAGGATATAGCTGTTAAAATGATATTTGATCTATTTTCGTATGCTCCCATTTTCGTCTATTGAAAAAGTTAGGCTGTACCTAATCGAGTGAAGTTGACCCATTTTTGGCTGACCCAAGTCGAAAAAAAGGTTATAACCAATGAAAAGAATCTCTAATAAGAATTATTCAAGTTTTGTTTCTTTTTGACTCCATTTTTCCGCAATATTTTTAATTCCTTTTTACTCCTTCAATTTTTATAAGGTCGAATATTGAGCTCCGGCAAATTTTGCTTTATTTAAAGTTTCTAGTCCAGAAAATTTTTTTGTCATTGAGGAATTTTTTGTTTCAATAATATTCTTTAGGTTGTGAAAATATTAAATAATTTGCGTATTTTTCAAAGGAAGACTTGGAAAAGGGGTTTGTGATGTGAAAGATAACTCTTCTGTGACCAGTCACTAGCATTCGTATTTTTCATAGGCAAACTTCGAAAAGGGGTTTGATTGGTGACAGATCACTCTTCTGTGACCAGTCACTAACACTCGTTTTTTTAAAGGGAGACTTGAAAAAGAGGTTCCAATTGTGACAGATTACTCTTCTGTGACCCATCACTAACACAAGTTTTGTTTAAGGGAGACTTGGAAAAGGGGTTCAAGGTGTGACCGATTACTCTTCTGTGACCAATTACTAACACTCGTTTCTTGAAGGATGGCTTGAAAAATGGGTTAAAGGGTTGACTTGCTTATTTTTTCCAGGAAGACTTAAAAAGGAGTTCGAGTTGTGACAGATCACTCTTCCGTGACCAGTCACTAAAACTCGTATTTTTTAAAAGGAGATTTGAAAAAGAGGTTCAAGCTGTGAGTGATTACTTATCTGTGACCAACTACTAACGCTCGTTTTGTTAAGGAATGCTTAGAAATGGGCTCACTAACCCGCGTATTTTTTAAAGGTAGGCTTTAAAAAGGGGCTCGAGTTGTGTTAGATCACTCTTCTGTGACCAATTACTAACACTCGATTCTTAAAGAGTGGCTTGGAAAAGGGGTGAATAACTCGCTTATTTTTTCAAGGAAGACTTAAAAAAGGAGTTCAAGTTGTGACAGATAACTCTTCCGTGACCACTCACTATAACTCGTATTTTATAAAAGGAGACTTAAAAAAGGGGTTCAAGATGTGACTGATCACTCCTCTATGACCAGTCACGTACACTCGTATTTTTTAAAAGAAGATCTAAAAAATGGGTTCGAGATGTGACAGATCACTCTTCTGTGACCAGTCACTAAAACGCGTATTCTTTAAAAGGAGACTTGAAAAAGGGGTTCGAGATGTGACTGACCACTCCTCTGTGACCAGTCACTTACACTCGTATTTTTTAAAAGAAGATTTGAGAAACGGTTTCAAGATGTGACAGATCACTCATCTGTGACCGGTCACTGACACTCATATTTTCTAAAGGGAGGCTAGGAAAAGGGGTCACTAACACGCGTATTTTTTAAAGGCAGACTTGGAAAAGGGGTTTGAATTGTCACTGATCACTCTTCTGTGAGTGTCACAAACAAGTATTTTTGTAAATGTGGAGCTGGAAAAGAAATAGAAAAAATTGCCGTACTGCAAAAATAAAAGACAGCAAAAAATGACGTATCTGTATACACCACGTTTTTATAATCTGCGTTTGTTATCAACCCTTTTAATCAAAAATTGGAACAGAATCCTAAATTTATTTAATTCTGAAATGGGAGCTATTGATTCTTCATTCGAAAATTGTTCCTTAGATTCGTTTTGGATTCTCATCCTAGATCTATATTAAGATCTTGAAGAGGTGCGACTAATGTGACAGCAAGAACGAAGATCACTTCTCTGTCTGGGTACAAGGGTTGGTACATAGAACCGTCTCCAGTCACACAGTCGTATCGTTTTGGCATAAGTCAAATCCTTTGTGGCATTTCTAACACATGGCGCTAGGTGTCTCTTTCTCTCTCTCTCCCTCTCTTTCTCTCTCGGTCTCTCTCTCTAAGCAATGACAGCCTCAACTTTCAACCAAACGACGCAAACGGACCGAGTTTATTTCCGAGTCAATTAGGCTCGTTTATTTTCTGCAGGATCTTCCCAAGTAATTACGGGTCCGTTAATAGGTAACGACATCTTCCGCGGACAGGTGGCCCGCAAGGCTGAGAGGCCGATCAGACTCAAGAGTGACGTGTTTGCGAAATTGCAAATACTCGCCGTGCGTACCGACCGGTCCGTCGACCCGTTTCCAACGAGGAGGCGACGCACCGCGAGCACGGGAGCCATTACCCACCCGTTTCTTCTCGATTCGCCGAACTTGAAGAGGAACCGCAGGAATCTCGCGTTTAATTATTTTCCCACCGCCCCGAGTCGAACGAAAAAGATCGAAGCACCCTGGGATCGTTACTGAGAGTAAACGTTCCTCTCTCAGGTGAGTGGGAAAAGGCGAGTAATGCGAGTCAGGCGTCAGTTACATGAGGGTAGCAAAAAAGTGGGAGAAATTTGAGGAAAAAGAGCAGAACGAGGGGCTATTCTTTGAGTGAAAATGATTGAAAATTCATTTCTTGCTCAAAACAATTCAAAAGCTTATTTTTCCGGGAGTGGCAAGACCGCTGGAGGCTTTCAATAAAAATTTAAATTTTAAAGTTGTAACAAAAATTGGTAGCTTTCTTTTTAGTTTTCTAGTTAAAGCCAAAAAACTGTATTTCTTGGAAAAATAGATTTTAATTCGTTTGTCACTTATTGGGAATGTAGTTCGAAATATCCTTCGACTGATAGATGAAAATGAATTAAAATATTTATTAAAAAAAAATGTTTGTTAATTTTTTTCAGGTGCGTGGCGCACATCGGGCTACTGTAACGTCTAGCGTTTTTGTATCGATTGAATGTTGAGCAACAAAAAACTTCCAACGAGAAAGTTGCTCACAACTGTACAACAAATTTTAATGCAAAATTTTAGCTCAATCTAATTGATATTCAAGAAATTATTAACGTCTCAAGTTGCTAACCGCTAGGCGATTCACGCACGGGCTGTAGGGAGAGCCGCAGAAGCGATTCATAATAGAGTTCACCGGCGCTTGTATATAATATCGAAGGAATAAATTATTTTCCATTATGCAATATTATTTATTTATTCATAATACTTTAATATTATTTGATTGCTTGATTAGTTTTTAAAATTTTTGGCACCGGTGAACAGTATTATGATTCGTTTTTGAAACTCTCACTACACGCGTGACTCGTCTTGCCATCAACAACTCGAGAGGTTGATAATTTCCTTAATATCAATTCGATCAGGCAAAAATTTTACAGAAAACTTCTCTGTACTGTTGTTAACAAATTTCACGCTGGAAGTTTTTTGTTACTCAAAATTCGCTTGATAAACGAAACGCTGGAAGTTACAGAAGACCAATGTGCGCCACGCATCAGAAAAAAATTAACAACAATTGTTTTAAATACATTTTTTTATTCCCTTTCTTGTATCAATCGAAGGACATTTTGAACTACATTCCCTCAAAATTGTATTTAAAAAAACGAGAAACAGACTGACTGAGCAAGAGTTGAAGTGCAAAACGAAATTAAAATTGATTTAAAAAAAAAGTCAGTTTTTTTACTTTAACTAGAAAACTAAAAAAAACCACAAACTTTCTGCCTGTGGTAAAAAAGATGCGCATTGATATTCCTACATCTAAAATAGGGTCGCTCACTTCTTTTAAGGTGCCGACTTGACCGGGAAAGACCGGAAAATGTCCGGGAATTTAATTAAAAAACCCGGCATTTACCTCTGATCGTAGCAAAAATTCAAGCTTTCATTATTTTAATAATATAAAGAAATATCATTTCAATTGGAACAAGGAATTTTTGACATGGAACGGGAATTTTGAATAGAATTAAAACTGGGATTTAGAAGGAAGGAGTTTCAAAGATCCTTTTTCTAAATCAAAATTCATCACAATTTAAAATTTCCTTCTTCCAAATTTAAGAAAAAATACTTGAAGTAGATATTTTTCTGAAAATCTGAGTTTTTAATAAGAAGTATTAGAAATAAATTTACTTGGTTGCAAAATAAACTCTTTTGTTGAAAATTAACTTTTATTATTGAAGATTCATCATTTTAAGTAAAAACTTATTAATTCAGCTGAAAAGTGAGCTATTTGATTGAAAACTTTTTATTTCATTGGATGAAAAAATTTTTTATCAAAAACTAAACTATCTTATTGAAAATTGGTTTATTTTTTTGTTCAAAATAATTTTTGTCTTACACGTAAAATACTATTCCAGTTTCATATTCCATAATTTTAGTTGAAAATTCATTTATTTTTGGTAAAACATTCATTTTTTGACTTTAAATTTAATTATTCAATTTTTTGGTTGGAAAAATATCATTGTTAGTTATAAATTCGTCTTTTTGGCTGAATATTAATTTTCTTGAATAAAAATGAAATTTTTTAGTGCAAAATTAATTTTTTTTTAATTTATCTATTTTGTTCAAAATCAGTTTTTTTCATCTCAAAAATTGGTTTTGAAACTTGAAACTTAACTATTGCATTTATGGTTGAATTATTTTTTTAGATGAAAATTTTAGTATTTTGTTAAAAAAATCGTGTATTTTATTAAAAATTCTGGTTTTACGGTAGAAGATAATTTTTGTTGTTGGAAACTTCTCATAAATATTTATATTCAAATATTTGTTTGAAAATTAAACTATTTTCTAGAATTGAAAATTTACATTTTCATTAAAAAATCATATTTTCTGGTAGAAAATTCAACTATATAGTATATAGCGTACTTAAAAATATTTCTAAATTTGTCAAAAAATAATCTGGGATATTCGTTCACCTGAAAAAAACTAAGAAATGGCCGGAAATGTGATTCAAGGACCGATATTTTTTTCAGCAAATTTGTTTGGAGTTGGAAACGAGAATAAATAAAAAATAATAAAACCATATTTTATATCACGTAACAAATTGAAATAACTCTTACTTGAAAAATTAAAGTTTTGAAACAGTTATAATTCTGAATTTAGGACAGGCAATTTTCGAAAAAAAATAGAATATTGCCATTTGAGACAGCGAAGTTTCTAATAGAGTTATAATTCGGAGGTAGATATGAGAATATCCTTAATCAATTATAATTTTTCGTTTTGGTTTTATTTTAAAGTAGGAAATTTATTTGTGAATTATAATTGTTACTTTAGGACATAAATTTTCGAAAAAGAATTTTAATTTTCTCTTTAAAAAAGGGGATTTCTGTAAAAAATTATAATTTTACCTTAAGACAGGATATTTTTTACATGGACCGGGAAATTCAGAAAAGAATTTTAATTCTGATAAAGAAGAAGGAAATTAAAAAAAAATCACTCTCCCAACACAGAATTCATCACAATTTGAAACTTCTCTCTTCGGAATTTGGAAAAAAGGAATTCCTGGGTTTCTGAATTTTAATAGACAATTGTATAATTCTGACTTGGAGAAGGGAACAAATAAAAGAAATGTAAAAAAATTCTCTTAGAGAATATTGAATTTATTCTAACTTGGAATACGGAATTTTCTAGAAAAATGATAACTTTGATTACATACCAGAGAATTTCAGTAAAGAAATGAAATTTTGAAAATTGGAAGAAGGAATTCCCGTAATAAATTAAATTTTTTACTTTTAAACAAGAAATTTTATAAAGAATTATAATTTCTACTTTAAAGCATGAAATTTTCCAAAATATTTGTGATTACGAGTTGCAACAGAAAATTGAAAAAAAAATAAAAATAAGCCACGTGAAGAATTACAATTGTCCTGAATTAAAAAATAGAATTTTCGAAATAATTATAATTTTGAATTTAGGACTGGAAATTTCAGCAAAAAAATTAAATATTGACATTTGGAAGAAATAGATCTGAGAATATACCTAATGAATTATAATTTTTACTTTAATACAAGAATTTTCCACAGAGAATTTCAACTTTCTCTGGAACAGGAGATTTTTGTGAAAAATTATAATTTTACCATAAGACAAGATATTTTTTAACTTGGAACAGGAAAATTCGGGAAAAAATTTTAATGCCGATTTAGAACAAGGTAATTTAGAAAAATTACTCTTGCAATACAGAATTCTTCACAATTTAAAACTTCTCTGTTTGGAATTTTGAAAAAAGGGAATTCATAGATTTCTGAACTTAAAACTGGAGACTTCAGAAAATAATTAAAATTTTAAGTTTATTTTAGAACAGGAAAATAATTTAAATTGGGCAGAATTTTTTGACACTTATTGGTAATTTTACTTCTGATTTGGAAGAAGGCCATAAAAAATCGCATTTCGAGTCAGAATTCGTTACAATTTGAAACTCCCCTCTTCCAAATTTTGGAAAAAAGAGTCACTTTATTCCTCAATTATAATAGAACATTTTATAGATAAATATAATTTTCTCTTGTAACAGGAAATTGTGGAAATAAATTATAAATAAATATCAAATTGTACGGGGAATAATAAAATTAGGTATAAAAAATTCTACTAAAGAAGTATAATTTTGAATTGGGAACAGGGAATTTCCTGAGCAATTATAATTTTGTCTTAGAACAGGCAATTTTTTACACGAAACGATAAATTTTTATGAAAAAACTTTAATTCTGATTTTAAAAAGGGTATTTACAAAAAGGAACCATTTTCCGAATCAGAGTTTATCAGATTTTAAAAATTCTTTGTTCCAGATTAGAATTTGTTTGAATTTATAAGAAATTTTGTTGCCAAAACAATTTTTCCAGAATTTGAAACTTCCTATATTTTTTTAAATGAGGAATAACATTTTTCTGAAATGTAATGTACAATGTTGTAAATGAATATTGTTCTAACTTGAAACATGAATTTTTTCACGTAAATTTAATTGTGATTTAGAACACGGAATTTCCGTAAAGAATAAAAATTTACTCTTTTTTAGACCGCATTAAAAAAATATATAATTGAGACTTAAGGACAGGAGATTATTATCAAAAATAGTTAACTTCTGTTTTAGGAGAAGAAAAAAAATAATCCTTGTTTAAATTCAAAAATATCATTGTTTTCTAAAATTCCCTATTTGAAATCAGAAGTCTTAAGCATTTTAAAATAGTTAGAACAGTCTCAACATTTTACAAACTATTTTGAAAAAAATTTTATTCTTTTGAACTCTTTTGAATTGACCAAGAAAAATTAAAAATTGCCCGGGAAATTTGAAATCTTCAATCAGGCAGACGCCCTGCATTCTTAAAAAAATGAGTGCTACAAAGCAAATTTTAAAAAGGACACTAATAAGTCGAATCAAATAAATCAGCTTTAAATTCAGGATTTCGGTGAAACACAGTAGTAGAAAAATAGTACTAATAAAAAAAGATCATCTCAAAGCACAAATATTCAAATGAGCGTTCTTCCGAGAGGTGAATAAATAGACGATCTTCCAGCACGTGGCGACTTTCTTCACTTGGACCCCTTTAAATCAAAGAGATCGCTTGTGCTAATAACCGAGAAAGGGGATTTTAAAATTAGTGCGCCACTGCCGTCTGTACCTTTTCTTACTGCTCGCCTTTCCACTTTACACCACATTACGTGCATCAGCGTTTCCAAGATATGTTCCACGAGATAAACTTCTCAAGGTTGAAGAGGTCAACTGCCTTTTTAAATTAAGGTCTTAAAATTACGTTTGGTCTCACTAAAAGTAAAACTTTATTAAACAGTAATCTTCTTCTCAGTCCAAAACGTAATAATATCCCTTGTTCAACTCTTCCTAGCTTTAAGTACTAACCCCAAGTATAGAATACCCCCTTTCCAGCTTCATAAGTCTATAACCTTGATCACTTATTTTTTAAATGATAGAGAACCCCTTTTCCAGCTCTCCATAGCTCTGAGCACTAACCCGGAAGTATAGAGTATCCCATTTCCAGCTCTCACTAGCCTCGCGCACTAACCCCTAAGTGAGAAAACACGCCATTGAAGTTCACTCTGCAGTTGAACATTAACACCCAAGTGTAGAAATACCCCTTATCAGTTGATTCTAGCTGTAAGGACTATCCCTAAATTGAAGAAAAAAACCCATTTCAGGTCTTTCAAGAAATGAGCACTAAACCCAAGTGTAAAAAACACCTTTACAATTCTCCCTGGACTTAAGCAGTTACATCCAAATGTAAAAATGAATTTTTTCGAGCTCTATGTAGCTTCGAGCACTAACTATAAGTATAAAATATCACCTTTCCAGATCCATAACTCCATAGCATTAATCACTAGCCCCTTAAATTATAAAGAAACTCTTTTATAGCTCTCTATAGCTTTGAGCGCTAACCCTGAAGTATAGAGTACCTCTTTTCCAGCTCTCTCTCTCTCTCTCTCTCTCTATCCTCGTACACCAACCCCTAAATGTAAAAACATTTTATCGAAGCTATCTCTATCTATGAACATTAGGACACAAGTTTAGAAATAACCCTTATCAACTGCCCCTAGCTGTGAGCACTGTACCTAAATTAAAAATAAAAAACCCTTTTCAATTTTTCCAGGCAATGAGCACTAGCCTCAAATGTAAAAATAACCTTTATGTACACTATCCCTATCCTTAAACACAAACACCCAAATTAAAAATGTATCTTTTTCAGCTCTTTGTAGCTTTAATCACTAACACCAAGTATAGAATATCCCCTTTCCAGCTCCCGATGACCTTCAACATAGGCTTTGATCACTAACCCCAAAGTATAGAATACCCCTTTTCCAGCACATTCTAGCCTTGAGAACTAACTTTCGAGTATAGAATACCCCTCTTTCTGCTCTTTATAGTCTTGCTCATAAACTACCAAATGTAAGAATAATCCTTTTTCAGTTCTCCATAGCTTTGAGCACTAACCCCAAAGTGTAAAATTGCGCCATTGAAGCTCTCTCTAGCCATGAATACTAATACCCAAGTATAAAAATAAACCTCTTCAGCTCTCCCTATCTGTGAGCAATAATCCCAAAAGTAAAAATAACCCTTTTCCGCTATCACCAGCTGTGAACACTAGCCCCTAAATGTAAAAATGTCCCTTTTCTATAACTCCCCAGCCTTGAGCACTAAACCCTAAGTGTAAAAAATGTATTTTCCGCTCTGCTTTGCTTTGAGTATTAACTCCTAAGTGTAGAGTACCTCTTTTCCAGGTTTTAAACCTTGAGTACTAAGCCCATAATGCAATTATATCTCTTTTTAGCGTTTCCAAGCTGAGCGCCCCAACCCTAACGGTAAAATAACACCCTTATAACTCTTTCGATTTGTAAGCACTAAACCAAAATGTAAAAAACCCCTTTTTAATTTTTCCTAGGTATGATCACTAACCATTAATGTACAAATTTCCCTATCAAGCTCTCTTCCTCTGGGCACCAACACCAAGTAAAAAAATAACACTTTCCCGGTCCCCCTAGCTTTGAGGACTAACCTCCAAGTATTAAATACTATTTTTAGCTCTCTTGAGTCTTAAACACTAGCCCCAAAGGTAAAAGCACTCCTCTAAAGCTCTCTCTAGCTGTGAGCACTAACCTCAAATATAAAAGAAACCTCTTCTGTTCCCACGATCTATATGAGCACTAACCCAAAATGTAAAAGAAAAAAACTTTTCAGCTTTCTCTAGCTGTGATCACTAACCCTTAATGAAAAAAATATCCCCAGCTGTGATCACTAACCCTTAATAAAAAAAATACCCCTTTTACATCGCTCTTTAACCTTGTGCACTAACCCCAAGTAAAAAATATCCTTTTTCTGTTCTCCGCTATTCGCACTAACCCCAAATGTAAAAATACTTCTTTTCCAGTTCTTTTTACCCTTGAGCACTAACCACAAGTGTAAAAATATCGCTTTTCCAGGTATCCCTGGCTTTGAACACTAACCCTCAAATATAAACAACCCATTACCTAGCTTTCTCTGCCCTTAAACACTAACATCTAAGTGTAAAAATATCCCTTTTCTGCTCTTCTTAGCTATGTGCACTAACCTCAAATATATGAATACACCCTTTCCAGTTTGCTTTACCCTTGTGCACGAACTAGAAGTGTAAAAATATCCCCTTTCCAGGTCTGCCTAGCTTCGATCACTAACATAAAATGCTCCCTACCTGTGCGCATTAAGCCCAAATATAAAAGTATACTTCTTCAGCACTCCCGATCCACGAGCACAAAACCAAAATGCAAAAAAAAAACTTTTCAACTTTCCGTAGGTGTGATCACTAACCTTTATTGTAAAAATACCTCTTTTTCATCTCTCTCTGCAGTAGAACACTAACCCGAAGTAAAAAAAAAAACACTTTCCAGGTCCCCCTAATTTTGAAGACTAGCCCTCAAGTGTAAAATACCCTTTTTCCAATATATATATATCATTGACCCCTAAGTATGAAAATATCCCTTTTCAACTCTTTTTAGCTGTTAGCACTAACCCCAAATCTAAAAATACCCCTCTGAAGGTCTTCCTAGCTGTGATTACTAACCTAAAATGTGAAATCCCCCCTTTTCATCTATCCCTAGCTGTGGTCATTAACCGTTAATGGTAAATATACCCCTTTTATAAATATCCCTTTTACAGTTCTCTATTCCGTTGGTTACTAATCACAAGTGTAAGAATATAAGTGTAAAAAAAGTGTAAAAATATAAGTTTAAATTTTTTAGGTCTTCCTAGCTTTCAACACTAACCCCAAAGAATAAAAGACCCATCTTTCACCATAAGTTTATTTTAATGAATAAAAACTGAGCTGCAAATTAAAAAACTGTTGGATTTGGTTATTTTTTTAAACTTTTAAATTGAAAACCTAAAAAATTTTCCTAATTAAAAATCTTATATTGAAATGCTGAATATGTTACATGCATAAAATATAAGTTTCTAACACATTTCAAATCAACAATTGTAAATCTAATATCGTTGCATTGCAAAATAAAAACATTTACTTTTATAAATTGTACAGTTCAAAGATTCCTGCTTAAATAATATACATCTACACACTATTAACCCCAATGCTCCTAATTGAAAAATCAGTTAGGAAATTCATGAATTTTCAAAATTTTATCACGTTAAGCGCTTTTAATCTAGAAACTAAATTTTTTATTTGAAGTCATTAAAAATAATTGAATATTTAATTGCTTTCACATCGAAATTTGTTTTTGCTTTGAAATCTTTTTAGTATATTAAGTTCACCAGTACCTTATTAGAATCTCAAAAAACTGACTACATGATGCGGAAAGAAATAATTTTTTCAATGTTCTTTTTTCGCTTTTATTACTTCTAAATACCCTGGCTCTTTCAGGAAATGTGCAAAAAGATGTTTGAGTTTAATATTTAAACAAATTATAATCATGACAGTGTACTTAAAGACCAAAAGAACCATTAAAATTTGATTGCCTAGACAATACCCTAACTGGATGCAAGTCTGCCCCAATCACTATCTACACTCTATTATTAAAAAAACATTTCTATGTTGAAATGTTGTCACATGCTTAAGATGGTTACTGCCCAACATGTCGAATATGCTCCGACATATTGGACAAAGCCTGGTTTTTACCCCATCATTGGCGGACTAGGTTGCAGTCAAGTACACGATTGGGGGACCTACAGTTTAAGGTGGGTTCCGAACCACCAGAACATCGGTAAAGGTACATAGGAAAATTCCCAGAGATACCGGCTCAGGGATCGAACCCCGGACCTCTGAGGTGAAGTCCAAGTGTTATTATTATTAATTTCAAATGCTTGGGAAGCAAATAAATGCAATTTCACGAAAAGGATGTGTATGTCTGGATGGTGGAATTCGTGGAGGAAGTGTGTATCTTCCGTGGTCTGTCGCGATTGATGGAAGAGTACAATGGCGACGAGTATGAACCTAAGACAATTTTAACATGACTTGAACTTTGAAGCCGCAAAATGAGTGATCGTCCCGTGTGAATTCCACTGACACTCCCACCTCGTCTCGTCTTCACCGTAAAGTGTCGCACGTCGCACCACTAAATATACCATCGTAAATATAGATTGTATTTACAAGACGAAAGTATTCAAGTGCGGTGTCGTCCCTTGTCGAGCACCATAAGAATTACTGGCTTCTATTGCACTTATGACGAGTACATACCCAACTCAAAGAAAGTCCACCCTTTGATTTAGGAACCAGCTCTACAAAGTAAACATTAACCGTAAATTCTAAATTTGAGTCAGTCAAAAGAGACTGATTCGAAGTCAATCTCCACTTATTCAAAGTCAATCTTCACTTATTCAAAGTCAATCTCCACTTATTCAAAGAATGCAGATTCATCAGCTGATGACTGATTCCAGTTGGTATTGCTTCTTTTGAAATAAAATTGTGAAAAATGTGAATTTAAGAGTGCGTAATACTGTAGCTGTTGAACATCAGTGAAAAATTCCGTGCATGAGAATTTCTCGACTTCAGTGAGAATCGTCAATCACTTTTATTACTCATCCTTTCCATAAATATGACATAAATATTTCCTGCTCCAGTTAAGACTCCAATCGTATCTCCAGAGAGTTTACGACCTCACGATAGAGTATTTAAGGAGATGTAAAACACGCGACCGGTATGTTTTCCGGATGTTATGACGACCGGAGTATTCGGTCCCGTGAATATTTACATTTCTGTCGGTTCCTTTTGAAAGGGCAACTAATTGTCGGACAAAAACCGGACGCAAATCTGTAATGCGCTCCTGAGTCAACAGCAAGCGGCAAAACGGGCGAAGCGACGAGACCTGTAATTTAACGGAACGAGATTTATTCCCGACAGGCTAATTTCTCTTTCTCTTTCTGTTTCTCTGATCCCGCTTTATTCTATGGCCAAAGATTTCTGGGAAAACGGGTCAGAATTTGAGTGATATTACGAATTCAAAACGAAAACAGTCACTTGCGCACATAGCACAGTATCCGGAAAATCGGACATTTTCTTGGAACTTGGTCCAAGTCGATGGAAAAAATCAGATCTGTCCTAGGTTAAGACGTATTAATGTAGAAAGAAGATAAAGAAAAAGAGGATTGAAGAAGAATGAAGGAGAAGAAGCCTTTTCTTGGAACTTAAGTTGAAGCAAAAAAGAATCAAGAATAAAGAATGAAGAATAAGAAATAAAGAATGTAGAACGAAAAATGAAGAGTAAAGAATGCAGAATAAAGAATAAATAATGTAGAATTAAGAATATAGAATAAATAATGTAGAATGAAGAATGCATAATGAAGAAGTATTAAGAAAAATAAACAAAATTTAAGAAGAAGAAGAAGAAAAAGAAGACTTTTCTTCGGACTTGGTCCAAATGGATAACCAAAAACATCAGATTTGTCCTAGATTCAGACCCATGAATATAGAAAGAAGATGAAGACAAAGAAGAGATATAATTAAGAATGAAGAATGAAGAAGAAGGAATATTTTTTAATGCTTGGTCCAAGTGGAGGGGAGAAATCAAATCTGTCCTAGTCTTAGACCTATGAATGTAGAAAGAAGATAAAGAAGAGAAAGAATTAAGAATAAACAATAAAGAATGAAGGAGAAGCCTTTTCTTGGGACTTAATACAAGTGCATGAAAGCAAATCAAATAATAATAATCAGATAAAAAATGAGAATAAAAATAGAAGAAGAAAACGAAGAGGTAGAATTAGAAAAGAATAATGAATGAGGAAGAATGAGAAATAAAGGATGTAAAATGAAAAATAAAGAATGTCGAATGAAGAAAAATGAAGGAGGTTGAAGAAGAAGGCAAAGAATTCTTTTTTTGGGACTTGGTCCAAATAAATAAAAAAACAGATTTGTCCTAGGTTTAGACCTATGAATGTAGAAAGAAGATAAAGAAAAAGAAGAGCAATAATGAAGAATGAAAAATAAAGAATAAGAAGGGATCTTTTCTTAGGACTGGGACTAAGTGGGTGAAAAAAAATCAGATCTGTCCTAGATTTAGACCTTTAAATGCAGAGAGATGGTAAAGGAGAAGCATATAAAAAGAAAAATAAGGATAATAAGGAATGAAAAATAAAGAACAAAGAATGTAGAAGGACAAGGAGAAGAAGTCTTTTCTTGGGACTTAAGTTGATTGAAAAAAAGAATAAAGAATGAAGAATAAGAAATAAAGAATGTAGAATGAAAAATGCAGAATGTAAAATAAGGAATAAATAATGTGGAATGAAGAATAAAGAACAAATAATGTAGAATGAAGAATAAATAATGAAGAAGTATGTAGAAAAATAAAGAAAAATAAAACAAGAAAGAAAAGAAGTATTTTCTTCGAACTTGGTCCAAGTGGATAAACAAAAACATCAGATTTGTCCTAGATTCAGACCCATAAATATAGAAAGAAGATGAAGACAAAGAAGAGATATAATTAAGAATGAAGAATGAAGAAGAAGGAATATTTTTTAATACTTGGTCCGAATGGAGGGAAGAAACCAAATCTGTCCTAGTCTTAGACCTATGAATGTAGAAAGAAAATAAAGAAGAGAAAGAATTAAGAATAAATAATAAAGAATGAAGGAGAAGCCTTTTCTTGGGACTTAATACAAGCGCGTGAAAACAAATTAAATTATAATAATAATCAGATACAAAAATAAGAATTAGAATGAAAAAAGAAAAAGAGGAGGTAGAATTAGGAATGAATAATGAATAAGGAAGATTGAGAAATAAAGGATGTAAAAGGAAAAATAAAGAATGTCGAATAAAGAAAAATGAAGGAGATTGAAGAAGAAGGCAAAAAATTCTTTTTTGGGACTTGGTCCAAATAAATTTTAAAAACCATATCTGTCCTAGGTTTAAACCTATGAATGTAGAAAGAAGATTAAGAAAATGAAGAGAAATAATTAATCATGAAAAATAAAGAATAAGAAGGGATCTTTTGACTTAGGACTGGGACTAAGTGGGTGAAAAAAAATCAGATCTGTCCTAGGCTTAGACGTATGAATGTAGAAAAAAGATAAAGAAGAAAAGGACTGAAGGATGAAGAAGAAGGAGAAGACTTTTCTTGAAATATGATACAAACGGATGAAAAAAAATCATATCTGTCCTAGATTTAGAACTGTGAATGTAGAAACAAGGTAAAGAAGAAGCATAAACAGAAAAAAAATAAAGAATGGACAATGAGGAATGAATAATAAAGAATTTAGAAGGAGAAGGAGAAGAAGTCTTTTCTTGGGACTTAATACAAGTGAATGAAAAAAAGAATCAAGAATGAAAAATGAGCAATAAAGAATGTAGAATGAAAAATAAAGAATTCAGAATGCAGAATAAGGAATAAATACTGTAGAATAAAGAATAAATGATGCAGAATAAAAAATAAAGTATAAAGAATCAAGAAGAACAAGGAAAAATAAAAATATTGAAGAAGGAGAAGGCAAATAAGTCTTTTCTTGGGACTTGGTCCAAATAAATAAAAAAAAACCAGATCTGTCCTAGGTTTAGACCTATGAATGTAGAAGGAAGATAAAGAAAAAAAGAGGAATAATGAAGAATGAAAAATGAAGAAGAAGAAGGGATCTTTTCTTAGGACTTGGTCTAAGTGTATGGACAAAATTAGATCTGTCCTAAATTTCGACCTATGAATATAGAAAGAAGATAAAGAAGAAGAAAAAGAAGAGACAAAGAGAAGAGAGAAGAATATGGAATGATGAAAAATGAAGCAGGTAAAGAAGGAAAAAAAAGTATTTTCTTGAGACTTGGTCCAAGTAAATGGAAAAAAATCAGTTCTGTCCTAGGTTTAGACCTTTGAACGTAGAAAGAAGATAAAAAAGAAGAAGAAAAAGAAAAAGAATAATGAAAAATAAATAATTAAGAATGGATAATTAAAAATGAGGAATAAAGAATGAAGAATGAAGAATGTAAAATGAAGAATGAAGAATGAAGAATGAAGAATGAAGAATGAAGAATGAAGAATGAAGAATGAAGAATGAAGAACGAAGAATGAAGAATGAAGAATGAAAAATGAAGAATGAAGAATGAAGAATGAAGAATGAAGAATGAAGAATGAAGAATGAAGAATGTAGAATGTAGAATCAGTATTAAAGAATTTAGAATTAAAAATAAAGAATGTAGAATGAAGAATAAATTCTTGTCTTTTGAAGAATCTACTTTTAAATTGATGGTTAAGAATTCACAGTTTTTTCGTTAAAAGCTTAATTAGTTGGTGCAAACCTTATTTATTTTCTCAAAAAATTTTAATTTTCCAACTAGAAAACAATTGAAACTCGAAAGCATCTAACTAGTAAACAATTCAAATAATTTAAATTTGACACATTCCAAATGAAAAATAATATAAATTTGAATGATTGCCACATAGGAACAATTTAAACTTAAATTGTGCCGAATGGAAAAAAATTGAATCTTGAATTCTTCTAAGTGGAAAAAAATTTAAACTAGAATTCGTAGGCTTAAAAAATTTAATTCTTCTAATTTTAAACAATTTAAACTTGAATGCTTTTAAATGGTACCAATTAAAACTTGAATGCTTCCAAATGTGACCAATTCAAGCTCAAATAATTCCAACTGGGAACAATTCCAACTAGAATTCTTTCTACTAGGAAACAAATTAAACTAGTATGCTTCCTGATGAAAAACAATTCAAATTGTTTTCTTTTACCTTTGAAAGAGTTTAAAATAAAATTCTTTCAACTGGAAAACAATTGAAACTTGAATGCGCTAAGCTGGAAATCAATTTGAAGCTACTTAGATGCTTTCAACTGGAAAAAAATATAAGCAAAACATAATATATAATAAAATATAAATTAATTTCAATGCTTCCAATTGGTACCTGCTTGAACGTCAATGCTTCCAACTGGAAAGGCTTTAAACTTAAATATTTTGGAAGCTAAAACATGGATGATTTCAATTTGATTGCTACAAAAAAAGAAAATTTATTTTTAAAGAAACCGACCCGGAATTGAAAAATTTTGAATCGTTTTACTGTATACGCCCAATTTATACTTGAATGCTTCTAACTGTAGAACAATCTAAACTGGAATTTTTTTGATGAGAAAAAATTTAAGCTTGAATGCGCCTAGCTGGCCATAAATTTTAACTCAGATGCTTCCAACTGGAAAACAATATAAGCTTAAATACTTCCACCGTGAAAACTATTTTAACTTGAATGCTTCCAACTGGTACCGACTTGAACTTCAATGCTGCTAACTCGAAAGGATTTAAATGTGAACATACTGGAAACTATAACATGAATTATTTAAATTTGATTCCTAAAAATGTAAATAATTTGTTTTTAAAGCAACCGAGGCCGAATTTTTCAATTTAGCTGAAAAACAATTTAAACTTAGATGCTTTCAACTGGAAAACAATTTAAGCTTTATTACTTTCAACGTAAAAATTAATTAACCGCGTGAATGCTTCCAATTTCAATTGATTTAAATTTAAAAATGCTCATTTTCTGTTTGTGATCAATTCAAACTCGAATGCTTCCAACTGGTACTAATTTGAACTGACATGCTTCCAACTGAAAGGAAATTAAACTTTTAAATGTTGTAAGCTATGACATAACTGAAATAAATTTTATTACTATAAATGGAATAAATTTATTTGTAAAGCAATTGAACCAAAATTCTTTAATTTTCAAGCCTTTTTTCTGTTTGTGACCAATTTAGATTTGCATGCTTCTAACTCTAACACAATTGAAACTTTACACATTCTAAAGAAAAAAGAACTCAAAATTGAATTGGTCTACCTAATAAATAATTTAAACTTAGGTGCTTCTAACTGGAAAACAATGTAAGTCTAAATACTTCCAACGTGAAACAATTTAAGCTTGAATGCTTCCAACTGGTACCAATTTAAACTTACATGCCTCCAAAACAAATAGATGTAAACTGGAATATATTGGGAACTACAACATGAATGACTGAAATTTGAACCCTACAAATAAAAATAATTTATTTTCAAAGCAATCGAACCAGAATTTCTAAATTTGGAAGCTTCTGTCTGTTTATAAAAAAAGTTTGCAAACATGATTTCCCGTCGCTGATCCTCATTTCAAAGAAGAAAGAACCGATTAAGAGAAAAGAGAATCAATCTTTCCGAGAATAACGAGACGCGAGAAAGCTCACTTGAATATTTTGAATAATCGAAAATTTGTTTGTCGTGTGGGCGACATTAATCCAGAGTGAGTGCAGTATTATAACGAAGGTTGCTCTGCGATGAATTTGCAACTGTCCTACTAAATTAACTTAATGCGATGTATTTGATTATATCGCCCATGAGCGTTCTGCTTTTACGAGAATCCGAAATATTTGAAAACAAAATAAGTGAGGGAGTCAAATGGGAGAGAAGAGAGACAAGAGATGAAAGAGAGCTTGCGAGAGACTTCTCAGGGTGGCCAGGCTCGTTCCAAGGAATTGATTAGATTCAGTTATTAATATTCCCTTCTATCCTTCACTTCATTTCCGGCCCTGATTAAGTCTGCGCTAATAGCGTGACGACGGCCAGTCGCTTCATGAAGAGACGTGAAAGTTACTTTTAATGACGATTTCGGCTCGATTTGAGAGTCTAATTTCTAAAATTTAATTGGCTTTTTGGTCCATTCACAAATTTATCCACTAAACGAAAATTTGATTGATTCAGCCCATTTCTTGATCTTCGAACTTGAACGTTAACTACAATTGAGTGTCTAAAATAAGTTAGGCATTCCATTTCAAATACTTTTTAGTTGGAAACATTCAAGTTTAAATTTTTTCAGTTGGAATGAATAAAGTTAAAAAAGTTCAGTTGAAAGCATTCAAGATTACTTTTTTTAGTTAAAATAATTCAATTTTACTTTGATCGAACACAGGGGAAAGATACTAAATTTAAAAATCTAGGTCGAGTGTTAAAAAAAATCATTTAGTTTGCTCAAAGAATTCAATTTTTAATAATTTATGTTGTATTATTTGGAAAATTTAAGCTAAAATTGGGCCTAGTTGGAAGCATACAAGCTTAAATTGGACACAGTTGGAAGAATTCAAGCTTAAATTGTACCGAATTGGAAGCATTCAAGCTTAAATTGGGCTCAGTTGGAAACAGTCAAGCTTAATTGTGCCAAGTTAGAAGCTTTTGAGCTTAAACTAGACTCAGTTGAAAGAGTTAAAGCTTCATTTGGGCCCAGTTGGAAGCATTCAGACTCAAATTGGACACAGCTGGAAGAATTCAAGCTTAAATTGGTCACAGTTACAATTACTAAAATCTAAGTTGTTCAAATTTAGGAAAACTTAATCTTAGATTGTTTCCTATTGGGAAGCCTTCGAGTTTCAATTGTTCCAATTCGGAAGAATCCTAACTTTTAATATATGAACTATTGTTAGATTTAAAGATCCAAATATTATTTCGTATGCTTCTAGCCTACCAGTTTAGATCATTTCTAGATAGAAGCATTCGAAATAAAATTATTTTTCATTTTGAATCATTCAAATTTAAATTGTTTCCCAGTTGGGAGCATTGAAGGTTACATTTTTTCCTGGTGAAAGTATACAAATTTACGTATATACCAGTAGGAAGCAACTAAGTTTGAATTGTTCCTAGTTGAAATCATTCAAGCTTTAATTGCTTTCAGTTGGAAACACTTAAGTTTAAATTATTTCAAGCTAGAAGTATTCATACTCAAATTTTTTTCTAGTTTGAAGTATTCAAGTTTAAATTCTTGTTTGACTGGAAGCTTTAAAGTGTAAATCATTTTATAATATACTTTTTTATCATTATTCAAATTCAAATTTTCGTGTAGTTGGAAGCATTCAAGTGTGAATTATTTTCTAGTTGGAAGCATTCAAAGTTAAATCGTTTTCCAATTTAAAGCATCCAAGTTCCAATGGGCTTTGAGTTGGAAGCATTTAAGTTAAAAGTAGTTTTTAGTTGGAAGTATCCAAGTTTAAATTGTTTTTTATATTGAAAAATTTAAAGTATCATTGGTACTATTAGGAATTTTCAAGTTTAAATTGGTCCCAGATGGAATTAATGAAGATTAAATTGTTTTTTTTTTGTCGAAGCACATTAACTTTTGAACTTTAAGCCGACAATCTTCTTTTAATTTCATGAGTATGAGCTGCTGATTTACTGTGTTCTTGTTAATTTTTTAATTTTTAAATATTATTTTGTATGCATTCAGCAATGAAATATAGATATTTTTTAGTTGAAAAAAAATTAAGTTGGACTTAAACCTAGTTTGAAAATATTTCAGCTTGAATTATTTTAGTTTAGAAATATTCAAAATCCAATTTTCATCTACTTTAGAGAATTCAAGTTTAACTTTATTTTCGTTTGGGAGCATTTAATTTTCAATTACATTCCAGATAGAAATATTCAAGTTTAAAATGATTTCTGGTTGAAAGCATCCAAACTATTGCTTTGCGTTTGGAAGCATTTAGGCCTACATTTTTTTCAGTTGGCAGAGATCCAAGCTAATATTGGTACCACTGGGTCGCAATGAAGTTTACATTGTTTTCAGTTGGAAACATTCTAACTTTCAAGCTTTTAATAAACAATATTCTTTTATTTCAGTGAGCGACTGTTAATTTATTTTGATCTTTTTAAATTTTGAAGTTCCAAATATTATTTTGTAAGCTTTTAGCATTTGAGTTGCAATCGTTTCCAAATGGACACATTCAAGCCTAAATTTGTGACTGTTGGAATCACTGAAATCGAAATTATCTGAATCTTAAAGTATTAAAGATCAAATTGTGGTCTAGTGCGAAGAATTCAAGTTTAAATTTATTCCCGGTTGTAAGCCTTGAAGTTCAAACGGTCTTCCAGTTAAAAGAATTCAAGTTTAAGTGGGTTTCCAGCTGGAAGCATTAAAGTTTAAAATTATTTTCAGCTGGAAGCATCGAAGTTTTAATCGTCTTCAACTTGGAAGCATTCAAGTTTAAATTTTGTCTAGTTAGGAGCATTGAAGTTTAAATTGGTTTCAGTGGAAAGCATTCACAATTAAATTGGTTCCAGTTGGAAGCATTCAAGTTTAAAAATCTTTTATTGGACAGAATTTTAACTTCTACGCTTTAAATAGACAATTTTCTTTCCTTTTCCACATAGTGTTTTTATTTCTACTTGGAAGCATTCAAGATTATGATAATTTTAATTATTTCACGTTGGAAATATTCAAGATAAAATAGCTGCCTAGTTGGAATAGTACAGGTTCGAATTTATTTCCAGTTGGAAGAATTTAAATTTATACTGATTTCCCGTTTGAAGGATTGAAACACATATTGTTTTCAATTTGTAAGCACCCAAGTTTAAATGGGCTTGCAGTTCAAGAAATAAAAGTTTAAATTATTCTCTGGTAAGGATCATCCAAGTTTAAGCAGAACTTTCAAATTGTAAGCATTTATTCTTAAATTGTTTTTAAGTAGGAAGCATTAAAGTTCAAGCTGGTTTAAGTCCAAAATATTCGAGCCCAAATTGCTTTCCAGTCGGAAGTACCCAAGTTTAAATTTCGTTCCAGTTGGAAGCATTCAGTGAGTTAAATTAGTCCCAGTTGGAAGCATTCAAGTTAAAATTCTTCTAAGTTCTAACCATCAAAGATCAAATTGCTACCTGGTTGGAAGAAACCAAGTTCATACCAAATTCAAACATTGAACTTCAAATTGTTTTGCAGTAGGAAGAATTCAAGTTTAAGTTGGTCCCTGTTGAAAGAATCTAAGCTTAAACTTGACCCAGTTTGAAGCCAAAAAATTTAAATTGTTCTCAACGGGAAGCAAATTCTAACTTTCAAGCTTTACATCCACAATCATTTTTTCTTATAAAAATCAACAACTCTTCATTTACTCTTCAAAGATTTCATCTGCTCTGGTTAGATTTTGAAGCTCAAAATATTTTTCGCGAGACTTTGAAAGCATTGGCAAAGGCCGATAATTTTCGAAAGGATGATGCGAGGCGAAGCCAATGGCAATGTCGTACTTCAAATCGACAAGATGATTCACGAGGTCATTAATCTATTTCTAAGTCGCGAAGCCCCCGAGTGCCGATTTCCAAGAAGTGCCTTTTGATCTGCGAAGATGAATCGGTAGCGCGTATATTCTATGGCACATACGTCGTGGTTCGACGAGAAAGGAAACGTTCAAGGGTTTGCGCAGTTAACGTCACTCGAACTGGGTATACAGCAGGGCACTAAGTCAGGTAAGTAGTAAAGCTCTCCCTAAATTTCTTTCTTTTGTTTCTAATGCTAAAGGCACACCCACACCTTCAAACAAACAAGAAGATAAATCAATCTCACTTTGATGCTTCTTCCTGCCGTCGAATAAATTTCGATTTTTATCTCGACTGTGAGCTTTCAACGTGTCCAAATTTTCTGAAAATTGGAAGTTCAGAATTGGAAGCTTCCACCTAAAGGAGCGCATCAAACTTTAGTAGATGGTGCTACCAATTGGAGATCAGTGGATCCACTCAGAGGATTGCATCAAAGTTTAGCAGATGATCCTTCCAATTTATGATCAGTGGGTGCACCTTAAATTACGATCCAAGACCAGTAACTGTTAGAGCTTCTATCGTATCCCATTTTTTTTTTTAAATTGGAAGTTCCAAGTTGGAAGCTTTCACCTGGAGAATTGCATCAAACTTTAGTAGATGATGCTACCAATTTCGTATCAGTGGATGATCAGTGGATGATCAGTGGTGAGTTTCTATCATGTCACAATTTTTTTTAATTTGGAAGTTCAAGCTTGAAAGCTTCCACTTGGAGACTTAAATTAAATTTGCGTAGATGATGCTACCAATTTAACATCAGTAGATGTGTCTTGAACTATGACCCAAGACCTCTAACTTGGTGACCTTTTAAAAATTATCATAGACTTTGAAATATCATACTGCCATCTAGAATATATATAGAAAAAATTTTGTAACTGTTGAAACCCTTATTCTGGATTAAATGACCCTTAGTTAAAGTGATTTGGCTCTTAAGGTATTAAATTATTAGGTCAGAAAAACAAAAATAAAATTCAGATTTTTCAGGATTTTTGTACTACAAACTAAACTCTTCGAAGAAACTAGAAAAAACAATGAATTAATTTTGTATTTTTCAGAAGTCATCTTTAGGATCTTAGCTTTCATATGAGCTGTTGAAAACTGAAAAATCGTTACGGGTTCATAAAATAATAATTTTTTGGTCTGAGCATGCTAAATCTATAATCCATTAGCGCGTGTGCAATAATGTATTTTGAATTCCGCATGCATTGATTTTTTTTAAATTTTACTTATTTTTTATTTAGTTGAATTATTTCTAATTTATGTCGATTTCTTTCTAATTCCATCAAATTCTATTTAATTCGTTTGAATTATTCCTAATTCACAAACGTATTCCTGAAGTCTATGAAATATTGTGGATTTCTCCATTTATTTACAATTCACCCGAAAGTTTTATTAATTTTTCCTGAATTCTTTTTAATTCTTTAGAATTCTTCTAAAGTTTTTGTATCCACGCCGAATTTCTTTGAATTCCCTTAAAATTCTTTCAAATTTAGTTAATTTTACTGAACTCATATTTTTATATATATTTTTTAATACACCCTGAAGTCTTTTCAACTCATCATGAATTTTTAGAAATTTTATCAAATTATTCTGAAAACTCTTGAATTTTTCTTAATTCATACGAAATTCAAAAAACTGAGTTAATTTTTAAAATATTTTTTGATAATTTTTAGTTCACCTGCAATATGTAAACAATAATTTTGATTTTTTTATTAATTTTGTTAAATTCTTCCCAATTCCCTTAAATTTCTCTAAATTCACTTTAATTCTATTTAAATATTAAGTTTTGAAATATATTTCTTAATCCTCTTGAATTAGTTTGAATTCGTCCTGAATACTTTCTACTTCTATTTTACTTAATTCGTTTGGAAATTTTGGATTCTTAATCTTTATTTAAATATATTCTTTTACATTCTTAGGAATTGCTTTAAAGATCTTGAATTCTCTTTAATTCTTTTACATTCATGCCAATTCTACTGAAATCAACGGATGATTTTGGATTTTTTTTTTTTTTTGAAATTTTAAAACTTATTTTATATATTTTGCAATTTAATGTTTTCTCACTGTTGTTGTTCACTACTTTTTTTTAAATGGTTGAATTTGAATAAATCATTTGAATAAATAATATATTTATCTTTATCTTGGGGTGAAAATTTGGTTAAAAAATAATAGTTATTTATCATTCTTTTTGTAAATTAGTCTTTTTTGTTAACAATACAACTATTTTCTTGAAAATTGTATATTTTATTAAAATTTATGTATTTTATTAAAAATTATTATTAGTCATGAAAATTGTTGATTCAATAATTTGATAGAAAATTAGACGATTTGTATAAAAATTTAACTTTGTAGTGAAAAAACAAACTTTTCTGTTAAAAAATGTTATTTTCAGGTTGAGAAATCAACCATTTTGTGGATAATTTTTCCTTTCCTATCTCAAATTCAAGCAATTTTTTTTAAACTCGTATTTTTTTGGCAGGTAATTTACCTTTTTGCTGAAAAAAACTAGTTCATTAAAAATTTTGTTTTTTCAAGAATGACCTTGGTTCAAAATTGAACCATTCCATTGTTAGAAAATTAATCTTCTAGATTAAAAAATCATCTTTTGGATTGAACTCTGATGTTGAAAATTCGTAACTATTCCACTTGTCGTTAACAATTGATATTTTTCATTAGAAATTGATCTTTTCTAGTTTAAAATTTATGTATTTTATTCAAAATTCGTCCCTTTTAGTTGAAAATTTAACTATTTGTTTTAAAATTATTTTTTTTTTTGGTTAGAAACTTCTTCATAATTTGAAAATTCAACTGTTTAGTAGAAAATCCATTTATTTTGTTGAAAATTCGTCTTCTTGGTTAGAAAATTAATCTTCTTCGTCGAAAATTAAATAGATATTTCGACTCAAAGTTTTAGAAATTTCAAGTGTTTCACATTGCATTCAAACGATAACCTGAAACCCCGATTTCGTAAGCCCCGGTTTTCTTATTCCTAGAATTATCAAACTACGCAAGTTTTTTAGGAGGCAGGGCGAGAGGCGGTTGCAACTCTCGCCTCGGAAGGACCGCAATACGCGAGTACTCAGTGGAGCATCTTGCGCAATATTATGCAATTGAATTGGAAACCGTTCAGACAGAACTGACTTCTTACATTTTAATTCCCCCGATTTAGTAACAAAAGTAACTTCGTTACCTCTCTCTTTAACTCTTTTACGCGGTCAAAAATGTTTACACATAAAACCATTAAAAAATCTGCACGTGATGCAAAAATTTTTTTCTTTCAACTATATGAGCCGAAAATGAATTATTTTTCTAACTTTTTATTTGTTATCTCATCGAGTTCTTTTTTAATGCGAATCTGCGTTCCCGTGTGAGCGAGTTTGATGTGGGGAGTCTATGATGATCAAGTTCGGCCACATTTTGGAGTGTCAGTACGTGGGAGTATCGTCTTTGGATCGAAGGAAGCGGCAGATATGTTTATTTTTACAATCGGCGGAAGATTCAATCGACTCTCCGAGAGAGAGTGAGTGAGAAGGAGGGAGAGAGAGACATCAGCATGTGCGATACACGCGTTTACGATATACTCAGGCTGGGCTATGGTACCACTGGTAAAGTTTTTTGTCAGTCTGTAAGATCTCTCTGAGCTCGCCGACACCGACATCGCGTTTGCTTTGGCTACTTCTCCCGCGATCTCTAGTCGCGCACTTGTGCCGTACAACTGCCCGCATCGCGCACGCACGTGCACCGTTGCGAACAGTGCGGACGCGCCTTATTACATTCGCTGACTTACACGCTCCCGTATATGAATCTGCGTCAACGCTGCGCAATCATCTTCCAACTCATAAATTGCTTTCCTTGAAATTCGCGATAAAAAGCTCTTTTATAAGAGATGCGACTCGGCTTTTTCCAACTTAAGTAAATTACCGGAAAAAGGAATTCGAGAGTGATCCGGAATTGAGAAATGTTCTGGTTTATTTTCCTCGAGCTAAAAGGCCCTCCATAAACTGCGTTACATACTAGAGGTGGCGGGGAGGGGGGGGGGCAAAGTGG
>NC_046665.1:93141607-93208569 GCF_010883055.1 Belonocnema kinseyi
CCCCCCCCCCCCCCCCCACCACCACTTCCCCTATTACTAAACGTAATTTTTAGTTTCCAGAAATTTATTGCTAGTTATTGCTAGTAGAATTAGATAAAAATTTAGAATGTTCAAATTATTAATTTATTTTGAACAAAAAAATGTCTTTTCTACTATAAAAGATGGCTTTTTAATAGGACACTTGAATTTTCAACCTGAAAAGATAAATTCCTATAAAATAGAGTCATATTTCATATTTTAATAAAGGAAGATGAAAATTATTAATAAAATAATTTTTAAACCAAAAAGAACAATTTTCAACAAATGCAGATTAATGTGCAGAATTCCTGAAAATAAAACCAAGAATGTAACTTGATTATTGGACGTTAAATAGGAATTTTAATTTGATTTTTATCTCTGAAAAAATTGAACATTCAAACAAAGAAATTGACTTTTCAGCAAAAAATTAATTTTCCACGAAACTGATGCATTTTTACCCAACAAACATGAAATTTCACACCAAGAAAATTCATTTTTTTATTAAAAAAGAAGAATTTTTAACTAAAAAATCAATCGTAAAAAAATGGAAAACCGAAAATATTTTTTTAAAAAGGGATTCACCTAAATCTTTTAAACAAAATAGTTAGATAATCAAGCAGATAAAAATAATTATTAACTAAAATGTTGCATTTTAATAAAAAAAAAGGAATGAAATTTCGACTCAACAGATGAATTTTTAGTTTCCAGCAATGTTTTGCTACATTTTGTCAGTAGAATTTTCAAAATCCTTGATGATTAATTTTTAAACACTAGCATTTTAGTCTTTTAATACTTTTAACAGAGAATATTTCTTTAACGGAATAAAGCCGTATTTCAGGCACAAATTAAAACTTCTTCATACTGAATTATTTATTTATACAAAAAATATCTTTTCTACTATAAAATATGGCTTTTCAATAAAATACTTGGATTTTCAACGAAAAAGATGAATTTTTCAGCAGAAGGGTGTTTAATCCACCAAAAACCACGAATTTTCAAAAAATTTGTTCAACCTGAGATCCAAAAGAAAAAATTATTCACAAAATGGTTGAATTATCAACCTGAAAATATGATTTTTAACAAAAAAGTTTTTTTTACTACAGAATTAAAGTTCATAAAAATCGTTTAATTTTTTACCAAATTGTTAAATCGTCAATTTTAATCCCTAATATTAATTTTTAATAAAAAAAGTCAATTTTTCAATACAATACATAAATTTTCATGAAATGCATAGATTTTTAACTAGAACAGATAAATTTTGAATAAAAGGTATGAATTTTTAACAAAAAATAGAACAGTTCCATTGTTATTTAAGAAAAATAATTCTCAACCAAAAAAAGAACAGATTTTTTAAACAAAATAGTTATATTTTCAAAAACAGAGACTACGTTACAAAAAATTTGATAAATAAATATTATTTTTGAACAAAATGGTTTAATTTTTAACCGAGCAGTTGATTTTTCAACTAAAAAAGATAAATTTGTAACTAATTATTTATATTATTAACCAAAAAGATTAATTTTCCAGTAAGAAGGTTTATTTTTACCGAAAAACACGAATTTAAAACAAAATACATCAATCTTCAACAAAATATTTTAATTTTAAACCCAAAAGAACGAATTATCTACAGAGCGCTAAAATTTTCAACTCGAAAATATAATTTTTTATCAAAGAAGACAAAATAGTTTTCATAAAAATAGTTTAATTTTTAACTGCATAATTTAATTTACTTTCAATTTCCTGAATCCTTAACAAAATCACATTAATTAAGACCCAAACATTTGAATTTTAAAGAAAAAAGAGGAATTTTTATATAGAAAAATTAAATTTTTAACAAAAATATTAACTCTGAAGCAAGAGTGCAAAAATTGCATTGATAATTAAGGACGTTAATTAGAAACAAACAAAAAAATTTCCAAAAAAACTGTTAAATTTCCAGCATAAGAGATGCATTTTCAACTAAAACGATGAATCTGAAAAAAATAAATAAAAAAAAATTTTCACCCCGAAAGATGATTCTTTAAATAAATGATGACTAGTTCAACTTTCAACCTCAAAAGATAAATTCGCAACCAAAAAGTATCATATTTTATATTTCAATAAAAAAGATTAAATTTAAACCAAAATAATAAATTTTTAACAACTAAAGATTTTTGACTCAAGAAAGATATAAAAGTTTTTCTAAATTGTTGAACCTTCAAGCCAAAAGAAGAATTTTTCCTAAAAATATTAAATTTTCAAACAAAAAATATAAATTTAGCAAAAAATTAATTTTTCATTAAACTGCTGCATTCTTACACAACAAAGATGAAATTTCAAACCGACTGTAACTACTTCTTTGCCATGTTTTTTGTATGGAATTAATTTTTCTGACTAAAAATGTAACTATCGAATTTTTAATCATCTTGGTTGAAAAAAGTTATCCTCTCTGGTTAAAAGTGAAACTTTTCGGTAGAAAATTTTTATTATATGGTTGAAAAGTCAACGGTTTTCTGAAAAATTCTTCTTTTTGGGTTGAAAAATCAACCTCTAATTGATTCAAATTACTTTTAAAAAATTAATTATTCTTTGGGTTCAGAACTGAGCTATTTTGTACCACATTCGTCTCTTTAGTTTAAAAATTCAAAAATTGACTAAAAAATTAAAGTATTTGGTCAAAAATTACACTCTTTGTTTTAAGATTGATATTTTTGGATGGATATTCAAATTTTTCCTAAAAATTTAACTATTTTTAAGAAAATGTAACTGCTTGCTAAAAAATTAACATTTTTGTCGAAAAATCATATTTTTTATTGAAAATTCAACTGGTTGGTTGAAAAATGGTCTTTCTTTAAACAAAAATTCCGAAATTTTGTGAAAAAATTATGTATTTTTTTTTTAATTCGTCTTCTTTCGTAGAAAATAAAGTTTTTTGGTGGAAAATTCTCCTTGCTGGTTAAAAAATAAACTATTTTGTTAAAAATCATATTTATTGATCAAAAATGTAAATACTTGGTTCAAAATTGAACTATGTGATTAAATGTTCATGTTTTTGGTTGAAGATTGATATCTTCGTTTGAAAATGTAACTATTACATCTTTAGAAAATTAATCCTAATCGATAAGAATTCATCTTTTGCGTTGAGTTTTCAAATCTCTTATTAAAAATTCATTTTCTTTCAAGTTTGACAATTCTAGTTGCAAATTTGAAAATTCTTATTTTTCCATAGAAAGTTTATCCTCCATATTAAAAATTTATTCTTTTATTAAAAATTCGATTTTTTTAATCAGAATTGTACCTCTTTTATTGAAAATTTGTTGCTGTTTTTTTATTGCAAATTAATTTTTTAAGCTGAAAATTTAACTATTCTATTTTCGCTAAAAAATTACATTTTCCATAAAAAAAATTGATCTTTTTTAATTGAAAATTCATTTATGTACCTCAAGATGCATATATTTTGTTCAAAATTCGTCTTTTTTTGGGTGAAAAATTAACTACTGGGTTTGAAGTTCAACTTGTTTTAAATGCTCTTTTTGGTTAAAGATCCATATTTTTGGTTAAAAATTAAAGTATTTCTTTAAAAATTAAACTATTTTCATTAAAAAGGAAACTACTTTCTAAAATTTTAAATTTTCGTAAACAAATAATATTTTTGGTTTAAAATTCAACTTTCTTGCAGGTAATATTTTTTCTGTCTACAAAAATTCAATATCGTACAACATTGACGCATTCTTTTGAAAATCATCTATTTTGGTAAAAAGTTTAACTTCTTTGTTGGAGAATTCTCATTCTTTCTGAAAATTTACCAATTTCTTTTTAATTTATTTTTATTGTTGAAAATTCAATTACTGGTTCGAAACTTGAACAGCTTTGTTAAAAATTCATTTTTTCAAAAATCAGCTCGTTAGTTAAAAATTCAACATTTTGGTTGAAAATTTGTGTTTTTGTGAAAAACGAAAAATTATTTTTTATTCAAAAATCAAACTATCCCATTTTTAATTAGATCTGTATTATTTTTAATGAAAACAATTAACTATTTGGTAGACAATTAATGTATTTTATTCAAAATTTGTCTTTTTTGTGGCGGATTTAACTACTGCGTTAATAATTTATCTTTCCTAATTAAAAATTCAATGATTTGGTTCAAAATTCACACTATCTTGTTAAAAATTCATTTTTGTTTCTTTAAATTAACTGTTTAAAAATTCTGCTTCTGGTGAAAAATTGATCTTTTTCCAAATTTCTATTCCTGTTTAAGACTTTTCTGATACTAAACGTCAGGATTGTTTTTTTATAATCTGGAGTAACCAATTTTTTTAATAAAAAAAAAATACAATTTTCCATTGACTGAAATCAGGGTTTCTTAAAATAGCCTAATTTAACGCAATCGCTTATTTTCTTAGAGGATAATTACTTGGATTGGGCTACAATTCAATGAACGTTGATTGAATTCAGGTAGCAGCAATTTGCTTTCTCACAACTCCTGGAATCGCGATTAAAGTGAAGGGATTGACGAGATTATGCTACATCCCATAAACGGAGTAATTTTCTGTAATCCATATTCCACTAACAAGTTCCTGTCAGAATTGAAAAGACTTCAGATTCTTTTAAACGACCTTCAGATAAAATAAAAATAATTTTTTTAGAAAGTAATTACAATTTTTTTGTAAAGTTAATTTTAAAAATAATAATTCTCTAGATTCATTCAAATCGAAAATTCACCGAATTTGTTACAAAAAATATCTTGCGCAACAGGTGCTGAAAAAAGGCTCTTTGAGTCGTTTCCGTCTCGCCACCGACTCGCCTCCGGCTTGCCACCGACTCGCCTCCGACTCTCCTACTACTTCCCTTCGTTTCGCATCTGGCTCATACAAAAAATGTCACAACCGTGCAGTCCTCCCAATTTTAAAATTATTTCCTATTGCGCATGCGTCGCTCCAGCAACTGGATTGGTTACCGTTGGCGCGTTTGTTTGAGCTTATTAACATTGTTTCGTTTTTGTTTAAAATTTTTTACAACAAATACTGATTGTAAAGTGCATGAAATATTGAAAATTAGTTTAAATTCTTATTTGTGATAAAAAAAAGGTAATTCTTTCTTTAAATTTAAATTCAATGACTTAGTTTTGAGGAATAAAAATCAAATAATTATTTTATCTTTTGATTAAGAAGTCTATTTTGTAATCAAAGAATTAGTTTTATTAATTAAAGAATTATTATTTGTTGCAAACATTTCTCTTTGTATGCAATCATTTAAATAAGCGCGCCCAGGGTAACGAATCCAGTTGTTAATACGACGCATGCGCAGTATAAAAAGTTGCCAAAATTGTCTACTTTCCATACTTGTAGCACAATATCCTATTTTTAAACATAAATTGTCATTAACTCAGCCGAATATTATTGAAACTATTTGAAACTTGTAATACATACGCAGTATACCTAAGAGATTCTTTAAAACAAACAAAAAAACATTTTAAAAAATGCTTTCTGTTTAATAATAATTAACTGCAAAATGAGACTGGTGTTTAAGAATGTTTTTTTTTTAATTTCGGTGAAGAAAAAATAAATTAAAATAAGAGCATTGTTTAGTACGTTTAAAAATTTTACGATTGTATTAGGTTTCGGATTTCATATCATTTGAATATCACTTTGAGTTTTTAAATTCACATTTGATTGTGTTATTGAAAATGCAACTAATTTTTTGAAAATATGTTTCATTTTTATTTAAAAATCCATTTTTTTAACTGAACAAATAACTATCCCAATTTTTTGGTGAAAATTTATCTTTTTTAATAAAAAATTTTAATATTTTATTGAAAATTAATCTTTTTCAGTTAAAAACTCCAGTATTTAGTCGAAAATTCATGTATTTTATTAGTACTTCGTCCTTTTATTCAAAAAAACTAAATCTTGGAGGTAAAAAAAATCAACTTACGATTGAAAATTTACCTATTCTGTTAAACATTCGTGGTTTTTTTTCTATAAAAAATTGTTTGGATTAAAAATTCAATTGTTTGGTAGAAAATTAAACGTTTCCGTTAAAAATTGACTACTTTGTTAAAAATTAACCTAATTACTTGAAAAATTAGCTATTTTGTTGGAAATTTGGTTTTTGTTGTGAAAAATTAATAATTTCATGTGAAAAGTTACCTATTTCATTTTAGATATAATTGATCAAAACTTTTTTTATTTTGGTAGAAGTTCGTCTATTTTTATAGAAAATGAATCCACTTTTAACGAATAAAATACTAATTAGGAGATGTTTTGTTGAAAATTCTTTTTTTTTTCATATAAAAATCAAATCTTTGGTTTATAGTTTATAAATAAATTTTTTGTTTAAAATTATTCGTTTTAGCTAAATATTCAACTACATGGTCGTAATCTAACTTTTTTTGGAGAGATTTACCCTTTTTTGGTTGAAAATTTTATAGTTTGGTTAAAAAACTGACCTATTCTTTTGGAAATTAACTTTTTTTGTTAACTTATATTTTGGCTTGAAAAATAAAGCATTTAATTTTTCATTTAACTATTTTGTTATAAATTCTTTTTTTGTAGAAAATTATTTTTTATCTAGAAATTGAACGGTTATATTTTTCTACATTTGGTAGCAACTTAATTTTTTTTCTAAAAATTCGTTTATTTTTTTAGGAAATTCTTGTCTTTTTTAATTAAATTCAATTGGTTAGTAATTTTTTTAAATCAATTTTTCAAACTTGAAATTAAACTATTTCATTTCTGGTAGAAAATTGATATTTTTCAATTGGAAATTTATTCTTTATGATTATTAATTCTTTTTTTTTCTCTTTAAAAAGCCAACTATTTTTAGAAAAATTTGACATTTTAGCTTAAACACTTAACTCATTTTTTAACTCATTTATCTTGTTAAAAATTCGACTATTATGTTATAATTTTTTCTTCTTTTGATTAAGCTGGTTGACCCTTTGTGTTTTTCTTTTTTGTTTTGTTTATTAAGAATAATATATTAAACTAAAAATTCAAGTATTCCATATTTGTTTGAAAGCGTATCTTTTTTAGATGAAAATTCATTTTGAAAAAATTGTTCTTTCTGGCTTGAAAATTCATCCATTTATTACAAAAATAATTTTTTGGTTAAAATTAATTTTTATGTTAAAAAACTTATAATTTTGTTTTAGATTAAACTTCTTATTTAAAAATTTAATTATTTTTATAAGGAATCTTTTTTTTTGTGGAAACATAATATTTTCTATCTGAAAAGGTAACTATTCTATTCTATTCACTTGGCTGGAAATGAACTTTTTTGTAGAAAATTAAACCTTTTAGATTAGAAATTCAATTTTGAAAAAATTTGCTTGTAAATTAAAAATTTTTCGAAAAACTGGATTATTGTGTGGAAATTATTCTTTTTTAAATTCATATTTTTGGTTAAAAATTAAAATATTTATACTAATTTGTTAGACATGGCTTTTTGTGTGAAAAAATAATATTTTTATCTGCAAATTTAACTATCGCATTTTTAGTATCTTTGGTAGAAAATTCGTCTATTTTGGTAAAAAATTGTCATAGTTTTTATTTAAATTCAATTGTTGCAAACTCCTCTGAACAAAACAAGAATCCAACGACCACATTTGACCACAACGAATAATTAAAAACAAAACAAAAACTCCTATTGTAATCTAAAAAAATAAAAAAATAAAATATTTATTTTCGGTCAAAAATAAAGAAGAGAAAAGAAAAATTATTACAATAAAATAATAACATTGAAAATAGAAATAAAAAATAAAAAAATAAAATTGCCTTGATATCAAAACGTTGATGATGCAATTTTATTTTATTTTTTATTTTTATTTTGAAAGTTCTTATTTTATGGTAAATTGATGGTCATAAAAATAAAAAAGACAAAAGAAAGAAAAAAAGAAGGAAGGGCATGTGGTTGGCTGCCTTCTCATTTTTCTTTCCTCTCCTTTATTTTGGACTGAAAAGTATTTTTTTCAGATTACAATAGGGGTTTTTTGGGGGGTTTTTGTTTGTTTTTTCTTGTCCAAATGTGATCGTTGGATTCTTGTGTTTTTTTTTTAACAGGAGTTTGCATCAATTTGATTATTGGACATTAAATAAGATTTTTAATCTGGATTGTAATCTAATTTAAATTTCTTAAATTTTTATTCAATTGTTACAAAAAAATTCTTGTATATTAGGATTTTAAATTGAAAATTTAAAGATTTCATTTCTGGTCGAAAATAGATAATTAGTTGAAAATCCAACTATAGTGAAACACTTCAATAGCCCTCTCTTGTATAGCCATTCTGAGAATTGAAGCCGCGCTGTAGATAGGTATAACAGGAACTGCGCGGGGGCCGCCGGGTCTGTAGTTGTCACTCAGGCGAGCAGTCAAGCGTGAACAAACAAAAGCGGAGCGGGCTACAATGAGTTAGTTGACACTCAAGGTCAGCCCCAAAATCGGCACTATAAAAGAGTTTCACTGTATTTGATTCAAAATTGATTCTTTTGAATTCAAGAATTCATCTTTATGGTGGAAAAGTCATCTTTCTTGTATGAAAATTCATCTCTCTTGACTGAAAATTAAATTTTTTGTTTCAATAATACTGGCCGTTAATGTTTCGACACAGATTTAAATTTCATTTGTCGATCGCCAGGTGATATTTTTCTAATCAATTTTTTAAATTTCAAAATGTGGACGTCAATAGACGCTCGGCCCAGAATCTTTCTGTGGATGAGGGGAAGTGATGACAGAAGAACTGGAAGCGAGGGGATATGAGAAGAGGTATGGGAAGTATGTGGAAGGGGAAGTAAAGTGAGGAGGGGGAAGTAGGGAAAGAGATGAAAGTAGATGACGAACAAGGTAGGTAAATGAAGGGAAGCGAAGGATGAAGTGTTGGGAGGGGATGAAGGATGCGCAGGGGACTATTAAAGCTACAAAACCCTATTTTTAGGCGCACGCCGCCTACTTTGACTACTTTTTTTCAGTAATTTACTTTGATCCACTGCCGCAAAACCTAATTGAGTCCAAAAATAAATTTTGAGTCAAATGCACTTTAAAAAATGTTTTTTTTTTTAATATATACACAACTATTTAATTTTAATTCGTAGATCGCAAAAGACGATACTTTTGCGACCTTCCCAAAGGCAAAGGCTTCCGGCAAGCGTTTATACGCACATGCGTATGTTGAACACGTATGCGACGAGTAGTTAAAGTCCCTCTGAGTACCACCGCGTGTACTGACAGATAACTGCCGTATGCTGAAATTAATCGGCGGTCACGGATTCTGAATTTCGCGCATGCGGTCAAAAGCTTGCGAAACCTTCGACTCAAGCAGAGTTTACAGGCAGTTATTCAATCAGAAGCAAGCTGAGCGAATGTTTATCGGAAAGCATAAGTTGATGCGTGCATGTATATCATTACGGCTCTCTGTTTCACCGGTGATTAATGGACCATTCGTGCCGCGTGCGTCCCATGCGGACCTAACTGACGCGTTACCAAATTTTCCGCACTACTAGAAACGGTCCTCACTACAGGGCGACTCAAATCCACACAATCAAAAATTTTTCTCAAAAAAATAGGAATCTCGCAAAAATCAATGTCGTTTGGGTTATTTGACAAAGTCGTAGGAAGAGTTGTTGCCAAATTCGCACACATCATTTAAGAATTGAGTTTTAGTTAAAAGACAGTTACAAATAATTTCACATTGGTGTAGACTGTAATAATAGAACTCAACAAAATTAAAGATTTATTATTATTAAATTTTTAGTTAAATTTTTCTGGTTTAATTTTCAGTTACGACCAAGAAAAACAAAATTTTAAACAAAATATTTAAATTTTCAACCAAAATTATGAATCTTTCATTAAAAAAATGAATTCTAACAAAATGTGTATTAGTTGATACTCTCACCGAAAAAATATTTTAATTTCTAATAGAAAACTCTTAAATTAAAACAGAAATACGAATTTCTAATAAACGAGTTGAATTTTAAAACCAAGAATAGTTTTCCGATCAATAAAGGAGATTTTTTTAACCAAAATAATTGAGTTTTCGACCAAAAAAGATAAGGTTTCAACAACATAAAGAAATTTTCTACTTAAAAAGATTCATTTTTTAGAAAAAATAAAATAGCAAAAGAAAGAACGAATGTTCATCAAAATTCGTTAAACCTTTAACCAAAGAAATAAAAATTTAAGTAAAATGATGCATCTTAAAAACAAATTTTTTTAACCAAATAGCTAAATTTGCAACAAAGAAGATCGATTTGCCACCAATAATAGACAAATTTTCCACAAAGAAACAGAATACTTTAATTTTGAATTAGAAAAATAAGTTTAAAACAGATAAAATAAATTTTATAATAAAATAGTTAGATTTCCAATCAAAGAGATGAAACTTCAACCAAACAGATTGAATCTATTAAAAAAAATTATTTGAAAAATGTTATAGTTAAATATTTAGTCCCAACATTAATATTCTGTAAAAAACGCGCTACTCCTGGATTTTGCGCTTCGCGCTCGATAACATATTTACCTCACATCGAGCGTTCGGTTTTTGTAATTTTCCCATATTTGGGCATAGACTTTTTAAAATTAAAGACCAAAGCGTTGACAACTTTAATTTGATAATTGCGAATTCTCTTTTTTTAAAGCTTCCTGGGCTTTCACAAACACATTCTCATCTCGTATTGCGCAATCGACTGTATTTATTCATCTTTTTTCGTATCTTGCATAGTTTGACCACAAAATGGAATTTATTATTTTGCATTATTTTTTGTGTAATCAAAATGTAAATTTTTGATTTTTCAAGAAAATCCCAAAAATGATACAAGATGAGAATGTAATAATATTTGACAAATTTGTAAATCTTTTGTGAGTCAATAACTTTTGTTCAATTTATTTTTTCGTACCTTGTGTTTTTCCAAAAAATTTAATTTTGGTATTGTTAATGTTATTTTTCACGATTAAAACAAAAACTAAGCCTCCTGTAGAAAATTATTCAGGACAAATTTGTAAAACTTTTTTAGGGGAGCGACTTTTGTCTATTAATTTTGTAATAGCTTGTATCGTTTGTCCAAAAATGCAATTTTTTTACGTTATTTTTATTTTTTACAATTAAAACCAAAACTAGGCGTTCCGCTAAAAAATAAATGAAAACAGATTTATAGATCTTTTTCAGGTGTACACATTTTTCCAATTAATTATTTTTCGTACCTTGCGTCGTTTTCCAAAAAAAATGATTTTTTTATTTTTAATGTTATTTGTCACGATTGACAAAAAAAAAGTTATCAGTTAAAAAAATGATTCATAACAATTTTGTAGTTATCTTTTGGAAGAATGATTTTTCATTATTTTATTTTTTTCGTAGCTTGTGTTGTTTGTCAAAAAGTTAATTTTTTATATTTTAATACAATTTTCTCCTAATAAGACAAAAACTGCGTGTTCTATCAAAAAGTGATTTAGAATAAATTTCTAGATCTTTCCACGTTGGACAATTTTGTTCAATTCATGCCCCCATAAAAATGTATTTTTTAACATTTTTGACCCTAAAATGGTAGGCAAATCCTAGACTGTACTAATTATTATATTTATGCGCCAACATATTCGACCGCAATATGGAGAGTAAAGTCTGGATTAGACAAATTCGAATTTGCGTTATCTATGCTTTACTCTCCATATCGCGATTAAAGATTTGGACAAATCAATAAGAGAATTCGGACGAACCAGGCATTTCTCTTTATATAGCGTTTAAAGATGTTTACGCGTTCTATAAAAAAATGTTTGCTATCTAGGCTTTACTCTCCATATCGCTATCGAAGATTTTCACACATCAATGATAGAATTTGTATTGTCCTGAAATTGCACTCTATATCACAATGAAAGATGTTTCCATATCAATAAAATAATAGGTGCTATTTAAGCTTTACTCTCCATAACGCGATCAAAGATGTTGACACGTCAATAAAATAATATCTGCTGTCCAGGCTCGACTCTTCAAATCACGGTTCACGATGTGAACATATCAATAAAAGACCTTTTATTGATGTGTGAACATCTTCTATTTCGGTATGAAGGGTAAAGCCTGGTTAGTACAAATTCGAATTTGCGTTATCAAGGCTTCACTCTCTATACCGCGATTAGAAAATATTCTAAAGTCAATAAGAGAATTTATATAAACCACACTTCTCTCTTCACACTGCGTTTAAAGATGTTTACACATCAATAAAATAATTTGCGCTATCCAGGCTTTACTCTCTATATCTGGATCGAAGATGTTAACACATCAGTAAAAGAATTTCTATAATACTAGAATTGCATTCTATATCATAATCAAAAATGTTTACATACCAATAAAATAATTTGTACTATCCAGGCTTTACTCTCCATAACGCGATCAAAGATGTTGACACATTAATTTAGGAATTTCTGCTACCCTGGCTTGACTTTTTAATACGAAGTCAAATATGCGATCACATCCATAAAAGATATTTTATTTATGTTTCAACATCCTCTAATGCGATATGAAGAGTAAATATTGGATAGCAAATATTCTTTTATTGATGTCTCTACATCTTAGACTGTAATATGGATGTATCAACATCTTTGACCTCTAATTGGAGAGCAAAACATTAATTGTGAAAATTCTTGTACTGATCTTTCAAAATTTTCGGTCGAGATATGGAGCGTAAAGCCTGGATAGGACAAATCTTATTATTGATGTTGAAACATCTTTTACCTGGATATGGAGAGCAACACCTAAATTATACCATTTCTTTTATTTGTTTGTGAATATCTTCAACCTCGATGTGAAAGGCAAGACCTGGGTTGTATCCATTCTTCTATTGATGTGTGAACATCTTTGACCTCGATAGTGACAGCAAGACTCAAATGGTGCTAATTCTTTTATTGATTTGTAAATATCTTTCACTTGGATTTGAATTACCTGGATAGCATAAATTTCTTTATTGATGTGTCAACATCTTCGATGGCGATATGGAGAGTAAATCAGGACAGTACAATTTCAGTTATTGATGTGTAAGCATCTTTGACCTCGAATTGGAGAGCCAAACATAAATTCTACAAATTATTGTATTGATCTTTTAAAATCTTCGGTCGAGATATGAAGCGTAAAGCTTAGATAGAACAAATCCTTTTATTGGTGTTTGAACATCTTTGACCTGGATATGGAGAGAAAGACCTGGATTGTACAAATATTTTCATTGATGTATAAAGATCTTCTAGGACGATTTGGATTGCATGGATAGCATACATTTCTGTATTGATATTTAAATATCTTCCATAGAGGTATGGAGAGTAAAACATGGATAGCATAATTTCTCTTATTGATGTGTCAACATCTTTGACCTCGATATGAAGGGTAAAACCTGGATTGTACAAATTATTGTATCATTTTCTTCAAATTTTCGGTTGGGATACGGAGCGTGAAGCCTAGATAAGACAAATCCTTTTATTGATGCTTGAACATCTTTAACCTGGATATGGAGAGCAAGACCTGAATTTTACAAATTCTTTTATAGATGTGTCAACATATTTGACCTTGACATGAAGGTTAAAACATGTATTGTATAAATTCATTTATTGATCTGTGAACATCTTTGACCTTGATATGGAGGGTAAAGACTGGATACCAAAAACTCTTTTGTTAATGTGTCAACATCTTTGACCTTGAAATGGAGAGTAAAGCCCGGACACTCCAAATAATTTTATTGACATAAATCTCTCTCGGTACATTATACCGCACCCATTTTTTAAATAATTTTCCAAGGAAATGAATAAATAAAATTTGGAGAGCGAAACAGAAATATCTTTGTTTTCAGAAAGGCTGTATTTCATTGTCTGGGATGCATTGTCTGAAGCAGCAATTTACAGTCAGAAAGACAATTTATGTTCTACTGAAGATAGCTGTTCGACTGCAAGGCAAATACTTGATTCATCCTGTACAGTTGTACATGTCGTACTTTGAGCAATACTGGCCTGGCTGTACCAGTAAGACGACGATTTCGGTAAAATGTGTGACGGGCCGAGCGACGGGCAAAGCCTCTTTGACTTCTCCCCGTGACCATAAACCACTGATTTACGCCTTTCCAGCATATAAGTACACCAGAATCGCGATAATTCGCGGTTCGCTTTAGCGTGGCCTCTTGCGATCTATCCTCAGAATCGAGCTTAAGCACTCTTTGATCGATTTATTCGGAGTTAATTGCACGCTCCAGTGGTATATTTATCCCAAGCTCCCAATCCCTCTTGCTTCACTCTGTTGACTTTGTTAACAACTTCTTCTTTTTTTTTAAATATCTTTGGTGACATTAAAATTCCACTATTTATTCTCACTTTATGTGACTCCTTTTTTTATTTTTCACAAATTTTTTCTGGGAAATTCGGTGACGTTTTATTCAAAAAGAGGTGGATTGAATATTCTTTCCAATTTTAGTTGAAAATTAATTTTCTTAACTGAAAATTTTAATAATTTTTTCGTGGGTGAAAATTGATTTGATTTATTTGAAAAATCAACTATTAACTTTTTCGGTGAGAATTAATTTTTGGTTGAAAATTTAACTAGTTTGTTAAAAGTTAAACTATTTTGTTAAACATTCATTTTAATAATTAAACATTTAACTCTTGTGTTAAAAATTCTTTGCCTCTTTAAATTTATTTTTTCAACTGAAAATTTAACTGTTCCATTTTTTTATGGAAAGTCATTACTTTTATTTGAAAAATAAAATATTAAATTTATTATTGAAAATTAATTTCGTGTATTTGAGAGTTAAATTACATGCTTGAAAGTGGAACTAACTTATTAAGCATTTATTTTATTGTTTAAAAATTGAAATATTTTGTTGAAAATTAGGTTTTTTCTGAATAGATTTTTTCAACTGAAAATTTAATTGTTCCATTTTTGGGCGGAAATTTGTCATTTTTATTTGAAAATTCAAGTATTAAATTTTCAGTTCGAAATTAATTTTGTATAGTTAAAAGTAATATTATTTGGTCAAAAGTTGAACTATTCCATTGAACATTCATTTTAATATTTGAAAATTTGGGGTATTTTGTTAAAAATTTCTTTGTGCTTTTAAATTGATTTTTTAACTGAAAACTTAACTGTTCCAAAAAATTTATTCAAATCTTTTAATCATTACATTTTTCGTTTAAATTTAATAAAAATGTAATTTTTTAGTTCAAAATTCAACCACCTGTTTTAAAGTGAACTTTTGGCAGAAAATCATATTTTCGTATCAAAAGTTCAACTGTTTACAATAAAAATTTCCCTTTTTGGTTTCAAAATTCAACAACTATGTCAAAACTTGTTCTCTATCTTGACTGAAAAACCTTTTCTGGATGAAAATTGAACTTTTTTGTTGAAATTTCAAAATTAACATTTTCTTTGGTTAACATATTTGACTGTTATATTTTTGGTTAAAAATTTCTCGCTTTTATTTAAAAATTCAACTATTGACTTTTCGACTGAAAATTAATTTTCTTAATTTTCAGGTAAAAATTGATTCGTTTTATTTAAAAAATAAACTTTTTATTATGAGAATTAATTTTGTTTGTTTAAAAGTTGGACTATGTTCGGTAAAACTTAAATTTCTTTGTTATTTTCTTATTTTATGGGCAAAAAATCTAACTATTTTGTTGAAAATTCGACTTTTTTTATGAAAATTGAACTAATCCATTTTTCGTTAATAATGGGTCGTTTTTAGATGAAAATTCAACAAATAAATTATGTATTGCGAATTTATTTGGTTTAGTTCAAAGTTAAATTACGTGGTTAAAAGTTGAACTATTTTATTAAAAATTCATTTTATTAATTGGAAATGTGAATATCTTGTTTAGATTAATTGCGTGTTTAAATTCATTTTTTGAATAAAAATATAACTGTTCCAAAAATTTTTATTGCAAATTAAGTTCTTGTAGTTTAAAGTTAAGCTACTTGATTAAAAGTTGAACTACTTTATTGAAAATTCATTTCAATAACTAGACAAATATTTTGTTAACAAAATTTAATTAACTGATCCTAACTAATAATTTAATTTTTTTATTTTCAGTAGCAAATTCATTTATTTTTAACAAAATTTCAGCTATTAACTTTTTCATTGAGATTTAATTTTTATTGGTTGAATGTTCAACTACTTGGTTGAGAGTTAAATTACAACGTTGAGTATTCATTTTATTTTTTGAAAATTTAACTAACTTGTGAAAAAATCATTTTATTAGTTAAAAATTTCGCTATTTTGTTTAACGTTACTGTTTTTATAAAAAAATATTTTTGTTAGCTGCAAATTTTTCTATTTCATTTTGGGTTGAAAATTAATCTTCATAGCGAAAACATTCTGTTTTTGTGGTTTGCAAATTCAACTGCTTTTTGAAAGTGAAAATTTATTCTTTTGTTAATAGTTTATTACTTTCAGTAGAAAATTTATGATTGAAAATTCAACTATTTGGTTGGAAATTAAACTACTTTGTTAAAAAATAAGTTAATTAGTTTAAGATCAATCTCTTTGCCTAAATATTTAAGTATTTTCTTGACAGTTTATTTTTTTCTTGTTGAAATTTTAAATCTTTCAAGCATTAAATTTTGTGTTGAAATTTGATATTTTCGGGTTAAAAATTTAATTTTTCGGTTCCAAATTCAACTATTGGTTTAAAAATTCAACAACTTCTTAAACAAAATTTCTTGAAAATTGAACCCTTTTGTTGGAAATTCTTCTTCAGGGTTTGAAAATTTATCTCTTTCGGTTAAATTAAAACCTATTTAATTCAAAATTAAAACCACGCTCATTTAAAATATCAGCTTTTACATTTTACCTAAAAAGTTAATGTTGTTTACTTAAAATTTTAATTGCTTGGTTGAAATTCGAAATATTTTGTTTATAATTTATTTCAGTGCAAACTCCTGTTAAAATAAAAGCAAGAATCCAACGACTAAATTTAGACCACAACGAACAGACAAAAAGAAAGAAACGAAACAAAAATTTAAAAATCCTATTGTTCTCTAAAAAAATATATAAATATATATTTTCAGATTAAAATAGAAATTTTTTTGTTTTGTTTTTGTTTTTTTTTGTTCGTCGTGGTCCAAATTTGGTCGTTGGATTTTTGTTTTTTTTAACGGGAGTTTGCATCAGTTTGATTAATGGACGTTAAATAAGATTTTTATTTGGATTTTAATCTAATTTAAATTTCTTAAATTTTGATAATTTATTTGAATAATTGCAATTTTAAATACTTTTTGGAAAATTCACTTTTTGCAAATCGATTTTTTAACTAAAAATTTAACTATTCTTTTTTTGTTTGAAAATTCCTCGTTTTTCTTTAAGAATTCAACAATTTACTTTTTCACTGAAAATTAATTTTGTTTGGTTGTATGTTCAACTTCTTGTTTGAAAGCTGAACGATTTTCTTAATCATTTAAGTTATTGGTTATATAATAAATTATATTGTTGAAAATTCTCTTTTTTGTTTTGAAATTAATTATTAAATTGGAAAATAAACTTTTCCATTTTTGTTTGAAAATTAATATATTTATAAGTTTAAAATTAAATTCCTTGCTTAAAAATTGATCGACATTAGTGAAAAATTCAACTACTTTGTTGAAAATTAGCGCATTTTTATGTCACTTCTTCTTTCTTGGTTGGAAATTCATCTTTTTAGTTGAAGATTCAATTATTTTTTTACAACAAAAACTGCATTGTTGAAAAGTCATTCTATAAATATGAAATCTATTCATGTTGTATAAAATTCAACTATTTGGTAAAAAAGTATCATTTTTCTTAAAAATTGATATTTTCAGGTTGAAATTTAATTTTTTTAGATTTTTTATTTAGTGGAAATTCTTCGTTCGATTTTTTTTAACAAAACTTTAACTACTTGATTAATAGTGGAACTTTTTGGTTAAAAATTAATTTTTTGTTGAAGATTCAACCATTTTAATAAAAATGTTTTTTTTTCTCTTTGATTTACTTAATTCAAAATTTAACTGTTTTTCTCATTATTTGCCTGAAATCTTACTTGAAAAATGAACGATTTGTTTGAAACTTAAATTTTTTAGCAGAAAATTATTATTGTCTGTCAGGAAATTCAACATTTTTCTCAGAAACTTGAAAATTAAACTATTTGGTTGCTATTTTTGTATTTTGTTGAATAAAAAATCTTTCTTGGTTAAAAAATCATGGTTTTGGTAGAAACGTTATCATTTATGGTTGAATTTCTTTGTAAAGAATTTATTTGTTTTTGTTAAAGCAGCAGAATTTTAGCTAAAAATTCAACTAATTTGTTAAAAAAGAATTCGTCTTTCTGAACAGAAAATTTACTTTATTCGCTTAAATATTCAACTACTCAGTTCAAAATCTCAATATTTTGTCAAAAAATCGTCTCTCTCAGTTTTAAACTTTATATGTTTGGATAACAATTATTTCATGTTCTCTTATAATTTAACTATTTGCTTGAAAATTCATCTCTAAATCTTAAAATTCAACTATTTTTTGTAAATTTAATTATTTAGTTGAAATGCTAATTCTTTTTTTAATTCGTATTTTTTGTAAAATATTAACTATTTGGTTGAAAATTCATCTTTTTATGGCAAAATTCACCTATGTGATTAAAAATTTTAATATTTAATTGAAAATTTAACTAATCCTTTTAAAGTTTATCTTGTTTGTTACAATTTGTGTTTTTTGTTTAAAATTCATCTGTTTGTGTAGAAAATTCGTCTCCCTGGACTAAAAATTTATCTTTTATTAGTGCTTGGTTGAAAATTTATTTTATGATGAGAAATTGATCTTTCTTAGACTAAAATTTTGTTTAGAAATTCGATTTACTAAAAAATAAATCAAAAATTTAAATTGCTTTACATTCTATCGAACGAAATCTGTTCTCTTAAAGTTTCCAATTTTAGTAGATTCTATTTCGAGATCGATCTGCATCGATCTTTTCTGTGAGGGGGCAACCCGATTATACTCTCGCAGCCAAGTTTGAGAGAAAACATTAGCTCGTCAAAAACCAAATTATTTTTTTATTTTCTTTTATTTCTTTTTTGTTATATTAAATGCGAATAAACAGTTTCTTCTATGTGCCAAAATTACTCCCTTTAAAGTAAAAAAAAAAATGTCTCACATTAAAATAAAGAAAATTCTTTTATTCCTTAGTATTATAATGTAAGAATGATTCATTAAATAAAATATTATAAATATGCTTTTAACCAAGAACCTTGTAATCCAAAGAAGATACATTTTTAAATAAAAAATAGAAATTTTCAACAAAGCAGTTAATCTTTCGAACAAAAAGACAACTTTTTAAGAAAATAGTTAAAAATTCAACAAAATAATTAATTTCCTACAAATAATTTTTAGACAAAAAATATTAAACTTGAAACAAAAATAGATGCATTTTCAACCAAATAGTGGAATTTTAATGCCAAAAAGATAATTTTTTTAGAAGGCAGTTTCATTTTCATTCCTAAAGGACGATTTTTTTGTTTGAAAAGACGCATGTTAAAAAAATAATCCGATTTTTAATAAAGTAATTACATTTTAAAACAAAAAAAAATAGTTTAATTTTTTAATAATATAATTGAAGTTGATGCAAAATAATTAAATTTTTAACAAAATAGTTGACTTTTTAATGAAATAAGAATTTTGATTTTTAATTTAAAAAATTGAAGCAAAAGAGATAAATTTTTTTTTAAATTTTAATTTTCGACCAAATGTTCAAATTTTTTAATAAAAATGGTTTAGATTACATTTATAATGCAATATTTGAATTATTAGTAGAATAATTACATTTTAAATCAATCAGATTTTAAATAAAATAGTTTAATCTCCTACAAGAAAATGAATGCTTATCAAATTAGTTGATTCTTCAAACAAGTAGTCGAATTTTAAAACAAAACAAAAAATTAACTAGGAGAGATTAATTTTTATCCGCAAATAGAAGAAATAAATTTTTAGTTACAAAAATTAATTCTCAAATTAAAACAAAAATACAAAAAAAAATAAATTAGATCAAATTAGTTTAATTTTGACCTAGGCAAAAATAAAATTTTGACAAAATAGGTAAATATGCAACCGTATATTTGAAGTTTTAACAAAACCATGAATGTTCAATGAAATATTTAATAGTTGAATTTTTAAATAAAAACTATCAATCTTCAATCACAAATGGAATAGTTAAATTTTTAATAAAATAAAATAATTTTCAACAAAAGATAAAACGAATTTTCAACCAAATAGTTTAATCTTTAACTTAACAAAATAGCTGAAGTTTCAATCACACAGAAAACTTAAAAAAAAAGTGATAAATATTTTTAAAACAATTTTTTTTAAGAAAATATTTGAATCTTCAGCTAATAAAATGAATATTTAACAAAATAATTCATCATTCGACTTTTGAGGAAGCAATTTTGGCATCTACTAGCAACTTTTTATCCGTGCTTAATTCTAAACCATTTTATTCAGGTAATTACATTTTCCAAACAGCAAGAAAATGTAATTCGAAAAATCGCACATTTCAAAAATTTATCATTTCGAAATATCGTTTAAACAATATTCAAATAAAAATATATTTCTTTTGATAAATGGAGCTAAAATATTTTAGCCCTAATTAGAAGAATTCTTAATAATGTTATTAGACAAACCTGCAGATTGGAAATAATTTTGGGTTGAGTGTCTATATTTTTGAAAATTTATTTGAGAATAAAATGAAATCTGCTACCTTCTTTTGGACCCACTGGAGACAAATATGCCAAAAAAGAGGGGAAAACAAAATACTGAACCAAAACCAACCTGTTCCAAAGGCAATTCATAATTCCTTATTAGGAATTATTTATAGGAAAACTATCAGTATGAACATTAGAAATCTTTCTTGATAAAAGTTATTGCAGTTAAACCCTTCAATAGCCCTCCCTTCTATAGATCTTCCGAGAATTAAAGCCGCGCCGCAGATTGGTGTGATGGAAGCTGCGCGGGGTGTGCGGAGTTCGTTGGTTGTCACTCAGGCGTGTACTCAAGCGTGAACAAATAAAAACGAAGCGGGCTATAGTGAGTTAGTTGCAACCCACCGACAGCCCTAAAATCGGCGCTATAAAAGAGTTTCACTGTATTATATTTAAAATAAATTAACTGGAAAATATTTTATTTCTTGAAGAAATCGTTTGATACTTGGAAGCATCTTGGCATTTTGAATTAAAATTAAATAGGCACCACCATTTTTATTGTTATTTCGGAAACTTTTCTGTATTGTTTGATAATTTTACTAAATAACTCTTCTGATTTTCTAGTGAGGGTGATTTTAAATTCTATAAACAGGATTTAATTGAAATTATGCTAAGATGCTTTATTATGAAAAAAATTAAAAAAAAGAGTTTATGAAGATTTTATTTATAAATAAAGATGATAACAAATCTATTCATTAAAAAAGGAACTCTCGATATATGACAAAGTTTCTTGTTTGGAATAGGTATTATATAAATTTGTTGTTGCTATTGGATGCCGACCAGAGGAGAAAATTAATCAAAAGATTTTAGCTTTGCTAATATCCTGGTCTATTCTAATCCTTTGAAATAATCCATCGGTATAATTAGCTCGATCCATGATTGTAACTCCTTCAGACAATTGTTTATGATTAGCTGATGTTATTGAATGTAGATTAGGTAAAAAAATTAATTTAAAGACTTTAACTTTGTTATTATACTGGTCTTTTCAAATTTTTTGAAAGAATACTTTTTATAGCTGTCTGGTTCCAGGGTTGTATCTTCTTGCAATCGTTTTTTAAGATAAGCTAGATGTTATTGAATGTAGGCTAGATGAGAAAATTAATGAAGAGGTTTTAGCTTTGTTGTTATACTGTTTTATTACAAACCTTTGAAATAATTCATCACAAGTAAGGTTTATTGGTCTACTAGTCTATTTAATTTTTTTTTATAACTCTTTTGTACAGTTGTCTTGTTCCTGTGTTCTATCTTTCTTCAGCCATTTTGTATAGTTAGCTGATTTAAATGAATATAGACTAGGTAGAAAAACTAATTAAAACATTTTAAGTTTGTTGGTTTATTAGTTTATCCTAATACTTTGAACGAATTTCTCTGTAGAGTTGGCTCGTTCTATAGTTGTACCTTGTTCCAACCATCTTGTACACTAAGATTAGCTGATCTTATTGGATATCAAACAGATAAGAATATTTATTAAAATTTTTTTAGCTTTGTTGATTAACTGGTCCATTCTTATCTTTGGAAATAATTCAGCTCGTTCCATAGTTGTATCTTCTTCCGACCATTTTTTATGATCGGCTGATGTTATTGAATGTAGACTAGATGAGAAAATGATTTAAAACATGTTCAGTTTTGATGGTAAACTGGTATATTTAAATCCTTTAAAAGAATCCTTTTGTATAGTTGTCTTGTTCCATGGTTGTATCTTTTTGTATCCATGTTGTATGATTAGCTAATGTTATTGAATGTAGACTAGATGAGAAAATTAATCAAATCATTTTAGGTTTGTTGGTTTAGTGGTTTATCCCAATTCTTGAAAAGAATCCCTCTGTAGAGTTGGCTCTTTCCAAAGTTGGACCTTTACTGTAATAAATTTCGGAAATTTTCCCACTAATTTTGTAGGTAAAATTTTCAACTGTGGATAGGAAAAATGATTTTTCTAAAAAAGTTGGAAATTTTCCCAATACTTTGGAAAAATTTCCTGTTTGAATGGAAATATTTCAATCCGTTTGGTAAGTTTTACATACATATTTGGAAATGAAGAATTCCGTCAATATTTGGGAAATTTTCTCAATTTGTATTCGGAAAAATTTTCACTTCCATGGGAAGCATTCTATTTGTCTTTGGGAAATTTGCAAATAACTTTGGGAATAATATGAATAAATATTTTTTATAATTAGACGGGCCTGAGGAGCATGTTATAGTTTATTTATGAGAAACAACATTTAGTATTAGTTGGTCTACTAGTCTATTCAAATTTTGTTAAAGAACCCTTTTCTACAGTTATCTTTTTCCTGCGTTATATCTTTTTTCAGCCATTTTGCATTATTAGCTGATTTTAATGAATATCAAATAGGTAGAAAAACTAATTAAAACATGTTAGGTTTGTTGGTTTATTGTTTCATTCTAATCATTTGAAAGAATTCCTCTGTAGAGTTGGCTCTTTCTATAGTTGCACCTTGTTCCAACCATATTGTACACCAGGATTAGCTGACTTTATTGTATGACGACGAGATAAGAATATTAATTAAAATTTTTTTAGCTTTGTTGATTAACTGGTCTATTCTAATCGTTGAAAAGAATTCATCTGTATAGTTAGCTCGTTCTATAGTTGCATCTTCTTCAGACTATTTTTTATGATTGGCTGATATTATTGAATGTAGACTAGATGAGAAAATGATTTAAACATGTTCAGTTTTGATGGTATACTGGTCTATTCAAATCCTTTAAAAGAATCCTTTCGTATAGTTGTCTCATTTCATTGTTGTATCTTCTAGTATCCATGTTGTATGATTAGCTAATGTTATTGAATGTAGACTAGATGAGAAAATTAATCAAATCATTCTAGGTTTGTTGGTTTAGTGGTTTAGCCTAATCCTTGAAAAGAATCCCTCTGTAGAATTGGCTTTTTCCAAAGTCGAACTTTGTTCCAACCCTTTTATACCCTATTATGAGCTGATTTTAGTAGATGTCGACCAGATCAGAAAATTAATTAAAAGATGTTAGCTTCGTTGGTATACTGCTCTATTCCAATTCATTAAAATAATCCTTTTCTATAGTAATCTCGTTCCATGATTGTATCTTCTTGTATCCATGTTGTATAATTAGCTGAAGTTATTGAATGTAGACTAGTTGAGAAAATTAATTGAAACATGCCAGGGTCGTTGGTTTACTGGTCAAATCAAAACCTTTAACAGAATTCCTCTCAATAGTTAGCTTGTTCCTTGGCTGCATCTGCTTCCAAGCGTTTTTTTATGATTGACTGATATTATGGAATGTAGACTACGTGAGAAAATTAATTAAAGGATTTTAAAACAATGGTCTATTGACATTCTTTGAAATTATCTTTTTTAGTTTGTGTCCCGTTTCAAGGTTTTATCTCCTTTAAACCGTTTTTTATGATTAGCTGATGTTATCTAATGTAAACTAGGTGAGAAAAATAATAACATGCTAGATTTGTTGTTTTACTCGTTTATTTATTTATTATTAATATTTTAAAATAACCCCCCTGTAGAATTGGCTCATTCTATAGTTGTAGCTTGTTCCGACCATTTTTTATGATTAGAGAATGTTATTGAATGTTTACCAGAAGAGATGACAAGGTTCTTGGTTTACTGGTGATATCAAAATCTTTTTGAAGAATTCATCTGCAGAGTTGGCCTTTTCCAAAGATGTATCTTCTTCCAACCATGTTGTATGATTAGCTGATGTTATTGAATGTAGACCAGATGAGAAAATTAATTAACAAATGTAAGGTTTGTTGGTTTGCTCTTTACTTCAATCTTTTAAAAGAATACCTCTGTAGAGTTGGCTCGTTCCATAGTTTTATCTTGTTCAAACCATGTTATACACTATGATTAGATGATGTAATTAAATATCAAACAGTTTAGAAAATTAATTAAAACATGTCAGGTTTGTTAATTAAGTGGTTTATCCCAATCCTTTAAAAGAATCCCTCTGTAGAATTGGCTCTTTTCAATGTTGTACCTAGTTCCAACCCTTTTATACACTATAAGTGGCTAATGTTATTCGAAGTCAACCAGATGAGAAAATTAATTGAAAGATGTTAGCTTCGTTGGTATACTGGTCTATTCCAATCCTTTAAAAGAATCCTTCTCTATAGTAATCTCGTCCCATGGCCGTATCTTCTTTTATTCGTGTTGTATGATTAGCTAAAGTTATTGAATCTAAACTAGGTGAGAAAATTAATTAAAACATGTCTGGATCGTTGGTTTACTAGTCAAATCAAAACCTTCAAAAGACTTCATCTGTATAGTTGGCTCGCTCCTTCGCTGTATCTTTTCACTGGTCTATTCAAATCCTTTGAAAAAATCTCATTGTATTGCTGTCTCGCTCCAGGGTTTTATATTTTTTCAACCATGTTTTATGATTAGCTACTGTTACTTTATGTAGACTAGGTCAGAAAATTAATCAAAATATTTTAGCTTCATTGGTGTACTGATCTATTCCAATCCATTAAAATAATTCCTCTGTATAGTTGGCTTATTCCATAGAAGTATCTTCTTCCAAACATGTTGTATGATTAGCTCATGTTATTAAATGTAGACAAGGTGAGAAAATTAATTAAAACACACTGTTAAAAATTTCTGTTGGAAAGTTCCACCACATATATTGGAAGTTTATTTCCGAAACGTAAGTTAAAGCTACAATAGATAATGTTATAGTTTCCAAATGCTGGAATTTTATAATACAAGACCAATAGCCTCTAACACTTCTGTATCATACTTATGGCTAGATATCTCAACCAATGTTGAAGCAAAAGTTTAAAAAAATGTAAATCATTTCTCAGAATACTTTTTCTGGCAAAAAAGCCATTTTCTGTTGGTACCAAAACTTTTGTTAATATATAGTATATAACGTGCGTATTTATGGAATTCAAGGAATTCATGGAATTTAAGGAATCCAAAGAATTCACGTAAATCAAGGAATTCATGGAATTCAACGAATTTACGAAATCCAAAGAATTCACGGAGCTTAGGGGATTCATGAAATTTTAAAAATTCACGGAATTCATGGAATTCACGGAATTCGTGAAATTTACGAAATTCATGGTATACCCGGAATTCATGAAAATCTCGGAATTAATGGATTTCACGGAATTCATGAAACTTATGAAATTTAAATAATTCGTAAAATTCAAGGAAATTGTCGAATTCGTGGAATTCACAAAATTCAATGAGTTAAGGAAATTAATTGAAATCACAGAATTCACGGAATGTATGGAATTCTTTGACTTTGATGGATTCCTTGAAGTCCATGAATTTCGTAAATTCGTCGAATTCCGTGAATTCCGCAAATTCCATAAATTTGGTGAATTTCTTTATTTCCATAAATTCTGCGAATTTCGTTGATTCTTTGAATACTGTGAATTCTGCAAATTGCATGCACTCCGTGAATTCCGTGAATTCGGTTATGACAGCCTATTCCTTGAACTCTTTGAATTACGTGAATTCCATGAATTTCGTGAATTCTAAAAATTTGAAGAATTTCGCAAATACAGTGAATTCAGTACTTTCAATGAATTTCTTGAATTCCGTGAATTCATTGAATTGCTCGAATTTCATAAATTCCGTAAATTTCTTCAATTACATGAATTCCGTGAACTCCTAAAATTCTATTGAGTTTCATGAATTTCTGGAATTTTTTGAATGTCATGAATTCTTTGAATTCCGTCAATTCCGTCAATTCCATAAATTTCGTGAATTCCTTCAATTCCATGAATTCTTCGAATTCCTTTCCTTCTGTGAATTTCATCAATGCTGTGTATACCATTTATTTCGTGGATGTCTTTATGTCCATGAATTCCGTAAATGTCACGAATTCCGCGAATTTCATGAATTCCGTAAATTTCATGAATTTTTCGGAAGTCCTTGAATACTGTGAATTCCATTAAATCTGTAATTTCCTTGTGCACAATTTTTTCTTTAAAAAGCTCTAATACGTGCATTGGAAAGCTGGACGGTGACTTCACGATTTACAATACTAACAATACATGTATTGCAATTTCGTGATTCCAATACCATGTTTAAAATTTTACCTTACGCTTGTATTGTAGAATTCTTGTAAAAGTGTTGTAGAATTCCAAAATTTTTAATAGTGCATCTTAGGTTTGTGTACAGGTTTATCCCAATCCTTTGAAAGAATCCCTCCGTGGAGTTAGCTCGGTCCATAGTTTTATCTTGTTCAAACCATGCTATACACTATGATTAGCTGATGTGATTAAATATCGACCGAGTGACAAAATGAACTAAAACGTGTTAGGTTTGTTGGTTTAATGGTCTATCCCAATCATTTAAAAGAATCACTTTGTAGAATTCGCTCGCTCCATAGTAGTATCTGGTTCCGACCATTTTTTATGATTAGCTGATGTTATTGAATGTTTACCAAGAGATAAAATTATTTATAAGAATTTAGCTTTGTTGGTATACTCTTCCTCTAAAATAATTCATCTGTTTAGTCAGCTCGGTCTATGGTTGTATCTTCTTCCAACCATTTTTTTATGATTAGCTGGTGTTATTAGATGTTGAGAAGATGATAAAATTAATTAAAAGATGTTAGCTTCGTTGGTAAACTGGTCTAGAAACCAGTAACCTGTAAACCAACAAAGCTAACATCAATCATTGATTTTCCCACCTACTCAAAAACCGACAACATCAACAAACTATAGTTTACAACATGACTAGAACAAGACACAACTCTGAAATAAGCCTATACAGAGTGATTTCTTCAAAGAATTGGAATAAATCCATACACCAACAAAGCTAACACCTTCTAATTATGCGAATTCATTTCAGAAAATGTTCTGCTCTTCATGTCAGTAACTTTCCTATATAAGACCTGATTATCAAGTTTAAATTGGCTTCGAAACATATTTGTCCCCAGTATCATAAAAAATACGAATCCAGAATAAGAAAAAAGTAAGAGGCTGGTTTTGGTTGCCTTTCCTCGTTCTCCTTGCTGTTGTTTGTCAGATATTTGTCTCTAATGAGCCGGAAAGAACCTACTTGAAAATCGAGTAATTTGTGAGCTTTTATGTGTTCTGATTTCGGAACATAAAATGGTTCATAAGAAGGTAGATTTCATTACGATCTTAAAAGAAATATTTTTCCTTTTCGATACGCCCTAATGGCCACCAGGGCGAGGAGGTTCACCAGAACCCCAGTTTGTGCAAGTCCCGGAGACTCCTAAACTCGAGCGACCAAGTAAATATACTCGCGACCCTCAACGAGGCCCTAAGCCACAAATTAAACTATAAATACACCCGGCGAACGGAACCAAACGAACTCTTAACGTTGAGCTCATCGCGACTCGATGTCAAGCAGGTATATTTATTCGACAAGAAGATACGATCGTCTTAATGGAACTCTTGTATCCAACCCTTCTTTACGATCACTTTGCGTACATTTTACACACGCCATAACGATTTCATGATCCTGCCACCAATAAGGACTATCGAGCAAGCCGGATTCATCGACGACGATTAATTTTCGCCCTTGGGAAAAGATTTGATTTTGTTCTTCTTTATGGAAACTCTTCAGAATGGAATTTCATCAGGGCAAATTAAAACGGCGATATTTTGGCATCGTTTATTGGGGAGAGTTCGAAAGCTTTTAAATTTAAATTGGTTGAAGATGTCTCTGTTTCGAGATTTGAGGAGGTTTAAATATTTTGATTTGAAAAGATCAAGATTGAGGAGATACAAGTTTCGGATTTTTCATTTGCAAGAATCAAGGTTGGAGACCTCTGATTTTGAAGCATTGAGACAGCGGCTAAGTGTAAAGATAATAATGAGTTTTGTTGATTTTATAAACAAGTTAACGAGCATAAGTCAGTCTTTTATTGATAAAATAATTTAAAGCAAATTATTTTAGTTTTAGACTGGTAAATAAATGCAAATATTCGGTTGGTGGCTAATACCAGTGGCAGCGTATTTATTTCAAGATCTTATTGAAATGATGACGCAGTTTTCGACATTAGTATCAATAATCACTGTAAAATAATACAAAATAAAAGAAATCAATGACCCAATTGTGAATTATATTTTTCAGTCGAGATTGTTACGCTTTGTTACGTTAGATTATCTTTTTAGTTAAAAATGTCAACTGTTTTGTCATTAACCTTTTGTTAAAAATTCATATTTTGTTTCTGATGAATCAACTGAAATCTTTCTTCGGATTCAATTCGTTTTTGAAAATGTGCCATTTTAATCTAAAATTTACCTGGTTTAGTAGAATTTAAAAATATTTATTTAATATTTTATTTATTATCCTACGATGATGTAAATATACAATTACGAGCAGCCGCGAGCGTTGGAGGTGACAATAGTCACCTTCATTTATTATTTATTTAATATTTTATTATTTAATTTTTTAAAGCTTTTTAAGGTTTTTTTTAATCATCTGATTTTAGAAGAAATTTTATCTTTCTTCAATAATAATTCAACTGTTCGATTGAAAATTAAACTATTTCGTAGAAAATGTACTTTTTGTTTTATCCTAATATTTTGATGTTAAAAAGAGGAGTGAAATCATTCCTGGATGAAAATTCAACTATTTTTTAAATTTTTTTAATGAAAAATTCATCTGGTTCAATAGAATTTTTATATTTCTTGCATACAAACTAAAATTTTTGATTGCAAATTAAACAATTTTATTAAAAAGTAATACCTATTTGTTAAAAACTCGACTATTTAGCAGAAAATTGAATTATTATTAAAATTTTTTATTTCATTGTTCGAAGGTGAACTGGAGCCTTCTTTGTATAAAAATTTAACTAAATATGTTCAAACAATTTTTTTTAATTCATCTACTTTAGAAGAAATTTTGTCTTTCTTCAATGAAAATGTAAATGTCCGCAATTCAACTATTTCGTATAAAATGTACTTTTTGCTTAAAATTGACATTTTGGCGTTCAAAAATGAACTCAAATCTTTTCTGGATGAAAGTTACACTTTTTAAACAAAAATTTTCCATTTTTTATTGAAAATTTTTCTATTTTTGTACAAATATCGTGTTTTTGTATAAACATGAAACTATTTGGTAAAAAATTTTACTATTTTATTAAGAATTGATCTTTTTTTATAAAAAAGATCCTTCTTTTCTGATTAAAAATCAAAATAATTTTCAGAAACTTATTTTTTGTTATAAAAGTAATATTTTGATCATAAAAAGTCAATTAAATCTTTCGGATGAAATTTAAGTTTTTTTTTTGTTGAAATTTTTGTATTTTGAAATAAAAATGTATCAGTTTTTAGATAAACATCTTCTTTTTTTTATGAAAATTCAACCATTTGGTAGCGCACTCAGCCATTTTATCAAAAAATACTTCAGCTTGGTTATAAATTCGTCTGTTTGGCTTAAAAATTTAATTTTTTTCGTAAAAACTTATTTCTTGTTGAAAATTGATCTTTTTTTTATAATTCCTTTTTTTTGTATGAACTTTTTTTTATTGAAATAAAAACTATGACACTCTTTTGTTGAGAGTTTATCATTTTAGCATGAAAATTGAACTATTATGTTAAAAATTTAAATATTTCGGAAAAAATTTACTTTTTGTTTCAATTTAATATTTTGGTGTTAAAAAGAGAACTGAACTCTTTTCTTGATAAAAATTTAACTATATTTTTAAATTTTTTATAATTAAAAATTATTCTATTTTAAAAGATTTTTCATCTTTCTTGGTTAAAAATTACCCTGTTTGATTAAAAATTTAACTATTTTTTTAAAGTCATACTTTTTGAATGCGAATTCTACGGCGTTGTTGAAAATTTAACTATTTTGAAGAAAATTTACTTTTTGATTTTAGTGTTGAAAAATGAACTAAAATCTTTACTGGGTGAAAGTTCAACTATTTAAACAAGAAACAGTCGTTTTTATGAAAAAAATTCTGTGTTTTAATAAGCATTTCATGTTTCTTGGATAAAAATAAAACTATTTGGTACAGAATGAAACTATTTTGTTAAGAATTCATCTTTTTTGGTTGAAAAAATTCTTTGTTTTTAATTGAAAAATTAATTTTTTCGGATTGTTTGAAAATTCAGATTTTGTTCGTGAAATGTCAACTGAAATCTATCGAAAAAGAAGATTCAACTATTTTATTGAAAATTTATCTTTCTGATTCAAAAACTAATCTGTTTTAGTAGAAATTTCATTGTTTTAAAATTAAAAGTGCAACTTTTTGGCTCAACAATTCAGATGAACTGTTATTTCTTTCCTGAGTAAAGAATCTTCATTTGTTTAAAATTTGTCTTTCTTTTTTAATTATTTCTTTTCGGTATGGATTTTATCTTTTTTTAATGAAATATAAACTATGACACTTTTGTGTTAGAAATTTATCTTTTCAGGTAGAAAAAATATTTTTTGTTTGAAGTAAATTGATTAATTTAAAAAAATTTTATTTTTATCTGCGAAGAATTTTCAAGTATACTTATAAAACTTGAAAAAATAAATAAATTTCCAACAAAAGAGTTTTGAACATTCAACGCCAACGATGGTTTTTTAACCAATAAGATTAATTTTTGTAAGTAGAAAAGTTAAATTTTTAACCGAAGGAATTAATTTTTTTTGAAATTAACAAATTATTTTAGACTACAACCAAGTAGTTGATTTTTTAACAGAAAGATGTCTTTTTAACAATGTAGTAAATTTTCAAACACAAAGAAGAATTTTCTACCAAAACAGACGCATTTTCAACAAAATACGTAAATTTTCTACCAAGAAGTTAAATTTTTAATTAGAAAATATGATTTTTTAACGACAAAGTTGATTTTCTAGCAAACAGTTTTATTTTCATAAAAATAGTTTAAAATTCTTTTTTTTGTAGGAATTTTGTCTTCTTAGGTTGAAATTTTTCACCTTTTTAAAAATTTTTTTTTAATGCTTAAATTGTTAACTAAATATTCCAATACTCAAAAAAAAAATTTAACAAATAATTTATTATTTGATCAAATAGTTTAATTTTCTACCGAATTCTTCATTTTTCAAGCCAGACCGACAGCTTTTCCGGAAAATAGTTGAATTATCTACTTAAAACCATCAGTTTTAAATTAAAAATATTAAAATTGAAACATACTTCAATTTTTAACAAATTAGTTGAATTTTTGACTAAATCAGATGGCTTCTAATAAAACAGTTCATTTTCCAACAAAAAAAATAGAATTTTCTATCAAAACAGACGAATTTACAACCAAAAAATATGATTTTTCAAAAGAAGTTAATTTTCTAGCAAAAATGTAGATTTTCATAAGAATAGTTCAAAATCCTTTTTTTTTTTTGTATGAGTTTGAATTTTTTAAATTTAAATATAAGCTATGACACTTTCCTGTTTGAGAATTTATCGTCTTAGCTTTGGCAAAAAATTCAACAATTTTGTTAAAAAGTCATGTTTTTTGGTCAAAAATTCGTCTTTCAAACAAAAAAATTTTTTTTTCGTAGAAACTTTTTTCTTCTTTGAAATAATATATTTTGATCGTGGAAAGTCAAGTGAAATCTTTTTTAACAGAAAATTTAACTATTTATTTAAAAATTTATCTTTTTGAGTTAAAAATTCATCCGTTTTAGTAGGAATTTTTTTATTCCTTTTTTTATGAAATTGCAACTTTTTGGTTGAAATTTATTCTGTTCTGCTTGATTATTCACCTATTTTGTTTAGAAGATTTGCTTGAATCACTTTATTAAAAAATCTTTTTTTCTATAAGATTTACATTTGTAGTTGAAAATTCATCTCTTCGGTTGAAAGTTTAATTATTTGGTTAGAAATTAATGTTTCTCAATTGAACATTCAACTACTTGAATTTAAGTTAAACTACATTGTTAAAAATTTATTTTATTGAAGCTATGGCATTTTTGAGGGGATTTATCTTTTTGTGTTAACAATTCAACTATTTCGTTATAAAGCCATTTTGTATAACAGAAAATACATTTTTTGTTTAAAATGAATTAATAACTTTAACAATTTTAAATTTGTATCTGAAATACTGCTGTATTCCACTTATAAAAGATTCTATGTCAAAAGTATTGCAAGATTAAAATACTGGTATTTGAATATTAATGAAAAATTACTTAACGGAAAATCAGAGAATTTTGAAAAACAAGTTCTTAGACAGCCCAATTTTTCTAGCAATAACTGGTAAAATATTTCTAAAAACTAAAAATTAAGTACAGTAAGAGGGGGGGGGGCGAAATTTTTTCGGGGGGTGGGGAGTTCTTAGGAGGACCTATAATCCGTTACCTAATTTAAGTAGGGCCCCTAAGGTCAACCTGTATTCTAGACTTTTTTGGAATAAAAGACACTGAAAGTTGATCGTCCTTTTTCTACATGAAACCATAACCTTTAACGAAACCATACGATACAAAACCACATAAACATGAATTAGCCATTTTATCATTTTATGCACTTAGTACATGTCGTTACGAAATTACAACAATAAGCTCGATCTGGCATCACTGCCAGATATTTTTATTGTTATTGCAATACGAAACAGCTTAATGGCAGAGTGGGTCTAGGGTGAGGATTCTGGAGTCCTGCATGGTCCGTTTCTTAGCCGTATCCTGACGGAAGGAAGTGGGGGGAGAGAAGATATAACAGGAAGAGGAAGAGGGACAGAGGGAAATCGAAGTAGGAGAACTAACTACTTGCTAAGTCCTCGAGGTTCTCAACCCCCTCCTGGGGGTGGAGGTTACGATCTTGTTGATTGCTGTAGTTCGACTACAGCATCAGGAGTTAAAGCAAGAGCGACGCAATTAAGCGAAATGAAAATCAGATGCTCACCAAAACTCTCCAGATTACACTCTTCGCGCCTTATTCCTCATCTCGCATAAAAAAAGCTTCCTCAATTATCAAGAGATACTTACAAAACCTTATTTCCGAAACTTCTCATTCAATTTAATCTCAATTCTACCTTATAAAAGTCATTTAGTAACTGATCAAAGATGTTGGTTCCTAAAAATATTTATATTTAAACTATACAAGATTTTATTTACAACTCTCTAATAAGTTTGCATAATCATGATTCAATAACAAGAGCAATAACAACAATAATAATAACTTTTAAAAAGTAAAATAAAATTTTAATATTAAAAATGTTATAAAGAAATCTGTATTATCGTCAGACCTCCTAAAATATTTAAGCCTAGATAGATAATAAATTAAAAAATTTTTTTAAATAAAATTTTTCTGAAAAAAGATCGAACTTCTCGGTGCACAGTGGCAAAAATGGGCCTTTTTGCTTCAAAATAACGCATAGTCCACAAATATTGACCGATTTGAACCAAAAAAATCTGAAAAAAACTTATAAGATTTCTAAAAGTGTTTACGAGTCTGATTTTCACATCAGGCTTTTAATTTTTTATTATAAATAAACAAATATGACGAAAAAATTGTCAATCTTTCTATTTGACGTTCCCGGTGCTCTTCAATAACATAAAAGCTTTGAAATCGTCTAAGTTTCATAAAGTAAGATTAGTTGAAGATATTTAAGTATTATATAATAAACAAAAAAAATGTAATAAACAAATAATTTTTTTAAAGAACGTTTCTTACGATTTTCCATAATGTTGCGTTTTTTCAGTTATTTTGCGAGAAATTTGGATTAAAACAATATAGTGATTAAGATATATGTTTTTAGAGATTAATATTGTTAAAAATATGAACAAATTTAATAAACAAATGCATTATTCAGGCATTTTTCGACACAAAAATTGTTTTTATTTCATATGTCATTTTTTTTAATAAGGGACTTTATGCTAATTTTAAAAAACTTCATAATTTTCTGATTAATCTTATAATTTTTAAAGAAATTAATAAACAAATGCATTATTTCGGCATTATCCGGAAAAAAAATCGTTCTTTTCAATTCCAGTCCTTTCATTTGGGAATTTCATGACAATTTCAGAAAAAGTTCATAATTCGTTAATAACTTATATGAATTAGAAAAAAATACACAAATGCATTATTGGGTCACCTTCCGACGGAAAAATTTTTTTTTTCGATGTCTGTGTTTTTAAAGGGGAAATTCATGATAATTTCAGCAAAATTCATAATTAGTTGATAAATTATATATTTAAAAGAAACTTCTAAATTTTATAAATGCTTAAGGAACCAATTAATTTGTCGTTAATTCGTCTTTTTGGTGCAAATAAACTGACTGATTTGAAGTTAAATATTATGCTCTTTTAAATGTATCTGACAATTTAAATATTCCATTTTCGTTTTAAATCTTTATTAGTTCAAAATTTAACAATTTGGTGTAACATTCATGTATTTTGTTGAAAAATTGTTATTTTTGTTTTTAGAAACTTAATATAATTGCTTGAAAATTTTTTTTTCTATGTGAATTTAACAATTTTGTTAAAAATTTATATTTTTCGATTGAAAATTTAAATGCTTTTTTATAGTTGAACTGCTTTGTTAATTGTTAATTCTGGAAACAACATTCATCTCTTATAATAAAAAAGTCTCCTTTATTCACTAATATTTAACTTATTTGTTATTATTGAAAATGAAAATTTCGAACTAGAAATTTTTTTCTGACGCGGTTCAAAATTCACTTTTTTGTTGAAACTTCGTATTTACGGGTTGAAATTTCAAGTTTTTTCTGGAATATTCATCTGTGTGGTTAACAACTTTTTTTTGTATTTTTATTGAATACATAATATTTTATTACAAATTTAACAATTTAGTTGATAATTAAATCAAAGTAAAATTAAAATTTATCTTTGCTAAAAATGAATTTTATTGGCGATGTATATTTATATTTGAAAATTCATCTCTTCTGTTTAAATCTGAAGTATTTTTTAGAAAATTCTTTTTTTTTGGGGTAGATATTAATTTGTATAAAATTGTATAAAAATTTAACTATTGCAATTTTAGTAAAAAATAAATCTTTCATTAGTTAGAAATTTCACGATTTGGTAGGAAATTTTGTAATTTGTGGAAAAAAATTTTTTTTGTGGAAAATTAATTTTAATTTTCGAAAATTCATCTTTTTGGCTGAGTATACAACTAGTTTGTTGGAAACTCGTCTTTTTCAGTTGAATGCAACTTATAAAAAATTAATGTTTTTGGTTAAAAATTTATCTTTGTAGTTTTAAAATTGAATTATTGGATTAAAAACTTCAGAACTTCATTCAAAGTTTAAGTATTTAAATAAAAATTTGCCTATTTTGTTAAAATCGTCTTTTTTCGTTGAACGATATAACACTTTTGTTGAAAATTTATCCCTTGTGATTGAAAAATTATCTTTTATGATAAAAAATTCAACTATTTAATTGAAAATGAATTTTTTCATTGGAAGTTCAACTGCTTATGTGAAAGTTGAACACCTCTGTTAAAAATTCATTTTTCAAGGGTAACCTCTTTGGTTGAAAATTAAACTATTCTCTGACAAATTTATTTGTTTAAAAATTTTTTATCTGAAGTCTCGACGATTCGTTTTTAGTTGAGATTTTATATTTTATCAGCTCAAGATTTAATCAGTTCAAGCTTGAAATTAAACAATTGAAAATTTTATTCATTGGAAATTAATGATTCAAACAGAAAATTTCACGATTCCATTTTTTCGCTAAAAACTAATTTTTTTTAGTTAAATATTCGTTGGATGGTAGAAAATTTATCTTTTTGGTTAAAGAATCCTATTTTTTATTTAAAAATCTCGCTACTTGGATAAAACTATTAGGAATTTTTTTCAATATTTTATTATTTTTGTGAAAATTCAACTATTTTGTGAGATTCATCTTTTTTACGGGAAAATTTAAATTTTTAGTTTAAAAAGTGTGCTTTTTTATTGAAAATTGATCTTTTATAGTAGAAAAATTATCTTTCTTACCTGAAAATGCATCTTTCTAGGGTTAAAATTCATGTTTTTTTTTTAATTTATCTTTTGGTAAAAAATTATTCTTAACGGCTGAAAATTCACGATTGCAATTTGAAAAATGCATCTATCTGTTTTAAGATTCAAGTATTTTTGTATCAAGTTTGATTCGTTTGCTTAAAATGAAATTATTTTATTGAAATAACCTTTTTTGGTTGAAATAAAGCATCTGCATGGTTCAAAATTTCCACTATTTTGTTAAAAATTAAATTTTTTGGTTGAAAATTCAACAGCTCTTTTTAATCCAAATTTTTTATTGCAAATTGAACTATTTTGTTAACATTTCGTCCTTTTGGAATAAAAATGAATCTCTTCTTAACGAAAAATTAAGTGTTATTTGGAAAATACAACTCGTCTCGAAAAAAATTTGCCTTCTTCACTCAAAAATGTAACTTTTAGGTCAAAAACTCAATAATTCGTATAAAAATTTATCCCTTCAGCTTGAAACTTCAACTAGTTGGTTATAAATGCAAATATGGCTAAAAATTATTTTATTTTAGAATTCGTTTTTTCGTGCTTAAAATTTATTTATTTTTGTAAAAAATCTTTTTAAGCTGAAAATTCAATTACTTTGTTCAAAATGCTATATATTTCAAATCGATATCTTAGGAATTTAAATACAGTCAAACCTGGATTTAGTGATCCCCCATTTAAAGTTTCCGATCATTGATGCCGCGCGATGGTGATTAGTGAGAGGCGTTGCGGGAGGATGTGCAATGTTCACTCAAGCGTGACGAAACAGGCAGAAACAAGGCAGAGAAAAAACAGGAGAGAGACAAAATAGTTCCAAAACTCTAGATTTAATGCCACGGTCAGTCCCAAAATCAACATTAAATCCAAGTTAGCAGTAGTTTAAAATTCAATCGAATATGGTATCAACCTTAATTTTATACAAAATAATTTGTTCCTCTATTTTTATTAAAAATTACCATATTTTCTCTATTTTGAGAGTATTTTTGGCTGTAAAGTCAAAAAATTTCGGCCGTTAACAACAGGGGCGATGGGTCTGGTGAGAGTCGAGAGGGGGGGGGTCGTTTTATGCGAAATTAGTTCGAGTAGAATAGTAAATGTTGAATAATTTTTTTCGAGCTTCAATCTCGAAGGAGAAGAGAGTCCCATTAGAATATCAAGCACAGGGGCCATTGTAGGCAATGGTCTGTTATTTATTCATATTGCCTTGTGTTATGGTTTCTCGTGTCCATACTCATAGGCTCATGTCGTTGTAAATGGCCTCAAGGCTCTCAAGATCGATGGCCGAAAAAGATACTAGCCCGAGGATGAAGACACGGATCTCAGAAGAGGTTTTATCGTCCCGATCATTTTCAGCAGTTTCAGAAATCCAAAAAGTGGATATTTTTACCAAATCACAAATCTAACTATCGTAAATCAGCTGAAACAATTTATTAGGGTCTTTCGAGATTTATTTCTCGCAAACATCTACGGTGTTTTGGTATTTTAAGGCTTTGTTTTTATTTATTTTTATATTTATTAGTGCATCTATGTTTATATTAATCAATACATTTATGCTTATATCTTAACTAAAAAATAGGGGCTATTAATTTAGTGAATCAAAATTTCGAAATGAGTAATCTTTTATTTGGAAAAACAAAACATTTTTAATAATAGAAATAGAAGACGTTATCTATCTTTTTTGTTCGCGTCTTCGAGACGCAGCAATCGTTTTATTGTTGAAACTTTGAAGGCTTATCAGTGCTGATTCATAAAGTTAAAAAAAAGGTTTATTCTGTTTATAAAAAAAAAACTTTTTTTATATTGAAAATAGGACAATATTATATGTATCGTGTTTGTTTGGGTCCTTGAGACGATTCGATTCGCCTATTATTTAACCTTTTATGACCCACCAGTACCAATTTATAAAGTTTTGAAAAAAATTTTCGTATTCTGTTTATATGCGAAAAAATCCCTTTGTGTCAGGAATACTACATTACTGCATCTGCCACGATTGTTCGCGTCTTCGAGAGCTTTGATTGCTTGAATGAAGAACCTTTCATGACCTACCAAGACCGATACCAAAATTGGTTTTATATCTTTTACTAAAATTATTTTCCTTGTTTATAAGAGGATTTTTCTTATGTTGGGAATATAGAAGTACTGAATTAGATTTAATTCTAAGCGTATTCGAAATTCATTGATTACCCGAATTAAAAACCTTTAATGGCCTAACAAGACCGATACCAAAATTGGTTTTAAATCTTTTAACAAAATTATTTTCCTTGTTTATAAAAAGATTTTTTTTCATATTGCGAATATATAAGTACTGTATCTGACATGATCGTTCGCGTCTTTGAGATTCATCAATTGCCCAAATTAAGAACCTTTCGTGACCTACCATAACCTATACCAAAATCGGTTTTAAATCTTTTACTTAAATTATTTTTCTTGTTAATGAGAGGATTTTTTTAATATTAGGAATATAGAAGTACTGAATTAGATGTAATTGTTAGCTTCTTCGAGATTCATCGACTGCCAAAATTGAAAACCTTTCATGACCTACCAAGACCGATACCAAAATTGGTTTTAAATCTTTTAACAAAATTATTTTCCTTGCTTATCAAAGATTTTTTTATATTGCAAATATAACAGTACTGTATCTGACACAATTGTTTGCGTCTTTGAGATTCATCAATTACCCAAATTAAGAACCTTTCGTGACCTACCATAACCTATACCAAAATCAGTTTTAAATCTTTTACTAAAATTATTTTTCTTGTTTATGACAGGATTTTTTTAATATTGGGAATATAGAAGTACTGCCATTAATGGAATTGTTCGCGTCTTCGAGATTCATCGATTGCCCAAATTAAGAACCTTTCATGGCCTATCATGATATGACCTATAACAAAATCGGTTTCAAATATTTCACTAAAATTATTTTCCTTGTTTATAAGAGGATTTTTTTTATGCTGGGAATATAGAAATACTGAATTTGATGTAATTGTTCGCGTCTTCGAGATTCATCTACTGCTCAAATTAAGAACCTTTCATGGCCTACCATGACCTATACCAAAATTGGTGTTAATTCATTTAACAAAATCATTTTCCTTGCTTATAAAAGGATTTTTTATATTAGAAATTTAACAGTACTGTATCTGGCGTGATTGTTTGCGTCTTCGAGATGCATTGATTGCCCAAATTAAGAACCTTTCATGACCTAACATGACCTAAACAAAAATTGGTTTTAAATCTTTTAACAAAATTATTTTCCTTCTTTATAAAAGGATTTCTTATATTGGGATATAACAGTACCGAATTGTATGTAATTGTTCGCGTTATAGAGACGCTGAGCGTGAATTAAACATTTGATGATCTTTTTTTGACGATTTTAAATTGATCAATATAAACTTATAAAGTTTTAAAATGAAATTTCCATGGTTTCTATGAAGAAAAAAACTTTGATTTCAATTTGGAATATACTACTAACGTAAGTTAAAAAGTTGTTAATTTTAACAAAATACATCAATTGACATTTTGGGGAACTAAACATAAGTTTGAAAAATATTTTATTCTGTTGTGTTTCTTTTCTTTATTTCTTTTTATTTTGTTAAAGAAGAACATCCTTCTATGAGGAAGCAAGAAAGTCATAAAATAAACATTATTAATAACAAAAAACTCAATTATAAATGTTTTCTAATATTGGGAAAGATTTGCATATTTGGACAAGTTGAGGTGATGTTAGCGTTTTATACCAAAAATTTGTATTTTAATATAATAAATTAGATTCCAAAAAAAATTCTCAATACTTTATAATATTTTAAAAACATTTATTAAATTATTAATTAAGAATTTAATTAATTAATATAAATATTTAAATTAAATAAATGAATTATAAATAATTAAAATTACAAAATTATCATTGTCATTATTATTATACCAATATGCCAAATAACTTTTGGAGTAAACGTGATTCTATCGGTTCTACCCTGATCATAGTTAAAGAACGGGCTCGAACTATGGTCAGGAGTAGATAGTAAATCTCTGATTTTCTGAAAATAAGATTTTCGATTTAGGCAAAAACATATTTTTGAAAAATATAGAACAAATATATATATATATATATATATATATACCGTTTTGATTGTTAATTTTTTCTAATATTGGGAAATAATTTTGTTCTTAAAATTTTGCTAGCACACTAGAATTTATAAATGGTTCACACATTCAAGTAGAAAAGAAAAATTAAATTGTAGACAAAAACTTAGAATATCTTAGTTTACAAAATGGATAGAATGTGGGATTTTGGAAAAGACTTTAAAATAGAATTTTTATAATTTCAATAACTTTGAGACCCTGATTTTTTTCTTAAGATTTCAAAGCAAAAGTTTGCAATTTTACAAGATTGTACAATTTTAGAAAAAAAAATAAAATGAATTAGAGATATTCGAAGGTTATGAAAGGATACAAAACTAATTTTCTTTTAAACAAAATGTAGATTTTTTAATATTTTAAACAAAAAATGTAGCAGCTTTTTAGGAATTTCGAAAGGTTTTAAGAAAATAAAAAAAATTTTCTTAGGATTTGTCGGAAAACTAAAAAAAATGTAATGTGCAAAACTTTAGGATAATAAATAATTTTAAAAAATATTAAGAAGTTGTTCAATGATTTGAAGAAACTTAAATCAAAATGTAGGTTTTTTGAGACTTTAAAATAAACCGAATTTTAATATTAAATTATAAAGCTTCTAAGAAGTCTAAAATTACTAAAAATATTAAGATTTGTTCGTTTTTTTCACTTTAAGTTGTTATTACCATACTCTAAATTTTTTAAATGGATATTTTTACTAAAAAATGATTAGATTTGAAAGATTATAATTTTTTCTTCAATTTATATGTTTCGGTTCTGTTAGAGTATTGTAAACAAAATGATTATATTTTAAAAGTTCATACGTTTTTAACAATTTTAGGTTACGCTGGCGTTTTACACAGTAAATGGTATTTTAAAACCAAAATCACTAAAATTTGAAAAGGATTTAGAATCTTTCAACAACTTAGAATTATGTGAGTATTTTTCATCCGAAATGTTTTGTTTTTAAATAATATTTCAAAGAAGATTCAGATGTTCAAACAATTTTAGGTTATGTTACTGTTTTGAACCAAAAATTTATATTTTTGAACCAAATTTATTAGAAGTTAAATAATATATTATTTGTAATACCTTTTTTTATCAATGCAATTTAAAGTTCATACCAGAATAGAAAATATTCCTTGATTCGGGACGTTTTAATTGACCTTCTTGTATTCTATTATTTTTACTTCCTGTGCAAGTAATCCAAATCCCCGTCGGGGTAATCGTGACTCACGCGGTTATATACAGATCATAGTTCGAGTATGATTTTTTACTTCCCATTTTCTACTTGACTATAGTTCGAGTCTGTTTTAAGCTTCACATTTTCTAGTGTGTTAGGAAGTGGGAATTTAAAAAGCAGACTATATTATTATTGTTATTATTATTATACCATTAAGCAATATCCCTTTCACAGTAAGCGTGACTCACTCAGTTCTATCCTGACCATAGTTCGAATCTGATCTTTAACTCCTTATTTTTTACCTGACCATAATTCTAGTCTGTTCTTTGGCTCCCCATTTTCTAGAGTAATAAAAAGAGTGAAATTTAAGAACGCACTATATTATTATAATTTTTCATATCACTAAAATATATCCCTTTCGGGGTAATCGTGACCCACTCAGCACTATCCTGACCATAGTTCGAGTCTGATCTTTAACTCCCTATGTTTAACCTGACCATAGTTCGAGTTTTTTTTTAACTGCCCATTTTCTAGAGTGATAGAAAGTAGTAAGTTAAAGAACGGACTCGAACTATGGTCAGGAGTAGAGAGTGAACGAGTAAACTTATACAAGAAATATCCATGAAAAGATATTTACAGAAATATATTCCTCAAATTGGTATCAATACTCAGCATATCCTTCCATGTGGAAAAATAAAAAGCCAAATAAATTCTCTTCTATGCATCTAGAGTTTGCATAATAACATGTAGCATAAATGATGGGGCTTTGACTTTCTTCGAGTCCATTAGCAATCGAAGTATATCACAAGGAAGAGTTAGAACGGGTGGAAATATCGTCAGATTATACTTAAGATGTCTATTGGATCCAAGCCAATCTTTGAGTTGCGAGTTCGGGAAACCGTAACGGGATGCCAGAATCTTAGGCGACAATGAGAAGCTTGAGAAAATCCCCTTTGTTACACTTCCCAAGTACCAAATGCCAAAAATTCAAGATATACTGTTGTTCCTATACTCTCCAGGAAGAATCGTACATTTTCAACTCACAATAAACTTCATCGCCCTTTTTGATTTATTTCTCGAAAATACATTTCTTTCCTAGAAAATATTATATAGGTACACTACCGGCGGAAATTAATCACACTAGAGTAGCACAAAAAAATTTAACTTTCAAATTTTTCGCGGCAATCCTTATTTTGTTTCGCTTCCAAAAAAAAAAATATGTTAGGTCAAAGCATTAAAAAAATACAAATCATTTCTTAAATTATGAGATAATACATTGTTTAAACATTAAGAAGTTATTTGACAAAAGTAAGATTTGGGCTCAGATTTTGAACTTGTTAATTTAACCAATTAATTTTTAACCAAATAGAAGCATTAACAACCAAATAGTTGAAATTTTACAAAAAAAATAAGAATTTTTAACAAATTAGTTGAACTTTTAACCAAATAGTTAAATATTTAAGCCAAAAATCATTTTTTTCCAGAGTCATTCTCAACAAAATGGTTAAATTGTCAAATGAAAAAGAATGAACCAAAGTTGAATTTAAAAAATGTTCAACCAATAAAGATGGCTCTTCTAATATCAAAGATGAATTTTCTACCAAATGAAGAAAATAAAGAAAAAATTTTTTAAAGAGATTTTTTAAAAGAGATTTTAAGAGATTTCAAAAATGATTATTTTAAATAATTATGATTATGATTATTTTTTTAAAATGATTATTTTTTAAATCTCTTAAAATTCCTTAAAAACGCGAAAAACTGTAAAATTTGTTATCGTAGATTTAAATCTTTTAAATTTCATGAAAATTCCTTGTAATTTGTATAAATCCTATAAAGCAAATTGAAATTGAAATTTCGGGGGAAAAAAACAATAAATACGATTTGAAAAAATAAATATAATAAAAAAATGAAAATAATAAATATTTTTCAAATATTATTATATACCCTGTTAATATTAACTTCTTGAAAAATTTACTTAAATTCCTTAAAATTTTTGCAATTTAATTCAAATCCCTTGATATTTTCAAAAATCTTTAAAATCCCTAAGAATCTTTGCAATCCTTTAAAATCTCATGATTTTTTTTTAAATTATGAAAATAGTTTAAATCGCGTGAAATTTTAAAAATACTGAAAAATGCCTTAGAATACTTTTTAATATTTGGAAATCCTTTGGAATTCCGTTGATTGCTTTGAAATTTTACGAAATTCTTCGAAATATTGTGAAATCGAAAGCTTTTTACATCTCTTGAAATCCTTAAAAATCCCTTTAAATCCTTTAAAATTTTGGCAAATATTTTTAAAAATTTTAAATCTCTATAAAATCCTTAAAAACTTGAAAATCACACTAAATTTAAAAAAGAATTAACTTCAAGCACAGTTTAATTTTTAAACAAATAATTAAATGTCCAATTTAAAATCATGATTCTTTTTTTAAACACAGCTTAAATTTCAACCAAGAAAAATGAATTTTTAAGCAAAGATATTTCCTTCAAAAAAGATGTTATTTTTCAAACCAAAAGAGATTAATTTTCAATCCAAGAAAAATGGAATTTTATTTTTTAAAAAAATTAACAAAGCAGTAAATTTTTCAACAAAATATCTAAATTTCAAACAAAATGAATCAAATTTAAGCAAAATAATTAAATTTTGAACTAAATAATTATAGTTTTGATAAAATAGTTGAATTTTTAATTTTAATGGTTAATCTTCAACAACAACAAAATTTCGTTAAGAATAATGTTCAAATTATAATAAACTAGTTACATTTAACCAAAAAAAGTAAAATTTTTAACAAAAAAGGTTGAATTAAAAAAAAATAATAATTTTGAACCAAAACATTGTTTTATTGTGATTAAATAATAGAATTTTTTACTTTCCAAGAAGAATTTTCCACTAGCGGGTCGGGTTTTGAACCCAAATAGTTTTTATTTGAAACTGAGAAGGGTTAATTTTCAACGAATAATATAATAGTTCATTTTTCAGTTTAAAATTATAATTTTTTAACCTATTGGAACCAGTTTTCAACAAAATAATTACCAAAGAGATGATATTTCAGCTAATACAATAAATATTCAACCAAATAATTCAACGTTCCAACAAGCATACGAATTTTTAATTAAGAAGATTAATTTTCTATTTAAAATACAAATTACGAATTAATGACTTAATTTTTAATTAAATATTTGAATATTTTGTTTTTGTTGGAAATTATTGGAATACTTTTAAATTTTCACTTTGTTAAAACTTTACAATTTTTCAATTTAAAATCATTAAAATTTTTCTGAAATCCTTTGAAATATTCTAACAAAATTTAAAAACGTTTCAAATCTATTTAATGTTTTTAAACCTTTGAAATATGTTGTACTGCACACTTTTTGAAATCTTCGAAATTCTTGTATTGTTTTTAAATTTTTCACATCAATTTGAAATTACTAATATATTTGGAATCTTTGTGAAATCTTCTGAAATCTTCGAAAAATATTTGAAAGCTCATAAATCTTGATGAATTTTAAATCTGAAGAGATTTCTAATTCTCAACTAGAAATTTCAACGATTTTTGTCATTGAAATCCTTAAAAATTTCCTTAATATCTTTATAAAATCTTTACAAATCTTCCGTAAAATCTTTGGAAATATTTGTAAATTTTTAAAAAATCTTCGTTTATGAAATATTTTGAAATCTTTTAAAACGTTTTGAAATCTTTGACATCTGGTTTATCACAACTTTTTTAAATATTTGAAATCTTTGTGAAATATTTAAACTCCTTTTAAATATTTTGAAATCTTTAGAAATATGTTTTGGCTTATATAATTTGGCGTGCAATCTACGAAAATTGCCTTGAAATATTTTTATTAATTACAGTAGACCATTTGATTTTGATTATTCTTCACATTTTAATCAAGTTCCTTGTTATCCTGAAAATTTATGAAATTATTATAATCTATCAAATAAATATTTTTAATTTTTTAATTTTTCAATAATAGTGTACCTAACCCTATTCTTTCTTTAAAATTTTTAAAATTTTATGGTTAAAATATTTAAGAAAGAGTTAATTTGAATTATTTTGAAATCTCTTCAAATCACTTGAAATCCGTGGAAATCGTTTTTAGTTCCTTAAAATCCCTCGAAGTCCTTCGTGTCTCTTAAAATAATTTAAAATCTGGTAAAGTTTCTAAAAATCTGATAAAACTATTTGAAATAAAAATAATTAAATTTTTTATAATATAATCGGATTTTCAACGAAACTAATGAATCTTACACAAATAAATGATTAATAATGAATTTCTTTTAAATTAAAAATGGTTGAAATAACTAAAATTAATACATTTTTAAACCAAAAAGAAGAATTTTCGTCAAAAAAAGTTAAATTTTCAACTTTAAAGGAATTTTTAATCATGATAGGAAACAAAATTTACCCACCGTGACTCATTTTTAAATATTTTAAAATCTCTTAAAACATCATGAAATCCGTGAAAATCGTTCTTAGTTCCTTAAAATCCTTCAAAATCCTTCGCAGCTCTTGAAATTATTAAAAATCTAGTAAATTTTCTGAAATTGTGATAAAACCCCTTGGAATAAATAAATAATTAAATTTTAAACAATATAATTTTATTTTCAGTTAAAATAATGAATCGTCAACAACAACAGAGTTAATTATTGACAAAGAAGTTCAACTCTAACTAAACAGTTTAACTTCCAATCAAAAAAAATTAATTCTCAACAAAAAATTGAATAGTTGAGATATAAACAAACAGTTAATTTAAAATTAAAGACAGTCGAATTTAACGAAAAACATGGATTTTCAACAAAAAATATAGTACCTAATATTTTAAACAAAGAAGATTTTTATTAATAATTAAAAATAGTTGAATTTAACCAAAACAGAAAAATTTCTGAACCAGCAAGAGAAATTTTCATTAAGAAAGTTGTATATTAAACTTGGATATATTTTTTAATCAGAATAGAAAAAAAATAGTACGCACCGTGACTCATTTTGAGATATGTTGGAAAATCTAAAAATATAAACAATTCCGTGGCAATCATTTTTAGTGCCTTAAAACTCTTCGAAATCCTTTTCTTTTTTTTTTAATCCTTTCTAATCTCATAAAATTCTCGAAAATCAGATCAAACTTCTTAAAATGAAAATAACTAAATTTTCAATAAATTAGTTGTATTTTAAACTATAATAATGAATCTTAAAAATAATTAATTCTTATTAAAGAAGTTTAACCTTCAATCTAACTGTTGAATTTCCAAACAAAAAAGATTATTTCTCGACAAAAAATGTATTAGTCGACATTAAAAAAAAAGTAATTTTAACTAAAAAAACAATCGAATTTAACCAAAAACATGAATTTTTGAGGAAAAATGTTTTTTAAATTAACGCTAATTAATTGTTAATTAATTAATGTTAAATTACTGTAAATTAATGCAAATTAAATTTTAAATTAAAAATAGTTTGAATTTAACCTGAAGAGATTAATTTTTTAACTAAAAAGAAGAATTTTCACAAAAAAGTTGTACTTTTAACCTGGAAATGTTTTTTAATCAGGATAGAAAAAAATTTCACGCACCATGACACATTTTAAGATATGTTGAAACATTTTTAATAGTTCAATTGTATTTTTAATTAAAATAATGAGTCTTCAAAAAAATTAATCCTAAACAAAGAAGTTCAGCTTACAACCAAACAGGTGAAATGAAAAAAAATCTCTGCAACCAAAAATGTAATAGTTAATATTTTGACCAAAAAAGATCTTTTTTTTAATTTTAAATATATGAATTTATCCTACGAAGATCAATTTTTAAAACAAAAAGAGGAATTTCAGTCAAAAAAGTTAAATTTTCAACCTGGATATATTTTTATAGATTGAATAGAAAATATAACAGAGTGGGGGGGGGGGGGGGGGGGGGGGGGGGGGGGGGGGGAAGGGCCAAAGTTCGAAATTCATCTTAATGTTATTAATACACCTTCCTCGAAGAAAAATGTAAAAAATTCGGAAAATTGAATTGAGACCCTTAAGAATAAGTTACCCTTCCTTAGAGAAGCAACCCCTCCTTTTTGGTCCCCATTAATCTCGAAATTGTAGCTGTGCCTCGTGCCGAAATTCCCGGGTGTTGTTGTACCGAGCCTAAACACCGCAAACCCGAAACGTTCACTAATTTTCTGTTTAGTCGTAAAATAAATTCACCAGAGAATCCGGGTGCTTCGACCCGGGGAAAATGGTCTCGGGCGTATTCTACCCTCTTGAGGGTGGAGAGCGGTTTCGGTGCCATTTACTGAGCGGTGAAAATTGGAACCAGAAGTAATCGAATTTGTTGCCGTCGTTTAATGAGAGCCGCACAATAGTTGTCTCTATAATTGGTGCACACATCCGCAGCCCCCAAAACCCCACCCCCTGAAATAACTATTTGGCTTAAATGACCTCTGAGGAAAATTGAGACCTAAAAATGATTTTCATTTTTATTTATTTTTGAATTGAAAAGAAGATAAAATTCTGTGTAATTTCCCTCCTCTACTTCCCCTACATTCTCTTTGCTGAACTACACTATTTATCCTCACCCCTTCTTTAACTGCTTCCTGCTTTATTTGACACCCTCATTACTATCTTAGCTAACTCTCACTTACACTCACTGCCAGTACCCCCTTCCTAGCTTCTTCTTACTTCCCTTTTTATGATACATCACTACTTCTCCTACTTATCATACATCACTCATTTACCTTACTTATCATACATCACTACTTCTAATACTTATCATATGTCCCTACTTTCTATATTGCAGCACATCACTAGTTATCCTACTTACATACTTCAATAATTGACCTACTTATTATGCATCACTACTCTTATTGCTTAGCAGAAATCACTTTTTTACCTACTTATCATGCATTACTAATTTGCATACTTACCATATATTACTACTTCCCCTAATTCTCGTAAATAAATACTTTTCCTACTTATCATACATCACTACTTCCCTTACTTACCATACATCTCTACTTCCCTCTAGTTATCATACATCACTATTTTTCCTACTTATCATACATCACTACTTTCCCTACTTATCCCCTAGCCTGACTTTTCCTCATTTTCTCTGCTTTTCCACCCCACTTTATCTCCCACTTCTCCTAATTTCCCTCATTCTGTTCGACTCATTTCCCTCAATTTCACCTAACTTTCCCTCCCCTAATTTCCCTTACTTCCCCTATATGAATTTTTAGAGAAAGCGTTCAATTTTTAGCAAAAAAAAAATTAATTAAATTTAGACCAAGAAGTTGCATTTTCAAAACTTCAAGATCTAATTTTCAACAAAATGCCAAATTTTTAACCACAAAAAGTTTTTTTTTTAACTTCAATCACAAATAATTTTTAACAGAACAGCATTTGAATTTTAAACCGCGAAAAATGAATTTTTTAGCCAAGAACTTTTCTATCAAAACAAGTGAATTTCCAATAAAAAACAAAATTATTGTCACCCACAAAAGATAAATTTTTGAGAAAGCCTTTCAATTGGCTTATAAAACAAATAGATTTTTTACAAACAGTTTACTTTTCTACTAGATTTCTAAAAAAAAGTTGAATTTTCAACTCAAGAAGATTATTTTTCAACCAAATGGTCGAACTTTCAAAAAAAAATGACATTTCAACTAAAAACGGCTGCATTTACAATCAAATAGTTATAGGTTCCAGTAAAATTGATAAAATTAAAAAAAAAGTTACATTTTTAAACTGCAACGACTAATTTTCAACCAAATCGTCGAGTTGAAAAAAATGAAAAATTCAACCACAGAAAATTTTTTGAACAAAACTGTACAATCTTTAAGTCAAAAAGATACATTTTTTTGGAAAAACAGTTGAATATTTCACCAAAAAAGATGAATCTCTGAATCAAGAACTTTTCTATCAAAAAAGGTGAACTTACAATCCATAGAAGATTAATTTTCCATAGCAAAAAATTATTTTCAACAAGCAGTTTAATTTGCAAATAAAAAAAATGGTAACAAACAGTCTTATTTTCAGCTATATAAATAAATTTTTGGCGAATTGGTTTAATTTTCAACTGAATCGTTGAATTTTCAAAAAAAATTAAACTTCAACCAAAAACCGTTAAATTTACAACCAAAAAGTTGAAAAATCAAGTAACATTGACAAGCTTAAAAAAATAGTTAAATTTTCAAAAATTAAGTGACAAAACTTCAGTCAAGAGCATTTGTCGTAAAAAAAATTTTAATTACAGTTCTTTTATTTGGCAACTTCATGACAATTTTAGCAACATCAAAAATAATTTATAAATTTTATGATGTTCTTAAATTAAAAAAACAAATGCATATATTAGGCATTTGTCGAAAAAAAAAGTTTTTTTGCGATGAAAAATTTTTAATTAGGAAGCTCATGATAATTTCAGAAAAAAGTAATAATTTATTACGATTTTAGAATTTTTTACAACAATTTGAATAAATAAGTGAATTATCGGGGAATCTTTCGACGGAAAAATTCTTTATTTTTCGATGTCTGTCTTTTTAACTCGAAAACTCATGATAATTTCAACGAGGTTCAAATAAAAATTTCGAAATGTTATGATGTTTTTAAACAAATTAAATAAACAAATGCATAGATAAGGCATTTGTCGAAAAAATTGTTTTTTCGATGACAATTTTTTTAAAATTATTTTCAAACCATTTTTATTTAAAAATGCCTTATTGGAGCATCTGTCGACGGAAAAATTATTTATTTTTATATATCAGTCTTTTTAATGCATTTTGTATTGAATTTGTTTTTCCAAAAAATATAATATTTATCAAATAATTATGAATTTTTGCTGAAATTAGCATGAATATCGCAATTAAAAAGTCTGACAAAAAAAAAGAATTTTTTCGTCGACAGATGCCCCAATTATGAATTTATTTATTGAAATTGTTTAAAAAAATAATAAAATTGATCCATAATTGTTTTTTTTTTAAGTTATCATGAAGTACCCAATTCAAACAGTTGTCATAAAAAAATCTAAGTTTTCTTCCGAAAAATTGCCTTATCTATGATTTTGTTTATTAAATTTGTTTAAAAAGATCATCAAATGCTTTTCTTTGTTTATTAAATTTGTTTAAAAATCATATGCTTAATAAGCAAATTATGAATTTTCATAAAATTATCATTATGTTCTTAAGTAAACAAAATTATATAGAAAAAAAGGAATTTTCTTCCGTAAAATGGCTGATTACAGAATTTGATTAACAAGATTGTTTATAATATTAACAACAATAATCTCACAAAGTAACTCCTGTATTATCTTTATTTCTTACAAGAAGTTACAAAGTAACTCCTTTATTATCTTTATTTCTTGCAATAGAGCTTAAAAAAAACGTAAAATTATGGACAATCGTAAAAAACAATCTTTCAACACATAATTTGTTTATACATTTTTGTTTTGTTTATTATATAATATTGGACTATCTTTAACTGATGTTGATTTCTGAAACTTAGCCGATTTTAACAATTTGTATGTTATTGACAAGCACTCGGAACGTCAAATAGAAAAAATGGTTATTTTTTTGGTCATATTCGTTTATTTATAAAAAAATTAAAAGCCTATTTTTAAAATAATTCCCGACGACTCTCTTGGAAATCTTATCAGCCTTATTTTCAATTTTTTTGTTTGAATCAATTCATATTTGTGGGCTGTACGTTATTTTGAACCAAAAAAAGTAATCTCAGCACGTTAATTGCATCAAGTTGCGTCATGCGTCCAAGTCCAAAAGAAAGAAAGCTATGTCTAAAACCATTCTTTTATCGGGAGTTGAATGAAACTTTCTTGAAAACAAAATAAAAATCAAGGTTCTCGTTAAACAATCTATAATAAATATTAAATTTGTTTATAAATTTAATTTTTTTTAAATATATATTTTTTTAATGAAATAAATTAAATTTGTTTAGAACATCATAGAATTATCAACTAGGCATAAATGTAAATGAAATTATCATTAAGTTCCCAATTAAAAAGACTGACAAAAAAAATTTCTCTCGGCAGATGCCCGGATAACGCATTTGTTTGTTAAATTCGTATAAAAAAATTATAACATTTAGTAACTAATCAGAAATGTTGCTGAATTTACTATGAAAATTCTATTTAAAAATTATAACATCGAAACAAAAATTCCGTCGACAGATGCCCCAATAATGCATTTATTTATTAAAATTGTTTAAAAAATCATAAGATTGATCTATAAATTATGATTTTTTTTCGGAAATCAGCATGAAGGTCCCAATTTAAAAAGTTGTCACAAAAAAAAATGAATTTTTCTGCCGACAAAGGCCCGAATAATGCATTTGTTTAAAAAATCATAAGATTAATCTCCAAATTATGAAGTTTTCCAAAATTATCATAAAGTTCGTAGTTAAAAAAATAACATAAAAAAACCAATATTTCTGTCAAAAAATAGCTGATTAATGCATTTGGTTATTGAATTTGTTTATAATATTAACAACAATAATCTTAAGAAGACAGTTTTTCATCATTATATTGTTTTCATCTACATTTTTGCAATATAATATTAAAAAACATAAAATTATGGACAATCGTAAAAAACATTCTTTCGAAAAATAATATTTTTATAAACAAATGTTGTATTTATTATATAACATTGGTCTATCTTTAACTGATGGTAATGTACTAAACTTAGGCGAATTGAACAATTTTAATGTTATTGACAAGCACCGGGAACGTTAAATAGAAAAAATGTTTCTTTATCGTCATATTTGTTTATTTATAAAAAAGTTGAAAGGCTATTTGTAAAATAAAGCTGGACGACTCTCTTAGAAGTCTTATCAGTTTTTTAAAAAATTTGATTTGTCCAAATCGGTCAATATTTGTGGACTGTACTTTATTTTGAACCAAAAGAGTCAGTATCTGAGCGCGTTGCATCAAGTTGCGTCATGCGTTGAAGTATAAAAGAAAGCGGGCCATGTCTAAAATGAAACCATTCTTTTATCTGGAGTTGAATGTCACTTTTTTGAAAGCAAAATAAAAATTTAAGGTTCTCTTTGCACAACCTACATTACAATTTTTCTTCTCTTTCTAATTTTTTGAAATACTTTTTTGTCTAATTTTTTAAGAATCATTTTAAATGCATTTATCAAGTTTTGCTCACTCGCTACGCAAATGAAGTAAAATTGTATTTGTTATAGCCTATAAACTAAAGTAATCTTCTTTAGAGTGGATTATTGGCTTAATATTTGCAAATTACTGATAAGGATCCTTCCTATAATATCAGTTTAGCTTCCTAACTGTCGAGAACCCCTATTTCGGCTATTTACCGATATAGTGATTAAATGTTCCATGAAATCACGAGTTCCACGTCATAACATTTTAAGAGTTTAGAGTCCCGAGGTACGCAGGTTAATACTCTTGGTTGGGTCAAGTGCGTTTGTGTACGTCCACGTGTGTGTGGAACATATGTGGAGGTTAGTACTTGCATTGTTAGACTAAATTAACAAACGAAAATTTAGAACAGAAACTTCTATCCTGAAATTTACCATCTAAAATTGTTACTAGAAATTATTTTTTAAATAAGCTAATCATGTTTTTAACTAAATAGGGGAATAATAATTTCAAAAAAAATAAAATAAATGTATAAGTGCCATATTTAATTCAATATGAAAAACTTAATAGATTAGGTTGAAATATATTACATTTGCAAAATAAGTTCAATTTTTAAATAAAAAATTTTATTTTTCAACCAAGGAAGGTGATTTTGCAACTATGCTTTTGAATTTTTTATTAAACAAGAAAATTAAGCTCAGAGCAAGTTGTTGAACTTCCAAACAAAAGTGACGAATTTTGTACAAAATAGTTAAATTTTTAACCTTGAAACTGGAATCTTCAAACACAAAAGACGATTTTTTTTAGAAGAAATTTGAATCTTTTACTGAGGAAGATGAATTTTCAAACAAGAATTTTTCTAGCAAAAAAAAGAATTTCCAATCTAAGAAAGATTTAATCCAAAAAGTCAAATTTTCAACAAATCTGTTGGATTTTAGAAAAAAGAGTAAAATTTTTAACAAATTAGTTAAATTTTTTTTAAATTATTAAATTTTTCACAAAAATAATTGTGAACCAAATAGTTGCATTTGCAGCTGAATAATCAGGCTTCCAAACAAAAGGGATGCGTTTTAAACAAATTGTTTAAATTTTGAACCAAGTGATTGAATTTTCATCCTATACGGACGGATTTTTAACCAAATAGTGAAATTTAAAAAAAAAGTAGCTTCAACCACAAATAGTTGTATTTTGAACAAATATTAAAAATTTCAAGCCCAAAGAACGAATTTTTTTTTAAGTTTTGAATTTTCAAAAAAAATTAATTTTCTACAAAGAATTTTTTTATCAAAAAAGATCAATTTTTCAATCCAAAAAATATATTCATCTAAAAAGACGAACTTTCATCAAAGTAATTGTACTTTTGAACATGAAAGATGATTTTTTAACGAGATAGTTAAATATTTAACTGAATAATTATATTTTGAACAAATTTGTTGAAATTTCATTTACAAGTTGAATTTTCAATCGAGAAAAAAATGTTTTACTAAATCGTTTTTTTTTTTTAACAGAACAACTTTAATTTATAACCAATAAATTGCTTTTACAACCAAATAGTTGAACTTTGAAACAGAAAGGAGGAATTTTCAAAAAAATTGTTTAATTTTTGACCTTCAAAGATTAATGTTTAACCAAGCAGTGGAATTTTCTAACAAAAATAGGAATTTAACTTCAACCACAAACGGTTGCATTTTTAAACAATTATTTGAACCTTCATGAACAAAAATTTTATATAAATATTTGAATCTTCAACCAAGAAATATGATTTTTCAACCAAAAACTTTTCTACCAAATAAGATGAATATTCAATCGAAGAAATAAGATGTCCAAGAAAACGAATTCTTAACGAAACAGTTAAATTTTTTAAGAAAAAAAATTACGTTTAACAGAACAGTTCAACTTTCAAACAAAATAGACGAATTTTCAAAAAAATAGTTTAATTTTGAACCAAATAGTTGAATTTCAAGCACACAAGGAATAATTTTTAACCAAATGGTAAAATTAAAAAAATAGCTTGAATCACAAACAGTGTCATTTTTACACAAATAGTTAAACCTTTAAGCCGAAAAAACGATTTTTTTTAGAAGATATTTGAATTTTTAACCCAGAAGTTTTCTAACAAAAAACAATTATTTTCTGTCCAAAAGAGATTAAATCCAAAAAAGAATACTTTTAACAAAGCAGTTAATTTTCATACAAAGATGATAACTGTTTAACAAAATAGTTGAATTTTAAAAAAAAATTAAATTTTCAAAAAAAATGCTGTCGATAGCAGATGAATTTTTATAAATTAGGTTAAGTAAAATAGGTTAATTTTTAAACAAAAAATATTAAATTTCAACAAAAAAGTTACCTTTAAAAATATTTTAAATTTTAACCAAATAGTGCGATTTTCAACCTAAAATAAATTAGTTAAATTGGCAGGTGGAAAAATTGATTTTCGGCATAAAAAACACATTTTTCAACTATCAGTTCAATTTACAAAAAAATTATTTTAAATTTTAGCAAGATTCTAATTTTTCAGCAATATAATTGCATAATTAACTAAAATAATGTACATTAAAAAAATATATTCTCAACAAAGAATTTCAAATTTTAATCAAACAGTTGAATGTTCAAAAAAAAATTAATTCTTTAAAAAAAATGTAATAGTTGATATTTTAACTATAAGTGGTGAAACATCAACCACGAAAAACAATTTTTATACCACAAACGGTATTGTTATATTTTCAGTAAAAAAAAATGCTTGGCAAAAAATTTTCAACCAAAAATCAATTAGTTTGATTTTCAACAAAAAAATTGACTTTCAACTAAAAATTGTTGAATTTTCTTATTGAGATCTATTCATTCAGATGTAAAAGGATAATTTTCTTGATTACGATGGGAAAAAAATGAATTCCTTAAAAATGCGTGAAGAGGAGTAAAGTGAAAAGAGCGCGAATTTTCTATTTAGATGCTCTCCCTGTTTAATAAAATCTCTGAATTTCACTTTTTTATGCCTTTAAAAAAATTGTTTTTTATTTATTCGGATCGCATTCAAGCGAAAAAGCAAAAAAGAAAAGGGAAAACTTCTTGAAAGCGATGAAAAGAAAGGAATTCTTTAAAAACGCGCAAAGAAGTCTGAAATGAAAGAGGGTGAATTCTGTATTCTTACTTGTTTGAAAAAATTACCGATTTTCATTTGTTAACGCATTTTAAAAAATTGTTGTCTATTATTTCAGATCGCAGCTTAACGAAAATACGAGAAAAAGGGGAAATTTCTTGAATAAAATGAGAAAAAAAGGATTTTTAAAAACGCGTGAAGATGGATCTAGCGAAAAGAGAGTGAATTCTATATTGACATGCTTTACTGGTTCAATATAATCACTAATTTTCATTCATAAACAAATTTCAAAAAATTAAAATCTTAAATGATAGAGGACGAATTTTTTATTTTTACTTATTTAAAAAAATTACTATTTTCATTTGTTTACCCATTTCAAAAAATTCTTGTCTACTAATTAAGGATTTCAGCTAAACGAAAATACAACAGAAGGGGAAATTTCTTGAAAAATATGAGAAAACAAGAATTTTTTAAAAACGCGTGAAGATGGATATAGCGGTAAGAGGGTAAACTCTGTATTTATAAGATTTACTTGTTTAATATAATCACTAATTTTCATTTATTAACAAAGTTTAAGAAATTGTTGTCTATTAATTCAAATAGCACTTAAGCAAAACAAAAACTAGGGAAAAAAATAAAGGAAACGAATTCTTTAAAAACGCGTGAAGGTTGGGTAAAGTGGAAAGAGGGTAAATTCTCTATTTATGTGCTTTACTTGTTTAATAAAATCACTAGTTTTCATTTCTTCACGCATTTCAAAGATTTATTGTCTGTTCAGATCGAATTTAAGAGAGAAAAAAAAATAGAAACCGCAAATTTTTTTGAAAAGGATAGAAAAAAAGGAATTTTTCAAAAACGCGTGAAGATGAGGTGTAGTGGAAAGAGGGTAAATTCTCTATTTTTGTTCTTCATTTGTTTGATAAAATCACTAATTTTCATTTGTTCACAAATTTTAAAGAATTATTGTCTAATATTCCTGATCATATTTGTGTGAAAAAACAAGAAAATTTCTTGAAATCGATGAAAAAAAAATATAAATTTTTTAAAATCACGTGAAAATGGGGTACAGTGGAAAGAGGGTGAATTCTGTATTTATGCTTCACTTGTTCAATAAAAACTCTAATTTTAATTTTTTAATGCTTTAAACATTACTTTTTTTAAATCAAAATAATCTTGGCAAATATATTATAAAGTACAATATTCTTAATTATTTTAATAAATAATTAAAATTCGAAAATTATTAAGAATAGGAATATTTTTATTTATTCTTCCAGAATTATTATTTTTTATTTCTTTTTTTTTATACTTTTTTCAGATCCCATTTAAGCGAAGAAACGACAAAAAGGGGAAATTTCTTGAAATAAATAACAGGATAGAAAATTTCTAAAAACGCGTGAAGATAGGGTATAGTGGGAAGAGGGTGAATTCTCTATTTATCTACTTTACTTGTTTAATAAAATCACTGATTTTTATTTCCTAAAGCATTTCAAACAATTATTGTCTATTAATTAAGATTACAGTAAAACGAGAAAACAAAAAAAAAGAAATTTGTTTTTAAAAATGATGTAAAAAAGGAATTCTTTAAAAGCGCGTGAAGATTGGGATAAGTGTAAAGAGAGTGAATTCTTTATATCTATCCTTTACTTCTTTTTTAAAATCACCAATTTCCATTTGTTTGCACACTTCAAAAAATGGTTATATTCAGATAGCATAGTGAAGAAAAAACAAGAAAAAGGGGAAATTTCTTAAAAACGATGGAAAAAAAAGGAATTCTCTGAAAACGCGTGAAGGAGTGGTATGGTGGTTTTTGTGCCGCCGGGTGGGGGGTCAATTACGAAATATCATTACAACTCCAGATCATTTTAACTCAGCTTGATTTAAAATTATTCACTCTTGGTCTCTCTCTCTCTTTCTCTGAGGATTTTCAACACTTTTATCACGGTATTTAATTTCCGAGGGACGTGTTTCCATTGCAAAATATTTCTGTATTTGTCTGCGAAGTTTCCTAAGAGTTTACGAGGGAATTCCTGTGTTAGGCGAGCAGATACCACGCTGGCCTTGTCGGTATTACCGTACTCGCTTTCCTCCATCTCACTTTCAACTACCCCCCCCCCCCCCCCCCCCCCCCCCCCCCCCAACCACCCGCCCGATTTCCTCTGACGCCTAGTACCGACACCCTGCGAGCCACCCCCTCCTCCTTAGAATGCCCCCAAGAGTGCACGCGACCGCAACCAACAGAGAGTTTCTCTGTATTTGTCTATAAAACGTTGTATACATTTCTGTACACTTAACCCACCCACACAGACGAGAAAGTTGCGGATAGTATTCGCGAAGAAGCTGCCGACATGACCGCGAAACTTACATAATACATTTTAATTTATAGTAATATTAATTTACAACTTTGCTGTCTGTCTCATGCCAAGAAGATTACATTTAAAAGTCCTTTCCTCATTTTGAAGTTCGGTCCAGTTGTTTTGGCATCCGAAACCGGATTTAGGTCTCCGGTTGCCCTAGTGAATTATTCAAATTTACCGCCCTTTTTTTAATTTCTTTAATTGTTTTTTTTTCGATTGTACACTTGATAAGAAAAAAAATATTTGAAAACATTTCTGGGGATTTTAAGAGGTATAGAGGCATTCGCCTGATTTGATGGAATTCTGGATGATTTTGAGAGATTTCAAAATAATTTACTGGATTTTAAAAAATTATAAGAAATTTCTATGGGATTTTGAAGACTTTAGCGGCTAAAGGGATTTAAACAGATTTTAAGGATTTTAAGGGATATTAAGAGATTTTAAGAAAAATAAAAAAGGATTTCAGGATTTTAATGACATTTAGAAGATTTAAAATTTTTTTAATAAGATTCACAGAATTTAAAAGGATTTTAAAACATTTGAAAAAAAATTACCTGAATTGCGAACGATTTAATTTTTATCAGGGGTTTTAAGATTTTAAGCGACTTTAAGGATTTTCGGATTTTTTAATGAGTTTCAAGGGATCTTAGGATATTTTACGAGCATTCGAAATAGATCACGGAATTTCAGATTGTGAATGATTATGAGGGATTTTTGTGGATTTTTATAAATTTCAAACGGTTTAATGTTTTTACACATTTTAATCGATTTTATTAATTTTAAAGGATTCAAGGAGATTTAAAAATATTTCTTAGCATTTAAAAGGATTTAAAAAGATTTTATGGAATACGGAAGCATTTTCACGAATTTTAAAGAATATTAGAGGATTTTATGGAGATTTAAAATATTTGAAGGGATTTTAAAAGATTTTCAAAGATTTAAACGGATTTTCATGGTTTTTAAAAGATATAAAGGGGGTTTATGATTTAATGATATTGAAGAGGATTTTTACACATTTAAAAAGAATTCATTGAACTTCGTATTTCATGTTTACGTATTATCATGTCCTTTTCATCAATTATAAACTTTTGTGGGTGAAAAAAGTGCCAAAAACTGTTTTTAAAGTTTGTGCAAGGGCACAAGGTCACAACTAGAGAAAAGAATAAGATGTCGACTTTATGCTTACAAAGGTACTAATTAGGACTATTTTTTAGTATTTAGGCACAAATTAAGAGTGTTCTAATAAATTCTTAGCTAAAAATATTAAAAATTAAAGAAGTTTTGATTTTTTTCAAAAAATTTTATTTTTTGCAAAAAAAAAATATTTTTGCGAACTTTTTTAAGCATGTAAAAGATTTTAAATACACTTATAATACTTATTAATTACTTTAACATGCTTAAAAGTATAGCTCTACATTTTTGTAAGTAAAAAGGTTCATTAGTTGTGAAGTTATAGACAACCAAATAGGGAACAGGGTCATTCTGACCCAGTGTGTAGGAGATGCTCGAAAAAATGAGTGTGTACTCGAAGAGTTAAAGAATTATTATCAAAAATTTGTACAGGATTTTAAAGATTTTAAGCGACATCAAGGATTTTCGGTTTTTAAAAAGCGTTCCAGGGATTTTAGGAGATTTGAAGAGATTTTAGAATAGATTTCAGAAGGTAAAAGGATTTAAAAATATTGTAGGGGTTTCTATGTGGTTTTATAGATTTTAAATGGCTTTAAAGGTTTTTGCTGCTTCAAGGGATTTATTTGATTTTAAAGGATTTCAAGAAATTTTTAATATATTTTTGCATTTAAAAGGATTTTAAAAGATTGCATGATATACCAGAGTATTTTCACCAATTTTGAAATGACTCATGATATCAGGGGACTTTATCGAGATTTCGAAAATTTGAAGGGGTAGAAAAAAATCACAAAGATTTCAAAATATTTTCACAGATTTTTAAGATATAAAGTGATTTATATGATTTCACGGGATTAAAAAGGATTTATAAATAACTCGCGGATATTCAAACGATTTAAAAAAATTGTGATTAGGAATTTTCATACAATTTTGAAGTTTTAAGCTACTTTAAAGATTTTCGAATTTTTATATGGATTTTATGGGATTTTAGGAGATTTTTAGAAATTTAAAAATATATTACGGAATTTCAAAGGATTTTAAAGAATTTTTGGGAATTGTTATAGGGTTTTGAAGATTTCAAATGGCTTTAAGAAATTTTTACAGTTTTGAAATTATTGAATTTATTTTAAGGGATTTCAAAAGATTTAAAAATATATCTCGGTATTTAAAAGTCTTTAAAGAACGTGTTATTTAAATAAACAAGACCTGAATTCTAGATCAATATAAAAATCTATACCCCCTCCCCCCCCCCCATCACAACCTTCTAGAACTCCTTTCCTTACTGAGTGAATCACGCTTATCCCGAAAAATATACGGCTTAATGATACATTAATAATAATAAGTCCAATTCTTATCACTTTTAAAAATTTGAAGTTAAAGAACAGACTCGAACTATGGTCAGGATAGAACCGAGTGAGTCATGCTAACTAGAATAATAATATTAATAGTTATTATATATTCCGTTCCTTAACTCCCCACTTCCTATCACTCTATAAAATGCGAAGCTAAAAAACAGACTCGAACTATGGTCAGAATAGAACCAAGTGAGTCACGCTTACCCCAAAAGGGATATGGGCTAATGGTATAAAAAATATATAATATAGTCCGTTCTTTAATTTCCCACTTCGTATCACTCTAGAAAATGTGGAGCTAATGAACAGACTCGAACTATGATCAGGTAGAAAATGTGGCGTTGAAGATCAGGCTCGAACTATGGTCAGGGTAGAACCGAGTGACTCGCATTTACTGGGAAAGGGATATTGCTTAATGGTATAAAAATAATAATAATATAATCGGTTATTTAACTTACCACTTTCTACCACTCTAAGAAATGAGGGGCTAAGGAACAGCCTCGAGCGGTGGTCAGGTCGGAAATAAGGAGTTAAAGATCAGACTCGAACTATGGTCAAGGTAGAACTCAGTTAATCACGTTTACCCCGATATGGCACAATAGTATAATAATAATCATCATAATTTTTAATTTTATTATTATATATTTATATAATTATTTATAATAGTTTATATATTTCAATTTTATTATTAATATTATTATTATATAGTCCGTTCTCTAATTACCTACTTCCTATCACTCTAGAAAATGCAGAGCTAAAGAACAGATTCGAACTATGGTCAGGACAGAACCAAGTGAGGCGCGCTTACCCCAAAAGGGATATGGCTTAATGGTATAATAATAATAATAATAATAATAATAATAATAATACTAATGCAATTTTTATATGCTTATCCTCTAAGCCCTTTAATTGAAAGAATGCAGAAAGAATAAAAGATCCTCCTAAAGAGAAGACAAAGAAAATAATCACTCTAAATCAAGTCCTTTCTCGAAAAGGGAGACACTTCTCTTTCCTAGTGCTCGTAGAAAGTTTAATGACTTTTTGTTAATTAATGCCGCACTGGACAGGCTTAGCACTCTGGGAGGGTCACTTCACCCGCCATTTCATCCCTGTTGAGGACAAGTAAAAGAGGGATGGAACTTTAGGGGTGGTGGATGGGTGAAGGGCTGGGGGGGGGGTACTGGTCATCCTATGTGGGTGCTGCGTGTTTGTTATTTGTGCATGGAAGGGCACCACGCAAAACAATTTGCCAGTCGATAAATTTTTATAGAAGGGCGAGCAGAAAGGTTGCAGCAACGAGGGGGTGGGAAACGATCTCTCTCGTCGAAACGGAATTGAATCGATGTATTTATGTGCCGTTTAGAGGGCGTAAGGGTTAGAGGCACTCGTGTAATTGCAGTGGTGTTACCGGCTGCACCGACCGGTGAAAATCCACCCTGTGGGCTTAGGGGTTGTTCCAACTCGACCGAGTCCTGCCCCCTGGATGACTTTTGTAACTTGTGTCCGAGCGATCAAAGGCGCTTTTATTCGAGGTTATAAAGGTTTACGTGTGTGAGACAACCCTCCTTTTTCGGGAAAAGGAGTCGCTCAAGGGAAAGGTCATTTTCTCAAATTTGGGTAAAGGAATTGCGGGATCCCCCCCCCCCCCACACACACCTCTTTGACGACTTCATATTTGTATTGCCCCCCACCCCTTGTTTGAAAAATAACTTAACTCAAAATTCCCTCAAACGAAGGGAAAATAAGGTGATTTAAAAAAATTTGGGATTAACAATATTTGAATACAATTATTGTAAATGCGATATTAGATTTTTTTACCAAAAAAAACTAATTTTCAAGAAAACAGAGGAACTTTTAATAAATAGTCAAATTTTCAATCTTAAAAGATGAGTTTTTTTAAAGAGTTAAATCTTCAACAAAAAAGTTTATTTTTAACCATGAAGATGACTGTTCCACCATAAAAAGGAATTTTCCATTCAGAAGGACAAATTTAATAAATAAATAAATAAATAAAAACAGTTAAATTTTCGACAAAAAAACGTCTATGACAAATTAATAAAATTTACACCCTAAAAAATGCATTTATAAACAAATATTTTTTATTTTCTTAGATTTCAAGATTTTGTACTAAAGAAATGAATTTTTAAACAGAAAAGTTGTATCTTTTTACCAAGAAGACCATTTTCAAAACAATAGATGAACTTTAAACAAAACAGTCAAATGCTCAATACAAAAAGATGAGCTTTTTTAAAGAGATAAATTTTAACACAAAAAATTTATTTTTAACCAAAAAGATGACTTTTTACAATAAAAGATGAATTTTACATTCAGAAGGACGAATTAAAAAAAAATAAATTTTAAAAAACAGTTGAATATTCGACAAAAAACGTCATTACCAAAATAATATAATTTTTAACCTAAAAAAATGCATTTACAATCAGAGTCTAATTTTCTAAAAAAAAATTATTAAATTTAACAAAAAACATTTGAATTATCCAACCAAAAAGACAAATTTTTCAGAAAAGTGTTGGAAGATAAATTTTCTATCAAAATACGAATTTTCAAGCAGTTAAATTGAACAAAAACAAAAATTTAACAAAATAGTTGAATTGTTAACCAAACAGATACATTTTTGAAAAAAAAAATTTCTAGATCAAAATACAAATTTTCATCAAGAATACATGAATTTTTATTTATAACCAAAAAATTATATTTTGAACATAAATTTTGTTTTTCTACTATAAAAGTTGAATTTTTAATCAGTTGGATTAAACGAAAAAAATAGCAAATTAGTTGAAGTCTCAGCCAAGTATAAATCAAGTATAAATTTCCAACCAAAAGGCGAATTCTTAAATTTTCAGATAAAAATATCAATTCTTGACAAGAAAACAAATTATCAACAAAAATTGTTTAATTTTCGATCCAAAAAGTGAATAAAAAAAATTAGCAAAGTAGTTTCAACCACTTGAATGAAACGAAAAAAATTCTCCTACAAAATAGTTAATTTCACAAACAAAAAGATAAATTTTTGAAAAACAACAATAATTTTCTAAAGGACAATTTCTTATCAAAATAAATGAATTTTCAACTTGTAAAATATAAATTTTACGATAAAAATGGAATAGTTAAATTTTCAGATAAAAAAATTGATTCTTGACAAAAAAAAAGAAACAAAATTACCAACAAAAAAGATGAGTTGTCGATCTAAAAGGTAAATAAAAAATTAATTAAACAAAAAGTTCAGCCGAGTAGTTAATTTTTCAATCAGTAAAGATTAATTTTCAATCTAACAGTAAAAATTTTATATTAAAATATTTTATTTCTAGCATAAAGGATAAATTTTCAACCAGTCGAATTAAACGAAAAACATTTTAACAAAATGGTTGAAGTCTCGACCAAAAAGATACATTTTCAACAAACAAGAATAAATTTTTAACCCAAAAAACGAATTTTCATCAAAATAAATCAATTTTAACTTACAAACTATAAATTTCTTACATAAAATGAAATAGTTGAGTTTTCAGATAAAAAATTAATTCTTGATAAAAAAAAGATCAACAAAAAAGTTAAATTTTCGAGTAAAGAGGTGAATCTTTTTTAAACAAATTAACGAAGCAGTTTCACCGAGTAGTTAAAGTTTCAATGAGTGAAGATTAATTTCTAACCGAAAAAATGAATTTTCAACTTATAATGTATACATTTTTGACCCAAAAAGTGAATTAAAAAAATTTTGAAAGCCGTTCAACTGAGCAGTTACATTTTTAATTGGTGAAAATTAATTTCTGACCAAACAGTTAAATTTTTAACCAAAAAGATGAAATTTCTACAATAAAAGATGAATTTACTACCAAAAGACGAATTTTCAAAGAGTTGAATTAAATAAAACAAAGGAGATTTTTTCAAAACATTTGAATTCCAACCGAAAAAATAAATTTACAAAAAAATTCAATTTTTAACCAAAAAAAATCAATCAAAATACTATTTTTCAACCAAAAATTTAAGTTTCTACAAGATAGTTGAATTCTCTTCTAAATAGTTAAATTTTAATAAAAGCAGTTTTATTATTTTTAACGATATATTTTATTCATCTACAAAAGTATAAATTGTCAACAAAATAGTTTAATTTTTAACTGAAAAATATAATTTTTCCACTTAGATTTTAAACCAAAAAGATGGATTTTTTCACTAGGAAGATAAATTTTCTACCAAAAAGACGTTGAATTTTTGACAAAAACAAAAAAAGTCTTGTTGATAAAATAATGCATTTTCAACAAAATTGTTTAATTTTCAATGAAAAGAGTAACTGATGATATTTGAACTAAGAATCTTAAACCGAAGAGACGAATTTTCAATGAAAAATATAGACTTAAAAAAATAGAATTAAGTTTATACCATAAAGCACGAATTTTTAACAGAATGAATGAATCTTTAACAAAACATTTGAATTTTCAACTAGACTAGAATTTTCAACTGTAAATTTTCAAATAGAAATATAATAGTTGAATTTTCAGTTTTGAAAACTGAATTTTCAAGCAACAAATAAACAAATCATCGCAAAAGTTAAATTTTCAACCGGAGACAATTCTTTAATGAAAAAAAAACAAATAAATAAATTAGTTTAAGTTTCAACCAAGTAGTTAAATTTTTGGTCAAAAAAGACGATTTTTTAACAAAATAGTTCAATTTTCGTCAAAATAATAAATTTTCAACCAAATAGTATAATTTTTAATAAAAATAGTTGAATTCCGAATGAAAAATATAATAGTAGACTTCTCAACCAGAAAGAATAAACTTTTAACCAAATGTACTTGGATTTTTTTGTTCATTTTTATTAATTCAGTTCGCATTTCAGAAAAAGTTTTTATTCTTAAAATTTAGCATTCAGAACCGTTCTCATTGTTATATCAAAACGTAAAGTTACTTCCAGTGGAGACCCCCCTCCTCCATTTTTTGTTTTGCATTAATAGTTTTTTACATTATTATGTCAATGTAATTTTAAATTAATTTTCGTATTATTGCAATAGTATTCTAACTTTTGTATTTTTTTAATGAATAAAAATTAATTTAAATTTAATTTATTACCAGCCATAGTTTGGGGTCGGTTTCTTAGTAGATTTATAAATTAAAAAAAAAAAAAACAGTAAAATCACATTTTGTTTCGCAATAAGGTCATTTTTTTTAATTAAGTAAAGAAAAAACTTAAGAGTTACAGAGAGTTTCGGGGATCAAGGAAACGACAACAAGGGTGGATTAACTAGATTAGTGAATATCGTGTCCGGAAGTAATAAGATTGTAGACTCTAACCTCAAGAATTTATAGTAATCGATCTCACCTAACAATATTTTGTGGTAATTTCACCCAGAGAAAGTTATTTTTATTTTTATTTTGCGATACAAATCTCGTATGAGCAGTATGTTCAAAGACTACCTAGAACCTCTCTTGATAAAATGAAATAATATAAAATAAATAAAATAAAACATTTTCAAGCTACTGCGATTATCTGGCTCGAAAATTAAGTTCTAAAAAAGGTACATCAGAACCTCAACTTACTATCAGCAGCTTCGCATATTAATAATTAATCCAGGATTTAACTGAATTAAAAAAAAATTGTCTCACGTTACATATTTTGCATTAACGCTAAATTAACCAAAAATCAGTAAACAAAAATGTTAAAAAAATAAGGGATGAAACTGCCGAATTGAGACTACAAACCACCAGCATCAGATCCGGATTCGCTAGACCAAAAGGGTGCGTATTGGTGACATTTGGGGTTGATTCTGATACCTGGAAAACGAAGAACGATGAATGCACCCCGATCCAAAATAATGCTGATGGGGACACGAAGAGCTAGATAGTTGCTTCGGGCGTAGCTTGATTATTTTCCGCTAGCTCGTTCATTCAGGTGGAGCGTGCAAGGCGCACGGAGGTTCAATTGGAAACAGCAATCACTGCTTGCCTGTATTTTGTTCTCTTCTACCAGAGCGGCGAACTCCAATAATAAGCTTTCTCCTATATTGCCTCTTCAACCCCCTTGGCCCGCATTTACTACCCCCGAGCCACCCCCGAGCCACCCCCTCG
>NC_046665.1:93208669-93328480 GCF_010883055.1 Belonocnema kinseyi
CCTCAACCCCCTAACCCATACCCCATTCACCCCCAACGATTTCGAGTCAGCCTGACTTCAAGAGATACACCTTGTCTATGTGTTTCGTCCCATCGTTCCTGAAACAGGACGACCTTTTTACGGAGCGTTCCTTCAAACGAACGGGAATCACCTCAAGAGAAAAAATTCTGGTGTTCAGGACAATCCACAGATTTTCTGAGGACCTGGACTCTGGAAATTGAATTTCCTGATCATTCAGCAGAATTTGGCTCGGCTCCGAACATTTGAGTAGTCTACTTTTTGGATGGCAAATTACAATTTGGTCCCTCTAGCTTACATCTTTTTTGCTGATTGGATTTTTTTCGTGAATTTATTTTGGGATTAGCCAACAATTATTTGAAATGATGTAGTTAAGACGATTAAGATGATGAGTTGGGATTTGATATAATCTTTCTGTTTCTTATGAATTTATAAAATTGTTCAACTTTCATCAAGTAGTTGAACTTCCAACCAAAAAAGATTAATTCTCAACAAACATTCTAATTGTTTTTAGATTTTTATACCGAACAAGACAAATTTTTAATAAATATCATTATTTTTCAACCAAATATTCAACTTTTTAAGCTAAAAAATACTATGCTATTCATGACGAAGGAGAAGAATTTTAAATGATTAATAAAGAATTAATGAGATACAAAAATAAGGGATCATCCATAAACTCCTTTATAATTTTGCGAAATTTTGACCCCCCCCCCTGCCCCCTAGTTTTCAGCCGTTAATTTATGAAAAATATCTTTTCCTTCGCTCTGCTGGTAATCAAACGACAAAACTTTTAATTTTCGGTCGGTTTATTTTCCATTAAGCTACTATAGAGATTGAAAGAAATTTTTTTTTAGAAATACACGCATTATATTGCCAGGCATTACATATTGAAATTTTTTCAAGGAATCTGTATTATCACCAAGAAACAATAGAAATTATTAATGTGCTTTCAGGCTAACTGGATCTTTTTGCAGAAAGCATTTAATTTAAAAAAGTTTTAATTCATAGTTTCATCTAGTCTGAAAAGATGTTAAGAATTTCTGTTATTTTTTGATGATATTACAGATTTCCTTGAAAAAATTTAAATAAGTAACAACTGGCAAAATAATGCGTGTATTTATAAAAAACGATCCTTCTTTTAATCTCTTAAAAGCTTAATGGAAAAACAACCGACCGGCAATCGGAAATTTTGTGGCTCGATTTCCAGCGGAGTGAACGAGAAGATCTTTTTTTAGACAAAATTTATTTTTAAAAACGTTGATTTGGTTATAATCCCCCCCCCCCACCCCCACTCAAAAGTAACTTAGCCTTTAGGTAAAACTCGATTTGTCGAATTATGAAATTCAGTAATAAATCTACAATTAAAAATAAAAAAATTTATTTTCACAGTAAGCGTAAAAATGTGACAAATTGTATTTTATGTGGCAGTTAATCCGGGTATTATTTAATTTTTAAACTAAGATAGGTAAATTTTTCACGAAAAATGCAACATTTAAACTTCTAATTAAAAAAATCATTTTAAATTTTAAAAAAAATTTTTTTTCAACCAGATAGTTTATTTTTTTACAAAATTATTTAACTTTCAAGACAATTAGACAAATATTTTCTATACGAAACTCTTGAATTATTAAACCAAGAACTCTCAACCAAAAAGTTCAATTTTCAGCTAAAGTAGAATAATTTTCAACAAAAAACCAATTAAAAAAAGGTTGAATTTCCAACCAAAGAGGTGAATTTTTAACTAACATTTTAAACATTTAACCAAAAATGGAATTATTAAGAAATTAGTTTAACTTTAAAACTTAGCTTGTAAATTTCTAACCAAAAAGAATAATTTTTCAACAAAAAGATTAATTTTCTACCGAAAAAAAACGAAATTAAAAAAAATCAAGAGTTCTGAATCAAAAAGTATAATTTTTAAGAAAGAAAGGACAACTGTTCTGAAAGGATAACTCTTCTGATTTTTAAGAAAGAAGTGCAAATTTAAAACCGAGTTAATAAATTTTTCAACAAATAGATTATCATTTAAACACAAAGATGAATTTTTACAGAAGAATACGAATGTTAAACAAAATTCAAGAATTCTTAACCAAAATATTGATATTTCATTTTAAAAAAATACATCTTTTATTAAAAGGTAAGAAAGAAGAAAAAATTTTCCAATCTTTAAGAAAGTAAATCAACTTTAAAACCTAGTAGTAAAATTTTTCACTAAAAAATATGAATTGTCAAACAAAGCGATTAATTCTTTATCGAGAAAAAACGAATTTTTAACAAAATTCTGAAATACACCACCCAAAGTTTAATTTTCAACTAAAAAATAAGAATTTTCAATCAAATTCAAGAATTCCAAACAAAAGAAATTGAACTTTTAAGGAAAGAAAAAAATTATTTCTAATCTCCAAGAAAATAAATTAACTTTAAAACTAACTTCTTAAATTTTCACCCAACAAGGTGATTTTGAAACAAAAAGAAGAACTTTTTACCGAAAAAGTGAACTTTAACAAAATTCATGATTTTTTAATCAAAAAGTTAAATTTTTATCAGAAAAAGATAATTTTCTAGACAAAAAGATTAATTTACAACCAAAAAAGACGAATTTGCAATAAAATTCAAGAATTTTTATTTTAATAAAAATTAATTTGAAGTGTATAAAAAATTTGTCAGAATCCTATTAAAGTTTTAGTTTGGAGTTGATGTTGGGGTCATTCTGACCCTATGTAAGTGATGAAGGTTAAGAAAGAAGTTCAACTTTCAGACCTAGCTGTAAAATCTTCACTTAAGAAAGATGAATTTTTAAACAAAAAGATTAATTTGCAACTAAAAATACGAATTTTTAACAAAATTCAAGAATTCTCAAACATAAGGTTGTATTTTCAACTCAAAAAGAAGAACTGTAAACAAAAAGAATATTTTAGTACAAAAAAGACGATATTTAAATTAAATTCAAGAGTTCTCAACCAAAAAGTTAAAGTTACAACAAGAATTTTTTCAAATAAAATTTAAGAATTCTTAACCAAAAAGTTGAATTTGGAACTGAAAACATGAACTTTCAAATAAAAAGAATAATGTTCTACCAAAAAAATTTATCATCTGGTAACGAACTGAAAACGTTGCCATAATTATGTACTTCTAGAAAAAAAATTTCTCTAAATTCTAAAAGGTTAGTATATGTGTAACGTTACTTTGACTGGGACCCCCCCCCCCCCTTTTTCTACCGGTTTCATGAAAAAACATTTGGTAAATGGTGATTAAGATACAAAAGAAGGTTTCAGTCACGGCATGATGATCTAATAAATCTTCCTTAAATGCTCCCAAAGGAATAACTCTTGAACTATAAAAAACCATCCTAGAGATAAAGGCAAACTTAGGTGTCTCGTAAGAGTTTGCTGTTAGCTTAGTTAGAACATCAGAAGTGTTATGATGTAGTTTGAAAGATTTTAGGATAGAGACAATCAGTTTGAAAATAAAGCAACAATATGCTTTGCTTATTTTAAAGTCTATTAGCAATAATTGTAGAATAAAACCTAATTCTCTGAAAGCTATCCTAACAGTTGTTAATCAGGTGTTCAGAAAAACAATCAGAAGAAACAGTTTTTCAAATTTTCAAAACTGTGGATGAAAAATAAAAATTAACCAGCATCTGCTGAAGGACTAATTAGATACAAAACAAGCTTTCAGTCACGGTATGATCATCTAATGAATCTTCTGTGAGTGTGAGTCTCGTGAGTGTTTGCTGTTAGTTTAGAAGATCAAGAGTGTTATGATGTAGTTTAAAACATTGTGGGATAGAGTCAGTAGGCTTTAAAATAAACAAACAATAAGCTTTGTTTACCTTGAAACCTATAAGTAATAATTGTAGGATAAAATATTCTCTGAAAGCTATCCTAATGATTATTAATCAGGTATTAAGAAGACCAGACATAAGAAACAATTCAACCAATTTTTTAAATTGTTGATGAAAAACAAAACTGAATCAGCATTTGATAAAGGATTAGTCAGATACAAACCAATGTTTCAGTCACAGTGTGATAATCTAATGAATCAGAATTATTATGATGTAATTTGATAAATGTTAGGGTAGAGATAATAGGTTTGAAAATAAAAAAACAGTAAGCTTTGTTGATCTTAATGCCTATTAGTAATAATTTTAGAATAAAATATACTACCGTGAAAGCTATCACAACAGTTATGAAGGAGATATTAAGAAGAAAAGTCTCGAGAAACATTTCAGACAATTATCAAAACTGTCGATAAAAACCGAAGAATAATCAGCGTTTCATGAAAGATTAATCAGATACAACACTAAGTTCCAGTCATGATTTGGCGATTTAAAGAATCTTGTTTTAGATGCTCCCAAAGGAAGAACTCTTGAACTGCAAAAACTCATGCTGGGTATATAACAAATTAAGATGTCCCCTGATTGTGTGGTGTTAACTTAAAACATCAGGAGTATTATGATGAAGTTTAAAAGATTTTAGGCTAGAGGCAATAGGCTTTAAAATAAACGAACAATAAGTTTTGTTTATATAAAATTCTATTAGTAATAATTGTAGAATAACCCATAATTCCCTGAAAGCTATCCTAACAGTTGTTAAGGAGATATTAAGAAAAGTACTCATAAGAAACAGATCAGCCAATTTTTAAAACTGTTGATGAAAAACAAAACTTAATCAGCGTCTTTTCGAGAATTAATCAGATGCAAACCAATGTTTCAGTCCCGTTATGATGACCTAATTAGTCTTTTCTTAGATGCTTCCAAAGTGAGGTCTTTTAAACTATAAAAAAGCATCCTAGAGATACAGCAAACTTACGAGTCTCATGAGTGTTTGCTGTTAACTTTGAACATCAGAGGAAGTGCTATCACGTAGTTTGACATACCTCACGATAGGACCAATAGACTTTCGACCCTTGCGACTCCCCGGCCTTCCGGCGTACTGGGGGTGGCAAGTGGCCACGGATAAGGAGGTGGCTGTCGAGTTGAGGGGGATAGAGCCGTGGGTCTTTCGCGGGTCGTGTGATAGGGGTAAGTACTAAGCAAGGCGAGAGAAGGAAAAGGGAGCACTCATCCGCTGCAGTGCTGCAACTAATGAGACATCGCTAAAGGGCACGGGGTAGCTTCGTAGGCATAGCAGCGAACACATACGAGGATGGCAGGCGATACACTTCACCTGAGACTCGGTGCAGACTGCAAGAGATAGACGACGTCGTCAGCGAGAGAGAAGAGAGAGCAGGCACAATTAAAACTGACGCTCCTAATGGCAAGTCAAACGCCGACGGGCTCGAGAGATTCTTGACTTTCCAATGAAGCGATTGTTTCATATTCCTCCATGTTCCTCCTCCCAACCACCTCTACTCTCTTTCCAGCCTGAGAGCAAAAGAGAGGGTTGAAAGGGGTGAAATGGTTGAACGAGTGAGGAAAGAGAGAGAAAGAGAGGAGAGAGAAATTGAGGAAGAAGGACGTGGATTCGAGGAAGGTCTAGAAGAGAGACGTGTCGAGCAGACTGCCTGTCGTTCGCAGGGGCCAGACTCCCTACTCTGATCTTTCGTTTTGAATCTCATTCAAGTTTCAAGTTCGAAATATATTGTCTGCTTAACTTCACTAGCAAAGAATACGATCTTTTGTCTAGGAGCAATGAGCGTCTTCATCAAGGAGAGATTGATTGTTGTAGTTCTTTTGTTTCTCAACAGCAATCTTGATCTGAATTGTAAGAAAGACACCCTAGAGGAGCAATTAGGTATTGAACATCGTTTGCTTGTAATTTATAATTTGGAAGCATGAAAAGACATCAGAAACTGTACTGAAGTCAGTTAATTATAATTAATTAGGATACAAAATAACTTCTGAAACTTAGAGGAACAAGAAATAGAATGTAGCATTAACAATTGCTGAAGAATATTTCATACCACGAGATAAACATTGAAATTCGAATGTGAGCATGATTTTCAAAGTAGAAATTATTAAGAAGCATTTGGTAAAGAATCAGTCAGCTATGCCAATACTGACATGACATTCGCAGATGCTTCACTTTCCTGAAATCTAAAATCTAGTGGTTTTCAAGGGTTGCAATGCAAAAGGTTAAAAGGAAACTTAGAAAAACAAGAGGAACAATTTTGAGGGGGAAACAAGTGCCAAAACTGCATTTCAGCTGAGCTAGATTACTTCTGATTACATTGGATTACCCTGGAATGTCAAAAAGTTCATAAAGTGTGGAAACATCTAAATAACTGTCCAGATAAAATATTATTCAAATGGTTCAAAATAATTCTTGTAGGAACTTTCAATGAGAAATCTAATGGTGACAACAATTTCACCTTGAACTTGACCTTCAAGGTCAGTTCAAGGTCAACTTTGTGTTTTTAAATAGGAACCCTTTTTTGACATCGGTAATCGAAAGAACGGGAAATTTTACGTTCATATATTTTTCTCAGGTCAATGGCCAGGTATGGCTTTGCAGGTCAGCTGAAGGTCATTCAAACTTAAACAAGGTCCGACTTGAGTGAATAGGACGGCTCTGTATTTCCTCAGGTCAAGGTCATTGTTGAAGTAACTTTCAACGAGAAATCCAATGTTTTGATCAAATGAAATCCAATTTGAAATGCAATACCCTTAAAGGTCAATTTCAAGGTCAGATTGAAGGACAATTCTTTGAACTGTTAACCAAAAACAGACTTTTTCACAAAATTGTTGAATTTTGTAAAAAGTAGATTATATTTTAACCAAGGAATTGAATTTTCAACCAAAAACATACCATTTTAACAAAAAACAGTAGTTTTCTACAAAGCAGATAAATTTGGAACTAAATAGTAATTGAATTTTTAACCAAAAAAAGACATTTTCGACAAAAGAAGATTAATTTTTTCACCAAGGAAGTCGAATTTATGAATAATAAATAAATTTTTAATCAAGCAGTTGCATTTCCAACTAAAGAGAAAACTTTTCAGTCCAACATTTGAATTATTAACCAGAAAAAATAAGTTTTCTGTCAAAATAAAGCACTTACACTATAAAAGGAAAAAATTATTTTACAAAAATATAAAAAAACCGGCAAAATGGTTCTAGTTTTAATGAAGGAGATAGAATTTCCATTAAAATGAGGAATCTTCGACTGAAATAGTTAAATCTACATTTAGAAAATAAATTTTCAAACCAAAAAACAACGAATTTTCAATAAAATATAATTAAATTTTCAACCAAAGAGAGGAATTTTTAACTAAAACCAAAAACTAACAAATGAATTTTAACAAACAGTTCGAATATAAACCAGGTAGTTGAATTTTTAACCAAGAAAATTAATTTTTCACCACGTAACAATTTTCAACCAAAAATGAAATACTTACATTTTCATTAACAAAAGAAATCTTTTTTAAAAAAATAGAATATTCAACAAACAGTCAAATTTTTAATCAAGGAATGAATTTTCAACTAAAATAAAGAATCTTCTACTGGAATACTTAAATTTTCAATTAAAAAAATTAATTTTCAATAAAAAATATATATAAAAAGATTTTTAACACTATAGTTAAATTTTCAAGCAAAGAAATAAACTATTCGATCAGATACTGAAATGTTCGATCCAAAAAGACGAATTTTCAACAGCACAATTGAATTATTAAGCGAAAAACAACTTTTCAAAAAAATTGTTGAATTTCCTAAAAGTTAAATTAATTTTTTAGCAAAAAGATGAATTTTTAACCAACTCATGAATATCGACGATAAAGTTTAATTTTCGACTTAGAAAGGCGAATTTTCAATAAAATATGATTAAATGTTCAACCAAAGAAAGGGATTTCAAACTAAAAACAAAAACTAAAAAATTAATTTTTAACAAGTACTTGGAATATCAACCACATAGTTTCATTTTTAACCAAGAAGATTAATTTTTCACGAAAAACGATTAATTCTTAACGCAACAGATAAACGTTCAACGCACTAGTTGAATTTTGAACTAAAAAATATAACTTTTTATCCAAATAACAGTTGAGTTTTTAAATAAAAAAAGATCAATTATTAACGAAAAATGAAATAGTTGCATTTTTAATTAACGAAAGAAATCTTTTACAAGAAAATATAATATTAAACAAATAGTCTATTTTATAATCAAGGAATGAATTTTCAACTAAAATGATCTGCCACTGGAATATTTAAATTTTAAATATAAAAAGATGAATTTTCAAACCAAAAGTAACTTTTTAACAAAACTGTTAAATTTTCTACAAGTTAGATTAATTTTTCACAAAAAAGTTGAATTTTCAACCAAACTATTATATTTCTTCATAACAATTCTCCTTTTATCCATTAAAAATTGCATTACTCAGTTAAAAGTTGTACTACTTTGTTCAAAATTCATAATTTTACTTGAAAATTCCACTGTTAACTTGTAAATTAACTTTTTTATCAAAAATTAGTATTTTAGAGTCAAAAATATAACTGATTTTTTTTCAAAAACTCTTGTTTTTGGTTTAAAAATTTAATAATTTGATAGAAGATTCATGTGTTTGGTTAAAAATTAACTTTTTTGTTGAAAATTCATATTTTTGGTTTTGAAAATTATATTATTTCAGTAGAAAATTCTACCATTTAGTTGAAATATATATTTTTTTTAATACAAAATATTATTTGGTTATAATTCGAACTGTTTGGGTAAAATTTCGTTTTTTTAATGAATTCAATGTTTTAAATTTATAATTTCAAAAAATGTTCACGGAACATATCAAATATTATATTTTTTCGTAAGGATTCATCTTTTTTGGTTAAAAATTAGTCTTGATGATTTTAAAATTCAACAATTTGATGGAAAATTGAAATATTAGTTTAACCAAATAGGTGAATTGTAACCAAAAATATAAAAATTGATATATCAACCAAAAAAGATTTTTATTAGAAATTGAAAGTTTTTGAACCAAGAAGAAGAATTTTTAACAAAATAGTTGTAATATTAATCAAAAAAGATTTTTCGTTCAAAAAAGAGAAAAAATAATGTCTACCAAACTCTTGAATTTTTAAGTCACAAAGACGAATTTTCTAAAAAAGAGTTAAATTTTTCAACGAACGGGATGACTTTTTAACAAACGTAATAGATTTTCAAACAAATAATTCATTTTTAAAGAAAATTATTAAATTTTCTACCAAATGATTAAAATGTTAACCAAATAGTAATTGAAATTGTTTGAACACTTTTTCCAATTTATGTATTAATTTTAATTAAAATGAATTCTGAATCAAAAATAAAAAACAGTTGTATTTTTAACTTAAAGACATAAATTTCCAACAGAAAATTTCATTTACAACCAAACAGTTTAATTTTCAAGTTAATTGAGAATATTAATTTTATTAAAATTTATCATATTTAATATTTTTCTATAATATTAAATTGTATTTCACACTTATTAATTTTTAATAAAAAACTAAATTTATGAATTATAATTAAATTAGTTACCTATACCTAAGTACTTGGCCAAAATTTGATGTTAGAATTAGAAGTTGCAATAAAGTTCTTTGGACAAGTTTTTTTTATATAAATAATCAATTGAACGGAAAACATGGAACTTATAAGCAATATTTTTAACATGTCATTAACACAATACTGCGAAATTAAATTTTAAAAACTCTGAAAGTGACCATCTTAGGTTTGGGCTACTTCGTCAATAATTTTTCCAAATGCGGGAAATCAAAACATTCATAACTTATTGAATAAAATCACTAAAAAAATTATAAATTTTATTCTTAAAACAGCTTAAACGTATTAAAAATATTCAAAAACATTAATTTTCTATTGGGTATGGTTAAACTGCGAAACGCCACCTAGTGAGAAAGATCAGAACTAGAAAAAATAGGTAGGATTTTAAAGATGCATTTTAATTTGTGCATGAAAGTGTTTTAACGATTTTTTCTTTGTAAAGTTAAAAGTATTTGTTGGATAATCAAAATAAGTCTTCATCAGAAACAAAGGCTTTAAGACCGAATTAACATATTATACAGGGAAAAAACACATTTTTCGACACAAATATTTTTATAACAAAAAAATTATTGTTCTATTTATTGTGATTTTCAAAAGATTATAAACGTTAATGGACTTATTTTGAAGCCAAAATGAACTCAAAATAAATTTTTATTAATTTATACATGAAATATTTACTATTGAAAAATCTGATCTAAAAGTTAGGTTGGAATTCGTATTTAAATTCCAGTTGTCTATTCTCCGTATTCTTTCCATAATATGGATGAAATTTGTGACTGCATAAATTAATTAAAGTTTATTCAAGCTTGCAATGCATTGAAACTTACATAAAAAAGTGAAATGATAGTTTTTTTAAGCCTATTTCACAAAAGTGTGCTTTTTCACTGTATAAGATAGAAATTCTATCTAAAACTATTTTTCTCTAATAAGGATTCGTGTTTAGTGTTCAATCATTTTTTATACTTCACAAAACAATCGTAAAAACACTTCTATGCAAAAATTAAAATACATCATTAAAACTGTACCAACATTTTCTAGTTCCAGTTTTCGGCAGCAGGTGGCGAAATGGTAGACCACCATTCCCAATTACTGCAAGAAATTTGATTATTTTAAGGCTATAAAAATTATACGAAAAGTTTTGAAATTAAAAAAAAAACGAATTTTGCTACAGTTTACTACAAATTTAGAGTATTTCTTATTATTGTTTACTAAATGTATAATTTTTTAGAATAAAAATAAATAATGGTGATAAATTCAAAAGAACTTCAAAAATACTAGAAAATTTGTACTTTTACGATTTATGTTCGAATATAAAAGATACTCAAAGATATTTATAATTGTCCCAGTAATGGTCGCTTTATCTTATTATCTAAAATCTCAGATCAATCAAATAGTTTCTCTTAATGTAATCAAGAAAGACCTTAACAAATTCAAAACAATTTCTAACAGTTTTCCTAATATTTTTCAAACAATATCAATATGAACTTTACCACCAAAAGAGGGTCAAGTTCTTTGGCGATTAGCCATTCCTTCAGAATTACAAATCATCAAATATGCAAAAAGAACCGGAATAGGACAATCTTTCCGAAAAAGAAGCTTTTCTCAAAAGCAGAAACAAAGCTAGAGGCACACTAGTTCTCGAAAGTTTCCGTTTAGAGGAGACCATACTTCTTAATTGCAAAGGTATCGCTTTTGTACTTTCGCATAATAACCTTCTTGGCCCGCCTGAACCATTAGTCGTTGCAAATGAAGAAGCCTTGTTGCCCCCTGGTTCAGCAGAACCCCCAATTTCAGACCAACCAAAAGCCAAAGAATTCTCTTCATCGCAAACACACCATAATTGTTTTCCTAGGCTAATTTTTATTTTCGACCTTCTTCTTTTCTCTTCCAATCCTGCCCCAGGTCTTCATAATGAAGAACAAATCTCAAGATAACTGCGAGAACACGCACCGAGAATAAAAGCTGCTGGAAAAGCGAGGTAATTGTGCAGTGGTAAAGCTGAAGCAAACATCCTAGATGACCACTTTACTCTCAATGCAAATTCGAGGTGAGTAAAGTAGTGTGGAGAAGTGGAGAAGAGAGTGGATAGAACTGGATATGATTAGGTTGTTAAGTGTGTTTGTGTAGCCGGGAAGCATCACTGAATGATACAGATATCAATTTGAAAACAGTTTATCATCTTAGATGATGGTCATTATGTCACCAATTTCAGAGCATCCAAACAACATCTATCTTAGAAGAATTTCGATATTTTTCCATATAAATAGCGCCATGTTCAAAGGCTATGTAGCTATCAAACTTTGGATCATAAGGAATGAGACAATAAATTACGTTTTTATATTTAGTTTAAGTAATAATTTTGGGGAAAAAATGATCCGAGTAAAAAATAAATGTGTAAAATTATTTTCATTTTTTGGTTTGCTTCCTATTTCTACCCAGATTGAGATATCGTGTTTAGAATTTGAAAGATTAAATCAAAAGCACTAATGAACGTTTTTATACATCAGTATGTTCAGAATGTCAAAGAGAGTTTATTTATAAATTTATAAAAAGGGATATTGCCACTTGAGTTGTAACAATTTTTAGGATGCTTCTTTAAAAATAATTAAAAAAACATTGCTGCATATATCAATTATTAATCAAATTAGAGCACATTTATTAATCGAGACATATACTTTATCAACGTTTAAGTTTATTTCCTATACCTGTAGTATTTCAATAGAAAACTGCTTTCGTAATTATAAACATTTTGATATATAGAAACGTTCCTTAGTGCTTTCTAAAGAACTTTCCAAATCCTGAACACGATATCGAGGACGAAAAAAAAAAATAATAATTCTACACGTTTATCTTTTGCTCGGATAATTTTTTTTTTTTTAATTATTACTATTACTAAATATGCAAACGCAAATTATTTTATCATTTCCTATATTTCAAACTTTAAGAGCGATACATTGCCTTTGAACATGGTGAACACAAAAAAAAATTCATAACCGAGGACTGATTTGGTTACGTCGTCAACGTAGAAAATGCCCTTAACATACTAATTCTCTTCTTGCCTCGTCTCGATTAAACAAGATTATCACAGTACGAGCGAGAAAGATCGAGAACTGAATTATATAAAATTATTTTAATATTTTATTTTTGAATAAAATAATGCTGAAAATCATCCAAAAACAGCATCTTTTGAAATTTGAAATTTTACAGGATTTAAAAAATCATTCGCAAATTCAGTTTGAAAGATATTTTAAAGTGAAATTTCTCTAGTTTAAATGAGAATTTTACGAAAAAGACTAGATTTTATTAAAAAAAGATTACTTAATTTTAATTTAGTCTTAGGAACATGGTAAATAAAAACAAAAAGGCGAATTTCCAACCAAATACATAATTTTTCCATCAAATAGTTAAATTGTTGAGAAGAAGGATTATTTCCTAACAGAAAGAATAAATTTAAAAAAAAAAATTTTTTGCAACGAAATTTTGGACATTTCAATTAAAAAAGAAACAGTTTTCACAACAAATTGAATAATTTAATTTTCAATAAAAAAATAAACGAATTTTCAATAAAAAAGTTCAATTTTGAAACAAGAAAATCAATTTTTAACTAAAAGCCGAAAATGTGAATTTTCAACGAAAAGGTTAATTATCAACCGAAAAAGATTATTTTTTTACCGGTCAGTTGCATTTTTTACCAAAAACAATGAAATTTGTGCAAAAAGAGATGAATTTTTAAACCAAAAATATAAATTTTCGATACAAAAGTTTAATTTAAAAAAAAATTGCCAGAATATAAAGAAAATTTCAATCAAATTCTTAAACTTCCGAGAATGATTTTAAAAAATGATGACTATTTAAGAAATTTGTTAAATGTTCAAAAAAGAATTACATTTTGAATCAAATAATTTAATTTGTTTCTAAGAGATGAATTTCAACCAAGAAGATTAAGTTTTTATCAAAGAAGACAAATTTTGAACAAATTGCAATTTTTGAACAAATTTTAAAATTTTGATACTCAAAAATATCAATTTTGGTACCAAAAACATAATAGTTGAATTTTCATATTAGAAATCCCCAGAGAGAAAATTCCAATTAAAACTATGAATCTTAAAAAAAAAAGAAAATGAATTTTTAATCAAGTAGTTCAACTTCCAAGTAAGAAGTTGAATTATCATTTTAAAAATATGATTATTTAATAAAAAATGTAACATTTAACATTTAAAGCAAAAATTATTTTTTAATTTAAAATTTAAAAATATGAATAAAATCAAAAAGGTGAATTTTCATGATAATATATTTAAATTCAGTTCTTAAATATCGTAGATTCTTGCAGAAGCAAAACCCAGTGGTACTTCCTCATATCAAACACACTCACGGTGTCTTGGGAACAAAATAAATGAAAAAAAATAGTTTTTACTACAAAAAAGTCAACTATCAATTTTGTTGGCAAAGCCAATTTGCATTCAAAAGGTATTGAATCAAACTTGAAAACCACGTTGGATTTTTTTTAATACATGGATTTTTGACAGAGATATAGAACTTTTTATTTCGACCAATTTCGCTCAGCGTGGGCAATACTCATTTTTAAATAAAAAATCCTCTTTTCAAATTAATAATAATTCAACTCCTTGGTTTAAAGTTTAACTATTTTCTTACTAATTAATTTTCCATTTTTAGGTTCGAAATTAAAAATTCAAGTATTTGTTTGAAAATTGTTGTTTTTTGTTAAAAATTTATCTTTTTTGGTAAAAAGATAATCTTCTTTGTCGAAAATTCATCTTTTTGTATCAAATTTAAATTATTTATTTCAAAATGTAATTATTTTGTTAAAAATTGACCAATCTTGTTAAAAAGTCATCCTTTTTGCAAATCATTCTTGAAAGTTGAAGAATTTGATTGACATTTTCTTTCTTTCTTTGCTGAATTTTTTAAAACTATTGTCTCGAAAAATCGTCTTTTTGGTTTAAAAATTTATCTCTTTTTATAAAAATTTCATCATTTCTAGGTTAAAGATGCAACTGACCGGTAAAAACTGATTCTTTGTCGGTTCATAATTAACCTTTTCGTTAAAAATTCATATTTCAAGCTTTTAGTTAAAACTTGATTTTCTTGTTTGAATATTTAAATATTTTGTTAAAAATTCGTTCAATTTTAATTCCAAATTAATTCTTTCAATTAAAAATGTTATTATTTAATTTTTGGTGGAAATTGTACCTTTTTAAATTGAATTTTCAAAAATTTTGTTCAAAATTGATATATTTTTTTAAACATTCGTTTTTTGTGGTTGAAAATTAATCTTTCTGCTTATAAATTTAACTCTCTGATGGAAAAATTATGCATTTTGTTGAAAACTCGCGTTTTTGTTTGTAAATGTCACTGTTCTTTATTTATAACTGAAATATTATTCGGTTGCAATATGAATTAGTACATTTTTTATTAAAAATCCATATTTTCTTATTATACAATCAACTTCTTAGATCACGTAAAAATAGAAATAAATTAAAATATAATAATAATAATAATGAAGGGAGTCCACATGAAATTAAATAGCAGGTTAAGTTCATTGAGAGTAAATATAAATATAAAAAATTGAATCGAGAAAATTGGATCTCTACTTAATTTATTAATTAAATCGATTGAAAACTACAATGCTGGATTATCCTGTAAATTTTCTTCTTTAGCCACCGTATTTCCATTGGCTTAATTTTCTGAATTCTCCTCAGTAACCCGTGGGGAAATTGCCAAATTTGATCAGATTCCCGACGTGGCCCCGGTCGGGTTAGCCTAATGTGACCCTGATCATGAATATTGATGGGGTCCTAGTCATGGCCACATTGAGCTACTCTTTCTAAATAAGAGTTTGGTGAGATCCTCTAGTTCTTTCGACAAATTTAATTTTTCAAAATTGATTACTTTTTAATTGTTTTATTTTTCTAAATAACGAAATTCAAAAACAAAAAGCATTCATTCCTAATGTGTTAAGAATACTTCTTAATTTTAATTTTACACAGTATTTTAGAATTGCTTTCTAACTAATTACAACTCCTAATATCAATTTAATTTTTTTAAGTCGTTACCAAAATTTTTTTTAATATTAAAATTGAATTCGTGAAAAAAATTTCTTCTATTGTGAAAGGAATATGAAAAAAAAACTAAAGAAAACTTGATTGGATTGAAACAAAATTTCCAAAAACCTATGCTTATGGACGAAATTAATTAGTTGATAAATATACAATTACCAAATTAGTTTCGTTTATTGTAGGAATTTTGTTAATCTGTTGAGAGTTGATATGTATTTAGATTTGAATTTACCGCGCTAATCTCGAATATATTCGATTGGTCTTTCGTTCGATTATTTCGCAACGAACGGATGGATAGAAGGAAAGACAGCTTTGTAAAAATGGCGAACAGTAAACAGACAAAGCTGTAAATTCATGTGGATAAATTGATTTAAATATTTCTTAATTCATCTCGTTGATCATTTAAGCAAATTTTTTAGACCGGGGCGAGGTGTTCATATAAAACTAGAGTTCTTCACTGTATACAGTGTCCGACAGTGAACTTCGAGAAAGTGTTGACATTTTAAATATCATTTATTGCTCGTCTCTGAATGAAAGTATGAAACAGATTCAGAGTTGGAAACCAGAATTGGGATCAATTGTACAAAAAGATTTTACTTTTTTTTTAGTGTAGTATGAAGGTACGAAGCGACTAAATGCTATAACTTTTTTGTATTATAACCTCATTTTTTATTCCTTGCTTCACGTGCCAATATGGAATTTGTTAAAGATGCTTAAGAAAAGTAATAACTATCGCCTGTATTAAAGCGGATTTGATCAGAAATGATCCAATTAAAAAGAAGTACGTCGCAATTTTCTACCAAGAAGATTAATTTTCTCTCAAAAAAGACGAATTTTCAACAAAATACATATATTTTTATCCAAAAAATGTAATCTTCGGCTTAGCAAATAAATTTTCGACAAATCAGTTAAATTTCTGATGAAAAAGATTACTTTTATATGAAATAAATAATATATTTATAAATAAAAATAAGAATTTCTTCTTTATGGATACCCCAGTCTAGCCCTGATCAGATCTTAAACCTGTGCGCTTTTCTGAACATTTGATTTTTAAATTAAATTGAGAGAAACGTTCGACAGCCATTGAGAACATTTCTCGTAAATCGAGACTGGAAGAATCGAGTATGAACAAATGACATTCGATGACCTCGTTTGGAAAATGTTCTCGCTAATCGAGTAAAATTGAACGAGACACGAGAACATTTCGTCTCGGTATGCAACTCTATAAATAGAGTCTTTCACAGAAGGCACTGATATGTTTTTTAATTAGTAATGAGAACATAATATACATCTGAATAGAAAGAAGATAATCCAGACTATAACCCGAGGGTTCCTTATCTCAGCTTTTGAATTCAAAGCTTCTTGACAAGTTTTATCTGCCATCCCTCTTTCTTTACCTTTGCTCGTTGACGTCGACATATAGAACTCGTATCCAGTTTTCACCAACACTAGTAACGACTGTATCAGTCCAAGTGTGCTTCTACTTAACAAGCTTTCGCGTATTGTGAGGAACATGCTTAAAAGGAAACCAAAAATGGGAACAAGTAGCCAGGAGTAGTCGGTGTGTCTCTGGTGGGTGGGGAGTTTGAAAGCAGGGGAGGTTGACAAGGCGAGGTGTGAGATCGGCGGAATCAGCATGACACCTTGAGGCGCCCTCTCGTATCGCTCTCTTTTCATGCTTGAGCACCGTACAAACAATAACAAACAGCACTAATGAGACTCTTCAATAAGTCGACGTGTGACTACCTCGCAAAGGGCTCATCACAAAATAACAATGAATTTTCGACTAAACTTTCTTCTGCTATTTATTTCCCACACCCCCCTCCCTTTTGCTGTACGTCATTTTTAGTTTCCAGAAGTGTTTTGCTAGTTATTGCAAGTAGAATTTTCAAAATCCTTGATTATTAATATTTAAATACAGTGAAACCCTTTAATAGCCCTCCCTTCTATAGCATTTCCGAGAATTGAAGCCGTGCCGCAGGTAGGTGTAACAGGAGCTGCACGGGGTGCGCGGGGTCTGCGGTTATCACACAGGCGACTACGTAGGCGTGTACAAACAAAGGACGCAAATTTTTAATATTTAATCAATTATTTCGAACAAAAAAATGTCTTTTTTACTATAAAAAAAGTTTTTTTCAATAAAATGCTTGAATTTTTAACAAAATAACTAAAATTTTAATATAACAGTTGAATTTTCAACCTAAAAAGATAAATTCCGAAACAAGGAGAGTCATCTTTATATTTCAATCAAAAAAGATGAAATTTATAAAAAAAAAAATAAATAAAATGATGAATTTTTCAACAATTAAAGGTTTTTTACTCAAGGAAGATATAAAAGTTTTTCTAAATTGTTAAACCTTCAAGCCAAAAGACGAATTTTTCCTTCAAAAATTTGATTTTCAAACAAAAAATATGAATTTAGCGAAAAATTTGAATTATTAATAGATAAATTGAAATGAATCTAAATACATATAAACTCTCAACAGATTTTAAAAATACCTACAAATAATTAATTAATTAATACAGTTGAATGTTCAACAAAAGACATAAGCCTTTAATCAAACAAATAAATTTTAAACATTCAAGTTTAACTTTTACCCAAGTATTTTAATTTTAAATTTTTTAAATTTTTAAGAAAATAGTTACACTTTCAACCAGAGATATAAATTTTCAACTAAAAATATAAATCTTAAAAAAAAGATTTCCTAGCAAAGTGATTTAACCAAGCATTTCAAACAAAATAATTAAATAATCAATTGAAGAATAATAATTTTTAACCAAAATGTTACACTTCTCATGAAAAACTAAAATTTCTACTAAAGGAGACGAATTTTTCAATTTAAAAAAACATGTTTAAATTTTCTGTTTCCAAAGATTTAAGTTGACTTTTTACGATCAAAATATGAATTTTTAAATAAGAAATAAGTTTCTGCGAAAAAAAAGAACTTTCAATTCAACATTACGAATTTTTAACCAAAGGATGACTTTTTGACAAAATTGTTGAATTCTCTACCAAATAATTGCATTTTTATCCGAAAAATATGAAATTTCTTTTAAAACAGATGAATTTTTATTTAAACAAAAATTCCAAACAATACTTGATATTTCATCCAAAAAAGATTCCTGTTGACATTTCAACATCAAAATATTAATTTTGTAACAGAAAATAAGTTTTTACAAAAAACAATTGAATTTTTAATTCAAAATGACGATTTTTATCCACCAAAAATATGTATTTTTTACAAAAGAGTTAAATTCTCTACCATATAGTTGAATTTTTATCCAAGAAAGATGAAAGTTGTACTAAAGCAGATGAATTTTTTTATGAAAAACGAAAGCTTTTATTTTAAACGAAAAGCGAATTTTCTTTGAAATAGTTCAATTTTCAACAAAACTGTAGAATTTGTAACCAAACAGTTGCATTTTTATCCAAGGAAAATAAAATTTCTCTTAAAGCATCTGAATTTTTAATTAAATTTTTTTTAAGTTGAATTTTCACCCAGAAAAGATTTCAGTTACTTTTTTATCACCGAAATATTAAATTGCAACAAAAAGTAAATTTTTCACGAAATATTTAAAATTTCAACAAAACATCCGAATTTTCAACAAAAATTATGATATTTTAACAAAATTGTAGAATTTTCAACTGAGCAGTGACATTTTTATTCAAGAAAGATAGAATTTCTTCTGAAACGGATGAATTTAAAAAAAATTAAAAAATCGTTAAATTTTCATCCAAAGAAGATTCCAGATTATTTTTTAATACCCAAATAATAATTGTAAACAATAAGTTAATTCTCTGCTAAGTAGTTGAATTTTTAGCCAAAAAACATGAATTTTTAATAAGATTGTTAAATTTTCAACGAAGCAGTTGCATTTTTGTTCAAGAAAAATGATAATTCCACTCAAACAAATAAATTTTGAAATCAAAATGATAAAATTTTCAAAAAAGAGTTAAATTTTCTTTAAAAAAAAATTCAATTAACTTTTTAACACAAAAATACAATTTTTAAACAAAAAGTACATTTTCTGAGAAGAAGTTGCACTTTTAACAAAACAATTGCTTTTTTACTAAAGAAAGATACAATATTTTTACGGAAAAGATGAACTTTAAAATCAAAAAGAAAAATTTTCAGAAAAAATAGTTTTCATCGAAAACTATGTACGGTTCCTTATATCAGATTTCCTTTTTTTCAGTTCTGAAATTTTTGTATCTTTTTTACCTTAAAATTAATCAAAATATTTATATTAAATGTTTATTTAGGATTAATAATTTCTTGCAGTAGGACCGGTTCTTAGGGATCGCGCATAAACTACGCTACCATTTCAGGGGGAGGGGGGCGTGTGGAAAAATGTTCTGACGATGGCCTGGCCCAGGTCAGACCGCCTGGTCAGCCGCTAGGTATGCACGTCGAGAGCCAAGAAATAAATTCGAATTGCTCGAAAGAAACTTTATTATTTGTATGACTTGAAAAAAATCATTTTTCACAAAAAGCATCTTTAGTTTTTAAACAACCTTCATTATAGAGGCCCTGTAATATTTTAGAAATATTTCAAAGAAGATTTACTGATTGAACTTAGCTTTTGTTTGATCTTGGCTGGCTGATCAGCGCCAAACCTGGACCCGACCAGCAAATCACGTTGCAAGTAAAAAAAGTCTTGCTTTGATAGTGTGCATTTCTTATTTTTATAATTTTAAGCTGCCTGTAACTTTTTCGAAATAAGTCCAAAGCAAAATTTTCGGATCAAACTTAAACTTTTTTAGTTCTTGGCTCGCTAATCAGCCCGAGGTCTGGGCCAGGCCAAACCTTCCAGACCGAACTTACAATTATTGATCTTGACTAACTGACCAGCACCAAATCCGAGCCAGGCCAGTCTGCTAAGGTGATAAGAACATAAAATCTATGCGAATTTCTTATTTTTTATCATTTTAAACACCCTATAACTTTCTTCAAATAAGTCAAAAAAATTGGCTGATCTAATTTAAAACTTTTTTTGGTTCTTGTTACGCTAATCGACGCCAGTCCTGGGATAGACCAGGTCTTCCAGACTAAACGTTCTAGATAAGGTCAGACCTGGGCCAGACCAGCGACGGACCTGGGCCAGGTCAGATCCTCCTGCTTAGACATTCTAGATAAATCCAGACCTGGGCCGAGACCTGTAATCAGGCTGCCCCAGGAAATTTTTCCACGCAGGGGAAGGCAAAAAAATACGGTTGGTAACATTAAAGGTAACATTAAACAACCTTTTATAATTTAGAGATTTTTTTTCTAGTAGTACATACGATATTTCGTACGTTGAAATTTCGTATGTATCTTTTTGTTCGACAATTTATGTTTTAGTTGAAAATTCAACTTTTTGGTGGAGAATTCTTAGGTTTTATTAAACATTCATTCTTTTTAGTTAAAGCTTTAACTTTTTGGTTGAAAACTCTTAATTTTAATAAATATTCGTCTTTATTGGTATTAAATTAATCTTTTTGTTTTAAGCTTTATCTTTTTAATTGAAAATTTAACAACTAGCTTTTAAAGTTCAAATATATTCTTAAGAATTCAACTTTTTGATTGAGAATTCGTGAATTTGATTATAAATTCGCCTTTTTTGGTGGTAAATTAATCTTTTCGTTTAGGAATTTAAAATTTCTTAGTTAAAAATTCAACTTTTTGGTTGAAATTTCTTGAAGTTTGATAAAAATTCGCATCATTTGTAAAAAATTAATGTTTTTGTTTAAAATTTCATCTTCTTGGTTAAAAATTTAAAAACTAGATTTTTTCATTATACTATTTTTTTTAAATAAGAAATTTTTTACTTCTTTTTCAAAAATTCATCTTTTTTAGTTAAAAATTTCACTTCTTCTTTGAAAATACTTGAATTTTGTTAGAAATTCGTTGTTTTCGGTAGTAAATTTTTCTTTTTGTATAAAAATTCATCTTCGTGGTTAAAAATTTAACAACTAGATTTTAAAGTTGAAATACTTTCTTAAAACATTTTAGAAAAATCTATTTATTTCTTCCTTAAGAAGTCAACTTTTTCGTTAAGATATCTTGAATTTGATCGAATTTTCGTCTTTTTTGGTAGTAAATTAATCTTTTTGTTTCGAAATTCATCCTCTTCAGTTGAAAATTTAACAACTAGGTAGGTTTTAAAGTTGAACTACTATCATAAATATTAGAAACAGAATTACTTTCTTTCTTAAAAATTCAACTTTTTGGTTGAGAATTCTAGAATTTTATATAAAATTCGTCTTTTGTGTAATAAATTAAGTTTTTTGTTTAAAACTTCTCGCTTTTAAGTTGAAAACTTAACTTTTCTGTTGAGAATTCTTGAATTTTATGAGAAGTTCATCTTTTTTAGTTAAAACTTCAAAATGTTGGTGAACAAATCTTGAATTATATCAAATATTCAGTTTATTTAATAATAAGTTATTCTCTTGTTAAAAATTTATTAGTCGAAAATTCAACTTTTTGTTTGAGAATTCTTGAATTTTTAAAAAATTCGTTGTCATCGGTAAAAAAAAAATATTTTTTTTTAAAGTTCATTTCTTGGTTAAAAATGTAACAACTGAATTTTGAAGTTGAATTATTTTCTGAAAAATTAGACAAAATTTTTTCTTTCTTTCTTAAAAATTTAACTTTTTTGTTGAAAATTTTGGAACTTTATTGAAAATTTGTCTTTTTTGGTTGGAAATTGATCTTTTTGTTTGAAAATTCTTCTTCTTAGTTAAAAATTTAACAACTGTGTTTTAAAGTTGAGACACTTTTTTAAAAATTCAACTTTTTGGTTGATAATGCTTCAATTTAATTGAAAAATGGTCTTTTCATGTAGTAAAATAATCTCTTTTTTTACCTTTTCGTTAAAAATTCAACTTTTTGGTTGAGAATTCTTGAATTTTGTTGAAAATTCGTCTTCTTTGACAGAAAATTATTTTGTTGTTTAAAAATTCATCTTTTTGGTTAAAAACTTAACAGCTGAGCATTAATAAAAATAAGTATAAATAAGTATAATAAAAATTCAAGTTTTCGTTACGATTGTACTATTTTATTAAAAATTTGTTTTATGTTAAAAATGAATCTAGTTTAGTTGAAAATTCAACTTTTGGACTGAGAGTTCTAGTTTTTTTTTGGAAATTCGTCATTTTTGGTATAAAATTGACTTCTTCACTCAGAATTTCATATTTTTGATTTGACGATTCAACTGTTTTGTATTCAAAATTCGTCCTTTTGCCTTGAAAGTTCAATAATTTCGTTTGAAAAGTCGACTGTTGAGTAGTTACTTTTTTTATCACCTAAAATAATTTTTTTTCAATTAAAAGTTGAACTATCCCATTTTTGGTACAAAATTTACTTTTCTTAGTTTAAAAATTGAATAATACTCGGATTAACTGTCATTTGAAATTCAATTTGGCAAATTTCAACACTTATTTGGAAAATCACTTTTTATTTCAATTTTTGATTTATTATCCAAATTTATAATTTTATAATAATATAATTAAGTTTGTAATAAACGCAAAACAGTCAGATTGACGTAACATTCGGTTTCACCTAAAGGCTACGTTACTTGGGGAGAATAACCAAATGAATGGTTGTAAACAAGCCTGGGGGTGGGGTGGGGCTCAAAAATACCCAACAATTGGAAACGTAATTTATGGATGATCCCTTATATTCTTAGTTCTATTTTAAAAAGAAAGACATGTTTAAACTTCTTGATAATCGGATAGGCTTCTGCACAACGTTAGTCTTGAAATAAATTTTTGAGAATTAGCACTGTGTCTTTTAGCCTTTATTTTGTTCATATAAAGGTATTACCTGTTCTATGCTTAATTCTTCTCTATCTTCTAGAATTCTCTTCTATGTTTTCTTCTACATCCTTCATAACGGCTTCATAATCACATTAGCTTGTGCAAAACGTTCATCTAAAACAAAAACAAATTTTCTACTAGTAGGACAGGTGCCAGTACCACTCATTATTTTTTGAAGGGATGATTTTTATGCAAAATTTTGATTATTTTGAACTTTTAATTTTCGATTCTTGTTTAACTTCAACTGTATTAGATTTTTTCTATTACATCTTTTCTTTTATAGAATCGTTTCAACTTCGCCAAAACCAAAGGTTTCAAAGAATTTATGATTGCAGGCATGAGCATAGTTGTATATCCAAAATGTAAGTTTTTAAATCAAGAACGTTATAGTCATAACCAACAAGAAGGAGATTCTTTTAAGAAAATATTTTCAAAAGGAATCAAGAAGAAGAATTTCTAAGACGATTCAGTTTTCTTGTGTTTGGCGTCTTGGACAGAGAGCATAGTCGATGACGGCATCTCCGAAGAAAAATGTAACTAATTGGTCTCAGGGTAGATGGGACTTTTGAAACAAACAAGATGAGAGAAAAGACAAAAAAGAGGGATAGAAGGAACAAGTAAGGATCTTCTAGTATCTAGAATTCTAGAGCATACTATACGGTTGGAGTGTGTGCTGTAAGACTCGCAAAAGATAGTTGGCTCTTGAAAGATAAAAGAAGGAGGACCGTTTCTTTTTTTAGAGACCAAGCGAAGAAATTAGAGCATAGCGAATACCAACAAATTGCACGTACGGAATGTCATTTATTTTTTATCTGAAAATGCAGATCCTATGTCGGAAGTTTATTACTCTTAGAAAAAAATATTGGTTAGTTTTAGTGGATTCATCTATGCTTTGGGCTTTTTCAGAAGAAAATGTGTAGCAGTTGGAATTTTTGGGGATGAAATGCGATTTTTAATTAGAGTTATGGGTATTTGAAACAATTGATGAGAATTGAAATAAATTCAAAATACGGACTAATATTTTAATAAAGATTTTTTAATCGTCTCCATCTTAAGTTTGCAAATTCAAATCAATATTGGAATGTTGTACAACCTCAATTGAAAATTTTTAACAATTCAAATAAGGGGCCTTGCTTGAAATTCCCTGGATTTTCATTGACTCATTTTTCACTTTATTTGATCACTAATACTCAGATACCAACATTTTAATCTTGTAATACTTTTAACATAGAATATTTTATACAAGAAATAAAACAGTATTTAGGATACAAAATTAAAATTATCAGAAATTCATAAAGTATTTACAGACTAGAGGAGCTATGAATTAAATTTTTGTTCATTGACTTTTTTCTGAAAAAGGAGATTTTTTCAGAAAAAAAATTAATTAAAAAAATGATGGACCAGATTCCTTCAATAATTTTCTTTTGAATTTTTTCAACTTTGGAAGATGGCCGTTTAACAAAATACTTAAATTTTAATAAAATAATTAAATTTTAACCTAATAGTTACATTTTCAATCTGAAAAGATAAATTTCCAACAAAAAAGTATCATAGCTTATATTAAAATTGAAGAAAAAATAAAATTCATACCAAAAAAAAAAAGAGTTTTAAGACCAAAAAGGCAAATTTTCAACAAATAAAGATTTTTTACTCAGGAAAAATATAAGTTTATTGAAATTTTTGAACCAAAAGTTACACTTTCACTGAAAAATGAAATTTCTACTAAAACAGACGAAACTCTAAATTAAAAAGCTAGATTTTAAATGAAATAGTTGATTTTCCTGTAAAAAAGGATTTGAGTTGAATTTTCACGAGGGAAATTGAATTCTTAAACACGATATAAGTTTCTTAGAAAAAAATTCAATGATCAAACCAAAAGAACGAATTTATAACCCAAATGGATGACTTTTGAATGAAATGGTTAAATATTTTACCAAAAAGTTGTATTTTTGTCAAAAAAAGAAGACATTTTTCCCAGTACAAATACATTTTTATTTAAAAACAAAAAAAAATTCAAAAAAGTAGTTCAATTTTGATAGAAAAAATATTCCAGTCTACTTTTCTTGATACAAATATGAATTTTCTAACAAAAAATAAGTTCCTGCGCAAACATTGAATCATCAAGTAAAAAAAGGATTTTTTAACCAATAAGATAAATTTTTAACAAAATAGTTTAATTTTCTACCAAATAGTTTTATTTCTATCAAAAAAATATGAAATTTGTACAAAAAGAGATACATTTTTATTAAATAACTTCTTTAAAAATTGATCTTTTATCCTGAAAATGTTTTACTTCTTTTTTTAACACCAAAATATACATTTTGAACAAAAAGTAAATTTTCTATGAAATAATTAAGTTTTCAACAAAAAATTAGAATTTTGAACTAAACATTTGCATTTCTGTCAAAAGCAAAAAATTCTCTTAAAGCCGATGAATTTTTAATTTACAAAAAAATTTAAATAAAAAGTTGAATTTTCATTCAGAAAAGATTTCAGTTCTCTTTTCGAAAACTAAAATATAAAATTGAAACAAAGAGTACATTTTTTACGAAATAGTTTAATTTTTAATATGAAATTATGAATTTCCAACACAAAAGTATCATAGCTTATATTTTAATCGAAATATATTAAGTTTATACAAGATAAAAATTTGAAAATCTAAATTATTGAACCAAAAATTTGCATTTCATTTAAAAAGCAAATTAAGTTTCTCCTAAAATAAATCAGTTATTAAATAAAAAAGACAAAATTCAGCCTTAAAAGATGAAATTCATACAAAACAATAATTTTAAAAACCAAAGACGAATTTTTCAACAAATAAAGATTTTTCACTGAGGCAAGAAATAAAAGTTTATATTAATTGTTGAACCAAAAAGTTCAACTTTTATTAACAGTTTATTTTTAAACATAAAAATATAAATTTTAAACAAAAAGTAAATTCTCTATAAAACAATTGAATTTCAAGGAAAAAGTACAACTTTAAGCCAAAAAGCATTACTTTTTAACAAAATATTTAAATTTTCAACCAAAAATTTTCATCCAAAAAAGATTTCAGTTGACTTTTCAGAATCGAATTATGAATCTTATAACAAAAAATAACTTTCTGATAAAAAATTGAATATGGAATAAAAAAAGAATAATATTTTTAACAAAAAAGATGAATTGTTAACAAAACAGTTGAATTCTCTACCAAATAGTTTCATTTTTATCCAAAAAATATATGAATTTTCAACTGAAAATATAAATCTTCAACAAAACAAATAATTTATTAACAAAGTTATTCAACCAAATCTTTCAAACAAAAGAGTTAAATAGTCAAGAAAAGAAGACTATTTTTTAACCAAAACGATGGCCCCCATCCGAGTAAAGCCGAACCAAGCGGTGCTAAACTTCGGTGATCGAAAGAGTAGGCTTAACCAATTCCACGAATCCAAATGGATACATGAATAAATACTTATTTGTTAATGATACTTAAAAAACGTAAAAAAATCCAATTTTTTTATAAATTGTTTTTAAAAAACGCTATAAATAAATAGGAAAGAAATCTTTAGGATCGTCAAACTCCGAATTTTGGATTCTGTTTTAAAATTATCAATAGAAAAAGACAGATAATTCAACAATGTTACAATACCAATTTCTTTATTATTTTTAAAGTGTTCCTATTTAAAAAAATTAATTTTTGAAGACTTACTGTTTCAGATCATTCACTTTTATAGATATGCAATTTAAAATTGTTTAAATTCATTTAAAACTCTTCACTTTGTGAAGAACTTTAATTAAAACTTAAAAATTATTCTACTCCCAAAGTTTCATTAAAGATGGTCATTTTGAAAACCTCCTATTCAAGATAGTTAAATTGGATATTCTAATTAAAACTTTTCTTTCAAATTCTTTAATATTATGAAACGTGCAATCTACAAAATTAAAATCTTTAATTTAAAACTCCTTACTTTTAAGTTTAAAAATTTTCTTTTACTATAAAATTGATAACTAAATATTTTTTGAAGAGTCGTTCGAGAAAACCCTTTTAAAAGAGATTGCGTGTCACAAGAAACAAAAATATTGACAAAAAATGAGTTTCATTACTTCTTTATTTTGCAATTAAAAAAAAAGAGTTTAAAACTAATATTCAGCTTTATTGCCCCGTGATAGTCATAAACTATAATAATTTGTTTAAACAATTGTTTCTGTCAAATTTCATAAATTATTGCAACGCTTTTAGTGAAAAGTAGACAAAAAGTTAAAATTTCTAGAAAAACCGCAACTTTTTAAAATAATGCAAAGAGGATATTATTAAAATTAAATAAATTTGGTAAACAATTAGGTTTGCTAACTTGAATTAGTTAATACTTCACTCCAATTGAAAATTGGACCAAAACTGAAATATTTTGAGAAAAACTCCAACTTTGTAGCATTATTCTAAGTGAATATTATTATAAATAACAATACAGTGCTTAAACAACTATTGATATCAAGTCAAAATTATTAATGCCTCGATCTAACTAAACTGTTCTTTGAGGATTCTCTGATTAATAACTTTGCCCATTAGTGTTTTACCGCACATATTGCACTAATTTCAAACCAATCGCATTAACTTTTCCTCTTATCCTTCTCTCACTAGGACTAGATCTCACTACCGTAGAACACAGTTCATGTCAGTACAGACTTATATTGTATATTGCCATTTTAGCTTTATCCAATATATTTTACTTATTAACGAATTTATTTTACTCTTGTTAACCAGTGTTTTCTCTACAACATAATCTTTAAGGATTCTCTCAATATTAACTTTGTCCATTAGCGTTCTACCGCACATTTTGCGTAAGGATTTCATGCCAATCGTGTTAATTTTATCTCTTATCCTTCTCTTACTAAGGCCAGATCTCTATACCGTATAGCACAGTAGGTATAAGTACAGAATTATGCCGTATATTGCGAATTTAGCTTCAACTGGTATATTTCTACTTTTCAACGAATTTATTTTATTCTTGTTAATCAGTGTCTACTCTACATTAGAGTTTCTAAGGCTTTTTTTATTATTGACTTTGTCCTTTAGCGTTTTACCGCACATATTGCGCAAAAATTGCATGCCAATCGCGTTAATTTTACTCCGATCCTTCCCTTGCTAGATCCAGATCTCGCTGCCGTACATCGAATTGGGTATAAGTACAGAATTATATATTGTAATTTTAGCTTCATCTTATATATATATATAATTTTTTCAACGTATTTTTTTCACACTTCTCAACCAGTGTCTTCTGTACACCACTACCTTTAGGAATTATTTTAATAATTACTTTGTCAATTAGCGTTTTACCGCACATATTGTAGGAATTTTAGACCTATCGACTGAATTTTAAACTTATACTTCTCTTGCTAGGTCTAGATCTCTCTACCGTTCTACACAGTGGGTGTAACTACAGAATTATATGTTACTATTTAAGCTTTATTTGATATATTTGCACTTTTTGGCAAATTTCTTGCACACTTCTCAGCCAGTTTTTCCTCTACAATACATTCTTTAAAGAGTCTTTTAGATAATCCATTAGTGTCTTACCGCACATATTGCACAGGAATTGCATGCAAACGCCTTTAATTTACCGTTTTGATGACTTTATCCATTAGCATTTTACCGCACATACTGCAGGAATTTCAGAGAAATTGCGTTAATTTTGAACTTATACATTTCTTGCTTATTCATATCTCGCTACCGTACAGCACATTGGGCGTAAGTAAAGACTTATATATTGTCATTTCAGGTTTATCTGACATATTTGTACATCTCGACGAATTTCTTTCATACTAGTCAATCAGTGCCTTCTCTACACCACACTCTTTGAGGATTTTGTAATTATAGACTTTGTCCATTAGCGTTTTACCGCACTTACTGAGCACGAATTTCATGGTTTACTTCTGGTAATAGTTCCTGCACTGTCGATAACCTTAATGTCTTTTATTCTAAAAAAAACAATGAATATACTCCCTATTAATCACTCACTCCTGACGGCGTTTATGAACCCTCCCTAATGAAGGTCTCATTTATTGAAAATTGTAAAATTGAGTATTTAGTGATCAGGCGAAGGACAGGGGAATGTGAAGCGAAGGTATTCATTGTATCGACTGAGAAGCAATTTGGAACGATTTATCGCGAAGAGTAACGCGGCATTATGGATCGCTTAATGCGGATAGACTTAACAATACACAAAAGCGGGTCTGTATCGGGTTTACCGAGGGCGAAGGTGGGAGTTAATAGGACCTCATTGTTACGGGGAGGAAATTCGATAATCGCTCGGCACACACAGAACCTCGCGCGAGAAACTAGTAACCGGGGTAAAGAGAGAAACTAGTAACCGGGGTAGAGAAGAAGGGAGAGAGATGATGCAAGGATTGGTGCTTATGTGGATGTAACAGAGAGTGAGAAAGAGAGGGAAAGTCAGAGAGAGGCAGAGGGAGTGCGAACCTTAGAGAGAACTTTGACTAAACGCTGCCACGCTTCCTTAACCTCCCATTAATCAATATTATATCGCCCAAAATGCTCCTTTGTTTATTGACTGAGTCCTAATAGGTTTTCACCAACCTGCCACTCTGATCGACGAATAGTCACGTGAAACAAAATATTGTTTTGAAACATTGTATCGTAATAGGAGACTAAATGGAACATGTGGTGTAAAGCGGGAAATGTCATGAAATGTAAAGATGTGTTCCTCACTTTACTGTATCTTAAGGCCATGTGATGAATGGGTCACGTGACCAGGTTCTTACCATACCGACGCTTTGTTTATTTCCTAACTTATATTCACACGAAGCACCACATCGAGTTAAAAATTTGGGATATCAAACAAGAAGCATTAAGAATGGTGGGTGTGGTCTTAAATTTTTAGAAAAAAGTTTTGTTGTAAATAATTTTTCTTTTGCTTTTTTTATAATTATTGAAATTTATGACCAAACTCCCCTTTCTTAGTGTTTCTTATTTATTATCCTAAATTTTTAACTCGCTGTAGCGCTTCGTGTGAAAATAAGTTGTGAAATAAAAAAAATGGTGGTAAGGTAGGAATCTGGTCACGTGGCCCACTCGTCACATGGCCTTAACCCTTTTTTAACTTTCGGATTTAATATAATTTGAAAAAAGTTTGTTAGCGCACTTTTTGTTAGCAGTGCGTCTTAACCTAAAAGACCGTAGTTAAATTACGTAACTGATTATAGGCCTTCCCTAAGACCCCCCCCCCTGTAACAAACGGTAACAAAATATTCTACCCCCCCCCCATATTGCTGTATGTAATTTTTAGTTTCTAGAAATTTTCAAAAAATGTCTTTTATACTATAAGATATTGTTTTTAATCAAATAATTAAATTTTTAACATACTAGTTGAATTATTAAGCTGAAAAGATAAATTTCCAGCCAAAACGTGTTATACTTAATATTTAAATCAAAAAAGATTAAATTTAAAAATAATGAATTAAAATGATAAATTTTCAACAAATGAAGATTTTTTATTAAGGAAGATAGAAAAGTTTTTTTAAATTGTTGAACCTTCAAGGCAAAAGACGAATTTTCCCTACTAAAATTTAATTGCCAAACAAAAAATATGAATTCAATAAAAAATTAATTTTTAACGAAACTGATGCATTTTTACCCAACAAGAATAAAATTTAAAACCAAGAAAATGATGTTTTTTGACGAAAAAAGGATATTTTTCAAATAAAAAAGGTCTATCTTGAAAAATTCTAAAACCAATTACACTTTCAGTTAAAAACTTAATTTTATACAAAAAAATGCTTCTTCACTAAACAGTTAAATTTTCAACCAAAGGCATAAACCTTCAATCAAAAAAATAATTTTTAAACAATGAAGTTTTAATTTTACCCAAGTAGTTCGATTTTAATTTTTTTTAATATTCAAGAAAAATCTTTCAAACGAAATAGTTAAATAATCATAGAAAGAATAATCATTTTTAACGATAAAGTTGCACCTTTATAAAAAAAATGAAATTTTTACTAAAGAAGATGAATTTTAAGCATAGGATGATTTTTTGACTAAACTGTTGAATTCTTTACCAACTAGCTACATTTTTATTCAATAAATATGAAATTTCTCTTCAAACAGATGAATTTTTATTTTTTTTTTAATCCCAAACAATAGTTGATTTTTCATTCAAAAAATATTCCAGCTGACTTTTCAAGATGAAAATATGAATTTTGTAACAAAAAATAAGTATCTACGAAAAAAATTTAATTTTCATTCGAAAACTACGATTTATTTCAACCAAAAACATGTGTTTTTAACAAAACAGTTATATTCTCTACCCTATAGTTGAATACCCTATAGTTACGTGAAACAAAAATATTGTTTGGAATGATTGTTTCTCAACAGAGGTCTAAGTGGAACATGTGGGGTAAAGCGTGAAATGTAATGAAATTTAAAGAGGTGTGCCTCACGTCATTCTAATGGGCCTTAAAATCCTTTTTTAAATTGGTAATTATGACTATTTTTTCACGTATTTTGCTCGCACACAAAATCAAGATTTTTATCCAGGGAATCTAAATTAATTATACATTGTCAGGGTCACATAATTTATTTCCGATTTCTAAAATATGTGCCTCACTTCACTCTACTGGGTCTTAACCCAATCTTAACTTCGACGAACAGTTACGGAAAACAAAAATATTGTTTGGAATTATTGTTTCTCAACAGAGGGCTAAGTGGAACATGTGGGGTAAAGCGGGAAATGTAATGAAATTTAAAGAGGTGTGCCTCACTTCATTCTAATGGGCCTTAAAATCCTTTTTTAAATTGGAAATTATGACTATTTTTTAACGTATTTTGCTCGCACACAAAATCAAGATTTTTATCCAGGGAATCTAAATTAATTATACATTGTCAGGGTCACATAATTCCATTTCCGATTTCTAAAATGTGTGCCTCACTTCACTCTACTGGGTCTTAACCCAATTTTAACTTCGACGAATAGTTACGGAAAACAAAAATATTGTTTGGATTGACTGTTTCTCAACAGAGGGCTAAGTGGAACATGTAGGGTAAAGCGGGAAATGTAATGAAATTTAAAGAGGTGTGCGTCACTTCATACTAATGGGCCTTAAAATCGTTTTTTAAATTGGAAATTATGATTATTTTTTAACGTATTTTGCTCGCACACAAAATCAAGATTTTTACCCAGGGAATCTAAATTAATTATACCTATTCAGGGTCACATAATTCCATTTCCGATTTCTAAAATGTGTGCCTCACTTCACTCTACTGGGTCTTAACCCAATCTTTAACTTCGACGAATAGTTACGTAAAACTAAAATATTGCTTGGGATTATTGTTTCTCAACAGAGGGCTAAGTGGAACATGTGGGGTATAGCGGGAAATGCAATGAAATGTAAAGAATTGTGCCTCACTTTACTGGGTCTTAAATCCGTTTTTCAAGTAGGGGACTTACTATAATTTTTTTTTAACATATTTTGTTATTATACAAAATCGAGGCATTTATCGAGTAAAGATTAATTATACCTTGTCAGGGTCCTCAAGCGCTTTTTGTCTACAAATTTTCATTTTCGATTTATAAAAGGTCTACCTCACTTTATTCTACTAGGCCTTAACTAGTTTTGCAATTCAGGGATTTAATATCAATGGCGAAATTTAAGATTAATTTGTTCCCACATTCCTCGTATGTTGACCCGTTTCGCCCCGTTTTACGATAATCTGACAAAATTCGAAACTAGAAGCATGAACTTTCTTTATTTTTTAAAAATTTTATAGCGATTTTATTCATCAAAGAAATGATGGTTTCTGAAAATATTTGCTCTGCTTAATTTATTTTTTTAAAGAGCTTTCTGCTTTACGATTTTAAACTGCGATAGTGAACTATTTTTAAGCTTACGGATTTATTTTCCATAAAATTATTTTGATTTTTTTTCAAGGAATTTAAATGTTCTAAAACCCCCAACGTTTTTCTTCCAATTGCTTGAAATAATAGGTAATAATATAGTGTACTTATAATAATTTTTCTATCAGGTACTTTTCTGTATGCCGGAAAAACAAAAAAAAATTTTTTCGATTTTTCACTTCAAAATGTTGTCTTTCCTGCAATTTTTAAGAATTTCTCGTTGTTTGTTGAAGATTCATCTCTTTGGTTGAAAATATACTATTTTCATAAAAATCAGCGTTTTACGTTAAAAATCGATCAACTGAAAAATTAGCTTTTTCTTTTTTTGTTTAAAAATTAGCCCCTCTTAGTTTAAAAACGAACTATTTGGATGAAAATTCATGTATTTTACCCACAATTCATATATTTTGGATTAAGAATACTCCTAATCCTTATCAATTAATCTTTTTGGTTAAAAAATCATTTTTCGATTAAAAATTGAACTTTTAACCAGAAACAAGGTAGTTGAATTTTCAAGCCAGAAAGACGAACTTTCAACCTAACAGGATGAATTTTCAAACAAAAATAGGATAGCTAAATTTTCAGCAAAAAATAAAATTATTATGAAAAAAACTTATTTTTAATCAAATTGTTGAATCTTGAACAGAAAATTTAATTTTCAACCAAAAATGATGAATTTTTAACCAAAAATAGGATAGATCAATTTTGAGTTAAAAGAATAAATTTCCAACCAAAAAGGAATAATTTTAACTCAAAAATAAGATACTCAAATTTTCAGTCCAAGAAAAATTAATTTTCATAAAAAAAACGATATTTTTAATGAAATTGTTGAATTCTCAACAGAATATTTAGCTTTAAGCCAAATTGTTGAATTTTTAAGCCAGAAAGACGAATTTTCAACCTAACAAAATGAATTTTTAACGAAAAATAGGATAGTTCAATTTTCAGTTAAATAAATTATTTTTACAAATGTTTCCAATAAAATTGTTGAATGCTCAATAGAAAATTTTAGTTTGAACCGATAAGTTGACCCTTTTTACCAAAATAGTTGAATTTTCAACTAAAACGGATGAATTTTAAATCAAAACGAGGATACTTACAATTTCATTAGAAAAAAAATTAATTTTCAACCAAAAAACATATCAATATTTTCAATCAAGTTGTTGAATTTTAAGGCCAGAAAGACTAATTTCCAACCAAAAATTGGATGAATTTTTAACTAAAAATATAATAGATAAATTTTGAGTTAAAAAAATTAAATGTCAACCGAAAAGGATGGATTTTGAACCAAAAATAAGATATTCAAATTTTTAGTAAAAAAAATTAATTAACTAAAATAACCAATATTTGCAATCTAATTGTAGAATTTTGTAACAAAAAATTAAGTTTTAAACCAAATAGTTGAACTTTCTTCCAAAACAGTTAAATTTTCAAAAAAAAGATGAATTTGCAATCAAGAATAAAATAGATAAATTTTTCGTGAAAAAAAATTCAAAAGAGGATATTTTCAATGAAATTGTTGAATTTTCAACAAAAAATTTAATTTTTGACGGAATAGTTGAACTTCCTACCAGAAATAAAAAAGTTGAATTTTCAATCCAGAAAGACGAATTTTCAACCAAAAATAGAATAGTGAAATTTGCAGGTAAAGAAATGTATTTAAATAAAATCTTATTTTGAATCAAATTGTTGAATTCTTAACAGAAAATTTAATTTGCGACTAAATAGTTGAACTTTTTACCAAAAAAATTAATTTTTAACCAAAAAGGGTTATTTTTTAGCCAAAAATAGGATAGTTAAATTTTCAGTTTAAAAAATTATTTAAAAGAAAAATATATTTTCAATCAAATTGTTGAATTTTCAACCAAATAGCTGCGCTTTCTTTCAAAGTATTTAAATTTTCAAACCAAAAATAATCAAATTTTAATCAAGAATAGGATACTTAAACTTTCAGTTAAACAAAATTTAATTTTGAACCAAAAAGAAAACAAAAAAACATTCTGCTTAAGCAAATTGCTAAATTTTTAAGCTAGAAAAACGAATTTTCAACCAAAAATAGAAAATTTAAATTATCAGTTAAAAAAAGAATGAAAAAGGATGAATTTTCAACCGAAAAGGATGGATTTTTAATTTTTAAAAAATAGGATACTTAAATTTCCAGTTAAAAAATAATTAATTTTCAATAAAAAAGAAACCTATAGTTTTAATCAAATTGATGAATTCTCTATAGAGATATAATCCTTACAATTTAAAAAAATTTAAACTTAATTTAAATTTCAAACCTTGTAAATATATTTTGAAATATTTAAATTAAAAAATAAATACTTTTGTGTTGATCCTTGTCTTGGTCGAATCTTCAGCAGGTGGGCTCTGCTCTGTACGATTGATTTCCATTAAAAAAATATATATAATTAATTTCAAAAGCATCGGAAAATAAATATTTTAAAAAATAATCCCGTTAAATAAAAATGAATTATTCATTCGAAAAAATGAGTTTACGATAGCTGTCAGTGATTACATATGTATACATATTTTAAAACCATTATACCGTAACCGGAAACCGGAAGTACTTGGCACCTGCGTCATCGAACATTTGAACAAGCGGCACAACTCGGCTTGCAGGGTGATATTCCTGCTCAAACGAAAGTGCAGGTGAATGTACAAAAACAGCATCTGCATATCCTCTTGCATTGCACTCCTTGCAATTCTCGAGCGGAATGTCACGTTGCTAATTCCTTATTACGCGGGCGAAATAGGTGCATGATGCGATCAAGATATTGCAAGTCACAAATTGCCACGTTCCGCGCATCGCGCGCATTATCGCCGCGCGAATTAAAATGCAATCACGCGCCGCGCCGGGACTTGCGGCGATGCAAATAATCGCGAGTCGGTTTCCTGCGGGGGCGGAATCTAGGCTGGAGCCGCCGAGCGAGGGCGGGTGTTTGGGTGTCGAAATAAGGCGACGAGAACGAAATGGAATAAATGCACCAGTCTGGTGGTGAAGAAAATTAAAGATTGCTAAATTCAGGGCAATTATGGGTAAACGTAGCCCAATCTCGTATTTAATTATGAGCGCGAAGGGGATTTTCTGAGCGGTGGCAAAACTGCGGTGTTAATGACAGTAATGCCACAAAATGGTAAGGCGAGGAACAATAATAAAATGTGAAAACGGTTGGTTGTGGCGATTGATGTCAAGCCGCATTTCCACACGTTGACTCAAATCTCTTGTACTATTGTGCAACGGAAGTGATCTTCTCATGTTGCCGAAATCGTCCTAAAAAAATGAAAACTGATTCAAAACTATTTTCTTTCTTCCTTTCATATTTTAAATTATTAATTTCGAATTTCGTTATTTTAAGTAATAGCTTTACCATACCCTAATATTTATTTACATTTAATTTTTTTGAAGAAAGATCTACTCTTTTCGCTCCACTGGGAATCGAATCACAGAACTTCCGATTGCCCGTCGGGTTCTTTCCCATTAAGCTATTAGAGATCGAAAGAAGAATAGGAAATGTTAAGCCAGCAATCGTGTGTTCTGTGGTTCGATTCCAAGTGAAGCGACAAGAGTAGATCTTTCTTTCTGAAAAAATTTAATTAAAAATTTTTTTAATTTATTTAGAATAATGAGAAAGCCCACGACCGACAATCGAAGGTTCTGTGGTTCGATCCTCAACGGAGCGACAAGAGTAGATCTTTTTTTAGAGAAAAATTTTATTTAAAAATTGCTTAAACTTATTTTCCATTTAGTCCAAAAATAACATTAAATATTTTCTGTTATTTGAAGAGTTAACTTAATCGATAAGTTGATTTATATTTTCACGGCGGTGAAAAAGATCTGCACTAATTGATGGTAAATATGACTTTAATAAAATAGTTGAATTTTCATTAAAATTATTTGAAGTTGATCAAAATATCTCTTTTTTTAACAAAATGGCTGAACTTTTTAATCAAAAAGATCAATTTTCCACCATAAGATGAATATTTGAAAAAGATACGTTTTTCGCCAACAAAATTAAATCATCCAATTTTTTTTTCTTTTTTGTAAATCAATCATTTTCAATAAAAAAACAATTTCAACTAGTTAAGTTCAATAAAGAAAAGACCAATTTTCAACGAAATAGTTGAATCATCGTCCAAAAAGATGCATTTTTAAGATGAAAAAAGTAATTTTAAAAAAAATGCTTTTCAACGAAACGAAAATTTTCTTCCAAGTACTTGAATTTTTTACCAAATTAACGATAAATCTACAACTGCAAATGGAATATTTAGGTCTTTAGATAAAAAAAGTAATTTTTAACAAAAAAGGTATTTTTTAGAAAATAATTAAATTTTATAGCAAGTAGGCAAATCTTGAAAAAAAAAGAATTTTTAACAAGTTCGTTTAACTTTCACCCAAGCAGTTAAACTTCCAATAGAAAAAATAAATGTTTAAATAAATATTTGAATTTTCTACCACAAAAGATAATTTTTTAATCCAAAAGGACGAATTTTTAACAAAGCTGTTACATTTTTCACCGAAAAAAGATAACTTTAACAAAGTTGTTAAATTTTCATTTAAATAACTAAACTTTTAACCAAAATTATTTATTTTTAACCAAATAAATCAGTTCTTAAACAACAAAGATGAATTTCTAACTAAAAATATTAATTATTCTTAAAAGAGAACTTTAATCTTGTTAAATTTTGAATAAAATGATTAAATTTTTAACAACACAGTTGAATTTTTAATCAAATTTTGAATTTTCAATGTGCAATGATTAAAAAATTTTTTATTAAATTTTTACGGACAAAATATCTAAAGATTTCAGAAAAAAAAGTTTAAAAATTTTTCTTATTTCATAGCTCCATCTAGCCTGAAAGAACGTTCAAAATTTCTGTTATTCTCTGATGACAATAAAGAGTCCTTGAAAAATTTTAACTTTTATCATCTGGTGTAATAATGTGTATTTCTGAAAAATCATTCTTCTCCCGGTCTCTCAAGTAGCTTAATGGGAAAGCACCCGACCGGCAGTTGGAAGTTCTGTGGTTCGATTCCGAGCAGACCGAAGAAGATTTTTTTTATAAAGAAATTTATATTAAAAAATAGAAGAATGTTTTAAAAAACCGCAGTTCAGCCAAAACCAAAAACACGAATATTCAACAAATCTGTTGAATTTTCTACAGAAGAGATCACTGTGTTTTTGTTCAAAAAAAAAGAATTTTTTTCTTCTCTTTTTTAAGAAAATCTTTTGCATTTTTTCGGGTAGCAATAGAAACCTTTTGTGGCGGTTGTCAAGATTTGGTCGCTAGATTCTTGGGTTTATTTTCAGGAACTCTGCACATTAACTTGATTATTGAACGTTAAATAGGATTTTAAATGTGATTTGAATCTCATTTAAATTTCTTCAGTTTTAGATTTGGTTGAATCATTATGTTGAAATCATTTTTTTTTCTTCAAGATTTATATTTTTAGTCGAAAATTCATTACTGTCGTTAAAAGCTTAACTATTAAAAAAATGATAATCTGTTTCAATTGATAATTCAACTACTTGGGTGAAAGTTGAACTACATTATTCAAATTGATTGTTTTGATTGAAGTCTTATATCTTGCCTAATTCTACTAGCAATAACTAGCAGAAAATTTCTGGAAACTAAAAATTACGAAGAATTAAAAAAAGGGGGTTAGAAATATTTCGTTAAAGCCGAATAAGCTTTAACAAAGAGAATTCACAATCAATAACTTACAGTTTTCGATGTTTTGAACTTTAATTTTAAATGATCTGCGAAAAAATATGCGGGAAATACAATGACCAAACGTGTGGCCGAAGGAGCTTTAAGAAAAGAGAATTCACAATCAATAGCTTACAGTTATCGATTTGTTGTACTTTAATTTTGAAAGACTTGCACACTCCAACTTTAAATTGGTTTTTCGATGAACTAATTAACCTTTTTTTACAACATCATCTACGAAAACTTCAGTTGCTCCTAAAAACATTCCCATTTTTCTCTACTCTTTTGTTCCCTTTCCCTCATTCTTCAACCACTTTTTCCAAGCAATTTCTTTCTGTAATATACAATACCGATAAGGGATGCCTATAAACAATCACGGACCAAACTTTCCCGGTTTGCGTTAGCCACCCAGAATTACTTTAATGCCGGTGCAATGTATCCAACCCCCTCCATGGCTGGGAACATTAGACTTGCGGGAGCTGGTGGGGGAGAAGAGCAAGGGTTGGGTATAATGGTACAGTAGCGAATACAACTCTCTGGCCCATAGATCAATGGCTGGCAATTATTGTAAGTTCATTAGACTCCCTAGCCTCCCTCCTCTCTTTACACGACCCCTCAACCCTTTCATCCCTCTTTCTTCTCCGGGCTGGAAGATGCCTTTACCTTACCCCCCCCCCTCCCTCCCAACACTCTGATCTTCCTCGAGCGTATCCACACACCCCTTTCGTGAGTTGAAATTGCGACATTCCGGCGCGAAACGCCGAAACTATTTGACTCCGTAATTTGTGATTGTAGTTTATTGCGCGGATGGACTAACGCCCACGATGCTTGTAACCCTATGAAACTTCTGGCAAATGTCGTAAATGTGAGAGGAGATTAAAGGTGGGCCTGTTAACGAACACGACTGATTTTTTAAATTAAAATATTTTTTTGAAAAAAAAAAAAGATTTTTCACTTTCGCCTCGCTGGGATTCGAACCACAGGTCTTCCGATTGCCGCACGAAGCGGCAGTGGAAAAAATGACTTTTTGGTTCAAAATAACCTACAGTTCACATCTATTGGCAGATTTGGACGAAAAAAAATTGAAAAAAAAGCTTAGAAGATTTCTAAGAGAGTCGTCGAGTCTGATTTTTAAATTAGACTTTCAATTTTTTTATAAATAAACAAACAGGACGAAGAAAATTGTCATTTTATTATTTGACGTTCTCGGGGCTCGTCGATAGCATTAAAATTGTTGAAATCATTTAAGTTTTATAGAGTAATATCAGTTAAAGATATTCTAATATTGTATAATGAGCAAAACAAAATTTTATAAACAAATTATTTCATTTAAGAATTTGTTACGGTTTTTGATCATTTTACGTTTTTTAACTTAAATTGCAAGAAATTTTGAGATAATAATATAATGATAAAGAAACTTCTTTTTGAGTTTATTATTGTTAATATTATAAACAAATTCAATAAACAAATGAATGTATCAGTCATTTTTCGATAGAAAAATTCGTTTTTATCGATGTAATTTCTTTCAATTAGGAAATTTATGTTAATTTTAGAAAACTTCATAATTTGTTGATTAATCTTATGATTGCTTCAAACAAATTTAATTTAAAAATGCATTCTTCGGGAATTTCTCGGCAGAAAAAAATTTTTTTAATGCCAGTCTTTTCAGTTGGAAACCTTATGACAATTTCTGCAACATTCATAACCAGATGATAATTTTATCATTTTTTAAAACAAATTTAAGTCATCCTTTTTAGTTGAAACTGTTTTGTAGAAAATTTAACTTTTCGGGTGGAAAATTTAAATAACTTCTAAAAAGTTCTTCGAAAAGTAAAAAAGAAACTTGTAGGAAGAGATATAAATTTCAGATCAATCTAAAATTCCCGTGTTGCTTATGTTTGGTTGAAGTTTTATCTTCTTTATTTGAAAAAATTGGTTATAAATCAAAAACTTTGTTAAAGAAATTTAACTGTATTCTTAAAGATGTATCTTTTTGGATTGAAAACGCATCTTCTTTGGATAGAAAATATTGAAAATTTAACTATTACGTTGAAAATTCTTCTTTTTTTTCAAGAAAATTTCTTTAACTGCAAATTTAACCATTCTATTTTTTATAGAAAATTTATCCTTTTTAGTTGAAGGTTAGACGATAACATTTTTCTTTGAGAATTTATCTTTTTTAGTTGAAAGTTCAAAAACTCGGTTAAGTGATAAACTACTGTGTTAGAAATTTATTTTCTTATCGGAAGATTGAACTATTTTACCTCAAATTCTTCTTTTTCCGTAGAAAATTAATCTTCTTGATTCGTCATTCAACGGCCTAATTTAAAATTAAACTACTTTTTTGGTTGTCAATACATTTTTTTGGATGCCAATTTAACTATTCCATTTTTGGTTAAGAATTGATATATTTTTGGATAAAATCAGTTTTTTCGAATTCAAATTTAACTAATTAATCTTTAGTTAAGAACTAAGAGCTTTTAGTTTAAAATTTTAATATTTAGTTGTAAAATAACTGTTTTGTTAAAAATTAAAATTTCTGGTTCGAAAATCCGTTTGTTTTGTGTAAAATTCATATTTTTAGTTTAAAAATTCAACTACTTTAAAAAGAATTAGTATTTTTAGGTAAAAAATTCAACTGCTTTGTTGAAAATCTAATAATTTTCCTCGAAAATTTAACTTTTCATATGAACATTAACTTTTTAGTAGAAAATTCATATTATCCATTTTAAAATTCAACTGTATTTTTAGAGAATTTAGCTTTTTGATTTAAAAAATTAACAATTTTATTTTTTTGTTTCTGTTGACTCAAAAATCATTTATGTTTAAAAATAAATCAGTTCCGTCGAAAATTCAACTATTTAACCGAAAATTCGTCTTTCTGCTTCGATATAAATGTTTTTGATTTTGAATTTAAAGAATTTTTGCTAGAAATATCGACTGTAACATTATTTTTACAAAATTCATTTTTTGACTAAATTAGATTGTTTCTTAATTAAAAACTAAACATTTTTTCGTTAAAAATTTATATTTTTCAATTTAGCATTTAATTGCTTGCTTAAAAGTTGAATCACTTTGTTAAAAATTGATTTTTTCGTTGAAACTTCATCATTTTGTTAAAAATTCAACTACTCTTTTTAAATTTACTATGATGATACACTATTTTAATCAAAATTTGTATATTTTTTGTTATTGCTATTAATTTTATTTATCAAAAATATTTTTTTTATCATTTATCTTTAAAAAAATCTCCCTGGTTCGAAAATCATCTTTTTAAATTAAAAATTCACCTGTTTTATGAGGAAAAGTCACATATTGTTTTTAAAGTTAAATTATTTTGTTAAAAGTTCAACTATTTTGTTAATTTAACTTTACGAGTGGAAAATTCAAATAATTAGATTTAGCAAAAATAATTGTTTATACAAATTATTATTGTGTGCAACTATCTTCATCTATAGTAATGTCTGATAGTAGCTTAGTTATTAACAACTAATAGATAAACATTAGAGCTTTTTTTCTTAAAACTAATCTTTTTAAACAATGGGAAAAGAGCGAAAATGTATCGCTTAAAACAACAATACTATTTGAAAAATCATTATTGTTCTGCTTGACTTATTATTTCTTCATAAATAAAAAGGCGATGCAAATTTAAATATTTTAGAAAAAACCGCCACTTTCTAGCACTTATCTAAGAAAAGATAGTTAAAAGCAATATTATATTGTTTAAACAACTTTTTTCTTGACTTTCATTAATTATTACCTCACTATGTGATAAAAGACAGGTAAAAAATGCCGAATAACCGCAACTATCTGATATAGATGAAGATAATCATAAGCAATAATAATTTGTTTGAACAATTAATTTTGCTAAATTTAAATAATTATTAAGTCACGCCTAATGAAAAATAGATAAGCAGTTGAAAATTTCAGAAAAAATCGCAAAATTTTACCAACTAAGCAAAGAGAATATTATTAACAATGATTAAAAATTGTTTAAACAATTACTTTTTATGAACGTAAATTCACGATTACTTCACTTTAATTGAAAATCGGACAAACTGCTAGAAATTTCAGAAAAAAACACATTTTTCTGGCAATATTCAAATATAATATTATTGATAATACTAATAAATTGTTTAAACAAATAATTTTGTCCACCACAATAAATTACATAACTTATCTTAAATAAAAATTTGACTAGAAGCGAATATTTCGAAACTGCATATTTCTAGTATTATTCTGAGACCTTATCATTAAAAATGATAATAAATTATTTAAACAATTATTCTTTTTAACATTGATGAACTATCACTTCGATCTAATTGAAAATTGGACGAGTGAAATTTTTTTAAAAACCGCGTCTCTGTAACTCCATTCTATGAGAAAATGTCTAAAAACAATAATAAATTGTTTAAAAAATTTATGTGAACAGCTATTTCTCAGTATGAAATAATCTTTCATGTGCCAGAAACAATTTGCATTTTAAAAAGGGCAAAAAGTCATAATTAGCGCCAAAAACTCGTAAAAGAAATTTTTTCACTCATGGATTTTTTTTGGCACCCTATAAAACAGACTTTTGGTGTTGATATTTAAAAAGTGATATTTTATTCGTATTCTATGAGTAATTCTGAAGAGAAATGTTGAGTTTCAACTCGATTGCAATAATATTGAAATTTCTGAACAAAATCGACAGACATTCGAAAACAAGTTTTTGGACCACCCTACCGATCAATCTCTCTAGCAATCACCCCGGGTGAAGAGCTTCACAAAGTCACTCTTTGTCGACTAAACTGAATCTCCGGAAAGTTCCTAATCATAATACACACTATAAAAATTTAATTATCCTCTGAATTTTTTTCTATCAAAATGTTTATATTTTGAGATTTATTTGTGTTATCCACTTTTAGCTAGAGCCACCAGGACTTTAAGAGAGACCCGCCAAACTCCTTTCGCAGACTGGTAGTTAAAAGTTACAAGACGATTCGTTGAGTAATCCTAGACCGTTTCCAGACGGTTGCAAATTGCAATCGTGAACGTCGCGATAATTGTCGTGCAGTCTTCTCGCGTAATGACAATTTTCATCGTGTCGTCACACAGCGCTCGCCCTAGTGGCTGACAATTGCCCCATTGCACCTCACAAGAGAACATCGTCGAAAAACAAATCTTCTTCAAAGAAAAAATCCTATCGAGTTCCATTATTATAGAATAAATTTGAAAAAATAAAAGTTACCCCCAAAGGGGGTAACTCGGACATGTGGGGTAAATTGAGACATTCCTGAATTGACACGTTAAATTACTTGAGTGGGTTTTAACCAGAATCTAGAATCAGTTTAGGCTTTCTAAAGGCTTTAACGGGTTCTAGATTCGGAATAGAACCCTTTTTAAGTAATTCAAACTATTAATTTCAGGGATGTCCCAATTTACCCTAAATGTCAAAAATTACCCCATGTGACTGTTCCGACCAATTAAAAAAATTTCTAACTCAGAATTTTTGTAAATTGTTTAAACACTACGTAAAGAACTTTGGTGAAATCTTGAAAAAAATTCAAAAATTGATATTTTTTTATGAGTAAAGCATCTAAATAGAAACTTCAATACTTTTTAATTTAAAAACTTTCTATTCCCCTTTTGGGCTCTTTTTAAAAAAATTTTAAAATTGGACTATTAAATTTTTCATTGAGAATTTTTCTTTTTTATTGAAAATTTAACTATTGGGTCGAATATTTCAACACTTTCACTATTTTGTTAAAATTTCACTCATTTGATAGAGATTGAATTATTTTGTTAAAAATTCGTTTCTTTTTTTCTTAAAATTAATTATATTAATTATAAATTTGACTATTTTATTTTTGTTTGGAAATTAATTGCTTTTATTAAAAAATTAAAGCATTAAATTTTTATTAATAATTGATCATTAAAAATTCATTTTATTAATTAAAGATACATCTGTTTCTTTAAAAATGTATGTAGTTCGTTAAAAGTGAATCTTTTTTAGTTTAAAATTCAACTATTTGGTAGAACATTAACTTTTTTGTGAAAAATTGATCATTTTGCCTTCAAAATTTAACTGTTTTTGTTAAAAAATCATCTTTTCGGGAAGAAATCAATTTGCTTAACTGCCAATTTAAATGTTCCATGCTTGATTGAAAATTGATCGATTTTAGTTGAAAATTAAAATTTTTGGCCAAAAATCAACTTTTTTTTGAATTTTTTCATATTTTTGGGTTAAAAATCAAATTTTTAAAGAAGAATAAAAATTTTTTATTTTAAGTCAAAACTTGATTGCTTTTAGTTAAACATTAAAATTTTCGTTTAAGAATTCAACTTTTTGGCCCAAAATTCAACTGTTTTATTAAAAGTTCATGTTTTTGGGTTGAAAAAACTGTAGGTTAGTTCAAAATGTAACTAATTGTTTTGAACATAACTTTTTTGTTGAAAATACATATTCTCAATAAAAAAATTAACTTTTTAGTTGAAAATTCGACTTGTTTATTAAGAATAAATTTTTCATTGAAAATTCATATTTTCGAGTTTTATATTCAACTGTTTTTTAGACAATTCACCTTTTGGGTTAGAAAATTCAACAATTTAATTGATATTCTTGGCCTCCCTTGATTGAAAAATCTTTCCTCGTTAAAAAATAATTAGTTTCGGTTAAGAATTTAATTATTTTGTTTCATATTCTTCTTTTATGCTTTAATTTAAGTGTCTTTGATTCAAATTTAGGTTCGTTTTTAATTGGAATATCAACTATGATATTTGTTGTTGAAAATTAATCTTTTTAGTTAAATTCTACTGTTTTTTATCCAAAAAAAGTTTTTGTTCAAAATTTGTCTTTTTTAATTGAAACTTTAATTACTTGATAGTGGGTCGTTATCGAACAATGAAAAAAAGGTGAAAAATGTGTTATTAACAGTTGATTAAACAAAAAAGAAGCAAGTTTAAACACTGAAAAATAGCCAAATAATGCATTTGTAAATTTAATTTAGATAAAAAATTATTAAATGTTATCGATTCATAGCAAAAAATCATTTCTAAATAACAGCCTGTTGATTCCATGAAAAAACGGTATTTTAATCATATATACATAAAATGATAAAAATTAGTTTAAGCCATTGTTGTTTATAATAATAAATTTTTTACTGTCATCAAAATTTTCTTAAGAATTTGAAAGTTAGTTATTTACAGTTAATTGCATCGAAAAAATCAAGTTTGTACCTCCAAAATAGCTAAATTGTGAATTTGTTAATTAAGGTAGTTTAAACAATTATTAAATTTCATTTTCTGATCAAATATGATACTTAGGTCTTATTACCAAGTAATATTTAATCGATTCCATAAAAAAACTTTCTTTCATCTAAAATAACTATTATGGATATTTGTTTATAAAAATTACTTTTAAAATAACAAATTATTGATTAACTTTTATTAATTCAACTAAAAAACTCTGTTTGTCCATAGATTGTTCAAGTTTACGGCGAATCAAATGACGAATCGCCGCCAAAAAATTTTTGATTGCATCAAAGAATTTTTTTTAAACTGGTATAAATCAAAAGTCCATTTTTTTCATTTTTGTTATTAAATAAACAAAATATTGTACAAAACATTTTAAAATCGGCACAGACATTTCGATACAGATTTTTATTAGCTCTTATTTTTAAAAAAAGTTAAAATCGGATAATTGTCTTCTGGTAATGAATTTATCCAAGGACGTTTTTTCGCCCCAATGTACGGCACGGCGTCAATTCTGGAAAGCACTATATCAGGTGGCCCTATATCAGAGTTTCAGTGTATAATTTTTTTTTTTCGAGAAACTGGAATGGATTTAATATTTGAAAAAGGGTGGAAGTGTTTGCAAATATATTTTGTGGTTTATCTGTGAAAGGAAGTTTCAGCCTCGAAGAGCTCGTTCATCCTTCGTCGCAAGAAATAATAAATAATTCTTAAAACAGTCGCCTATACATCATCGTGTCATTTCGCGGGCGCGATGCCGCGGTAACGCGGAACGACTCGCCAGAAAATTTATCGATGCTAATTTCCCAACCTGCGGCCTCCAACGTCACAGAAAAGAATTGTATCCTGTCCCGTCTTACTCTGTCCTGGGGCTGTTTTTCTGCTTCTTCCTGCCAACAGCTAAACGAAAATTACGATTCTCCCACTCTTTTCACCAAGCACTTCTTTCCTGAATCACGCTTCAAATTTCCGAGTTCTTGACAGACCGAAAATTAGCAATACATCTGGAGACGAAACTTAGCCGTGCGAAGATTTCCCAGATTTATTGTTAGAATATGTTCAATTTGAGGATATTAAAGAAAAATTGAAATATTACAGCGATTCTTTTATTCCTTGAGAACCAGCGGCGTAGGTATGGGAGGGGCTTGAGGGCTCAAGACCCCCCCCCCCCCAAAACTAAGTATTTTTATTATTCAATTCCCTTTTCCCCTACTCTTTGGCTAAACATAAATCAGAAGCTGTTTCAGAAACAATCCCCCCCCCCCTAAAAAACCTGGCTATGTTGCTACTGAGAGAACATGGTGCAGATGAACCAAATTTAAATAAATAAAATGAGACTATGTGCTATGTGAATACAGCACGTAATTTTAGAATCCGGCTAACCCCAAAAAAACCTAGTACCAAGTTTTATTGAAATCTGCTAATTTTCTAATTTTTTAAAGAATTGTGGTCGCCATATTGGATTTTTTATTTTTAGTTTAGAAATTTTTTATTTTGAGCCCAATTTTGCATTCAGTTACTTCCAAAGCCTATCAGCATCATGTCTTTTTGAAATCCGATAATTTTATTGATTTGTTTTTTAATTTAGGCTCGCCATATTGGATTCTCTTTTTTGAATTTTGTTTTAATCCAAATTCGTATTCAACTACCGCTAAAACCTCCCACTACCGAATTTTATTGAAATCCGGTAATTTCATTAATTTTTTAACTCAGGGTCGCCATATTGGATTCTTCATTTTGAATTTTTGAATTTTGATCCTCCAAATTCGGAATTACCTACCTACATTTAAAACCCACCAGCGCCATATTTTTTTAAATCCACTAATTTCATAAACTTTTTTAACTCAGGGCAGCCATATTGGTTTCAAAATTTTGAATTTTTTAATTTTTTAATTTTAGTACGAATACCAAATTTCTCCGAAGTTAGATAATTTTATGAATTAGAAAAATTTTAAATCACTATATTCGATTTTCTATTTTCAATTTTTTAATTTTGACCACAATTTCGCATTCATTTACCTTTGAAGCCTTCCAACACCATGTTTTTCTGAAATCCGATAATTTTATCAATTTAAAAATAGTACATATCGATACGTGTGTGCGAAAAAATCATGTTAAAGTTGAGATTTTGAGGTTAGAATGGTATAAAAAATGTATATCTGTCATATTGCATTCTTTTTTTAAATTTGTAATTTTTTAATAAAAATTCGTATTCAAATACAACCTCTAAAACCTCCCAATATCAAATTTGATTGAAATCCGCTAATTTTATTATTAATTTTTCTTATCTTAGGGTTACTTATTGTGAATTTGCGATTTTTGACCCTATATTCTCATTTAGATATTTCTAAAACCCCCTAGCACTATGTGTGTTGAAATCCGATAATTTTATTAATTTTTTTAAATTTAGGTTCGCCATATTGGATTCCCTATTTGTAATTTTTTAATTTTGAATCCAAATTTGCATTGAGATATCTTTAAAACCAATTCAGGTCGAAATTTGTTTGAAATCCAAAAACTTAATCAATTTTTTTAAATTTAGGTTTGCCATATTGGATTCTCTATTTTGAACTTTTTATGTTTGAATCTAAAATCGTGTTTAGCTCTCTCTAAAACCTTCCAATGGCCAGTACCAAGTTGGATTGAAATCCTCTCTTTTTTTTAATTCAGGGTCGTCATATTGGATTATCTATTTTGAATTTTTGAATTTTGACCCTAAATTCGCATTCTGCTACCTCTAACGGCCCCAGTACCAAGATTAATTGAAATCCACTAATTTCATAAATCTTTGGAAACTCAGAGTCGCCATATTGAATTATCAATTTTTGAATTTTTGCATTTAAAAAAATTTAGATTCACCATATTTGATTCTCTATTTTGAATTTTTCATTTTGAACCCAAATTCGTATTAAGCTACCTCTAAAGCCCCCAATACCAAGTTGTGTGGAAATTTTATCTTTATTTTTAAATTTCGATTTCTGTATTTAACCTTTTGTCTCTAAAAAATAAAAATTCATAATCCAATATGTCCACCTAAAATTAGACAATTTTCAATAGCTTTTGAATCTTTTTAAACTCGGCAATTGGGGGTTTTTAGTAAGCTAAATATGAATTTATGGTTAACATCTAACTAAAAACGGTATTATTGTCACGTTTTTTAGATTTTATTAAATTTAAAGAGCAATAAAGAAATTCTTGATAAGATATGGTTGAATTTTCACTTTTTGCGTAATGTAAAAAAAAGCTACTGGAAAATAGGTAAGGGTTTATCAGGCTACTGGAAAAGGGGCTGGTATGTAATTCCACTTACGCCAATTTTATTCTGCTACTAAAAATATGATATAGTTGTATTTTCACTTTTCACATAATCAAAAGAAAGGTTGCTGGAAATGGGATATTATTGTATTTATACTTTTCGTAGAATAAAAAGAAAGGCTACTGGAAAAGGGGTAAGGCCGTATCAGGCTACTGTAAAGGGGGAGTAATATCCAAGGCTACTGGAAAAGGGGTTTTAGGTATATGAGGCTACTGTAAAAAGGGAAATAGTATATTAGGCTACTGGAAAAGGCGCAGATCTGTGATTCCACTCATGCTTATATTTTTTATACTACTGAAAATGTAATATGGATGTATTTTTACTTTCCACGTAATGGAAAGAAAGGTTACTGGAGATAGGATATAATTGTATTTTCGCTTTTCACATACTCTAAAGGAAGGTTGCTGGAAATGGGATATTATTGTATTTTTACTTTTCGCATAATAAAAAGAAAGGCTTCTGGAAAAGGGGTAAGGATGTATCATGCTACTGATATATCAAGCTACTGGAAAAGGAGTAGACCTGCGATTCTACTCATGCCTACCCTTTTTTCTACTACTGAAAATGTAATATGGTTGCAGCTTTACTTTCCACATAATGAAAAGAAAGGCTGCTGGAGATGAGATATGGTTGTATTTTCACTTTTCCCATAATTAAAAGAAAGGCTACTGGAAAAGGGGTAAGAGTATATCAGGCCACTTTAAAGGGGACAAGAGTATATCAGGCTACTGTAAAAGGAGTAATAGTATATTAGACGACTGAAAAAGGGGTAGGTCTGTGATTTCACTCTCGCCTACCCTTTGTCTACTACTAAAATGTGATATGGTTCTATTTACACTTTTCAAATAATTACAAGACAAAAGAAAGCTTACTGAAAATAGGATGAAGTTGTACTTTGACTTTTCGCATAATAGAAAAAAAGGCTACTTGAAAAGGGGTAAGGGTTTAGAAGACTACTGTTAAAAGGGGAATATTATATTAGGCTACTGAAAAGGGGGTAGACATTTAATTCCACTCATGCCTGCTCTTTCTCTATTACGAAAAATGTGATATAGTTGTGTTTTGACATTTCGCATGATGAAAAGAAAGGCTACTGGAAAAGGGGTCGGGTCGTAATTCCACTCACGTCTACCATTTTTACTACTCCTAAAAATATGATACAGTTGCATGTTTACTTCTTACATAATAAAAATAAAGGCTGTTGATAAAGTGGTAAGGGTGCGTCAGGCTCCTGGAAAAGGGGTAACATAGTTTATGGACAGCTCCAAAAAACAATCAGGTTTTTACCTTGAAAGGGGATTAGAGATGGGATAATTGAAAGCAAAGGTGTGTTTTTCTAATAGATATAAAGAAGAAAGGTACATCCGAAAATTGGACAAAGAGAGAAAGGGGGAAGATCGAGAAGAGTGACGTGCTCTGCAGGGCTTCCCAGCAGGGAGGACCAGCGGAGCCGCACCCTTCTCGCGTGGGTCGCCGGATGTGACAGTCGCTCTCTTTAATTACTCACACGCACACAAGTAATCTGAATGGACATAAGGAACCGACATAGGCAAACACACACACGTCTCCATGGATTTAACTTCTGCACCGTATTATGCTTTCTGCTTTGGCCGGGCCTCCCACGAGAGACAAAATTAAATCGAACAGACCGTAAGAGAGACTGATGAATTAAAAATCCTTGATTCGATGAATGGGTACAAAAAAAACTACAATAACCCTGAAGATAATACATTATATTTTGCAATGCCAAATTCTTTATTATTTCTTAATACTTCATTAATTAATTTCATGCAGAAACTTTACACTCTTTCATCTATTCCTTGTTTTCCTCCTTTTCATAAGAATTTCTTTTCCTATTTTCCCATTTTCTACCTTTTTCCTTTTTTTAATAACTCCACTTTTCCAAATTTACACCCGAAATGAATAAGAAAAAAAAATTATTTTTCGTTGAAAGTTAATTCTTTTAATTGTAGCGTCTTTAATTGAAAATTCAAATATTTTGTAAAGTTCTCCTTTTTTGGCATAAAATTCAACCACTTGGTTTAAAGTGGAACTACTTTGTCAAAAATTTATTTTATTTTTATAATATTTAACTATTTTGTTGAAAATTTTTTTTGCAAGTTAATTTTCCTAGCTGAAAATATAATTGTGACTTATTTCACCAAAAGGTCGTAAGCTAATTGTTTTCAATATAGAAGTCTACTATTATAATTTTTTATATCAGAATTGACTTCTTTTCTTTAAAGCCTAGGCTTCAAATAGTACAGTTATACTATTTAACTGTCAGTTTAATTATTTTTTTAGAAATTTTTCTATTTGCTTAAAAATTCGTCTTTTTCGGTTTAAAATTGAAATACTTAATTGAAGATTCGTTTTAGCTGTTGAAGATTGAACTATTTTGTTAAAAATTCGTTCTTTTTTCAAATTAATTTTTTAACTTTTTTTCTAAAAACTGATAATTTTCGCCGAAAATTAAAAAAATTTAAACATTGAGAATTCATCTTTTTTTGTTGGAAATGCAACTACTGGGCTGTAAGTTCAACCACTTAGTACCAAATTAAATTTATTGGTTGAATATTTAAATATTTTGTTGAAAATTCGTTTTCTTTTTTCTTGTCGCGAATTAATTTTCTCCACAGAAAATCTAAATATTGAATTTTTAGCTAAAAATTTATCGCTTTAGCTTAAATTTAATTATTTTGTTAAAAATCAGGAACATTACTGAAAATTGAACTACTTTATCCGAAATTTAATTCATTGGTTGAAGATTGAACTGTTTTGTAGTTTTTTTTTTAAGTAGAAAATAAATCTTCTTCTTTGAAAAATTAAATCAAATTCGAACGAATTTGTCACAGATTCATTTTATAAGTTGAAGCAGAACTGTAAATAAAAAAATCCTTAATTTTTTGCAAACGGAAGTCGTCTATGGTAAATCTTTAGGAATATTTTTAAAGTTTTTGAAAGTCTTAAAATCTTTTGAAGTATTTAAAATCATTGTAAAATTTCTCAATTTCTGTAAAATCTTTTGGAATCTTTTGAAAATTTGTAAGATCTTTGAAATCCTTGAAATCCTTGAAATATTTATTAAATCTTTGGGAAATTTTCGAAATCTTTCAGCATATTGCAAAATCTTTGAAATCCTTGAAATGTTTGAAATTTTTTAAAATCCTTTGCAATCTGTAAAATCTTTGTAAAATATATTTCCTTAATTTTTATTTCTTTAATCTTTTGTAGTGGTTCACAATCATTGAAATATTTAAAATTTGTTAAATATTTGTTAATTTGTTAAATAGTTAAAATTTGTAAAATATTTTGTATTTATTAAAATGAATGAATTATTTGAAATACTTGTAAAATCTTTTTGAATTTTCGATTTTTTGTAACATTTCGAAATCGTTTCAAATCTTCAAAATGTTTTGAAACCTGGTGTATTTTCCTTTTTCTAATCTTTGAAATCCGTGAAGTCTTTATCAAATGTTTAAAATACTTTTAAAAATCATGAAACCTTTCAAATATTTTAAACGTTTTGAACAATTTTGCAACCTTTTGGCATCTGGTGTACACAGAAACTCCAAACAATCAACCTATCGAAAAATCCATTTCTTTGCTAATTCTGATGCTGAATTAAAATCAGAATTTAAACAAATAATTTTTTTAATTGATAATTCTCAAAATCTCTTTAATTATCATTTAATTAACAAAAATATAAATTATATCTTGAATAATAAAAATCTTTTCAGTAGCCAGATTTTTTCTAAACGAGATGCTTCTTTCATAAAAGCCTAAGAGATTTAAATTACTCTTTGCTTCAAAATAAAATAACTGTTTTAAAAACAAAACAAAAAATAATTAAAGTTCAAACTTCTCGTGAAAATTTCAAAGAAAATTCCAGGTTTTGTAAAAAAATTTTAAGCTGAATTGAGAGTTTTTAGGGTTTTCAAGATTTCCAAGGTCGCTGAACACGCCGATTTAGAAGGGGGAATAAATTTCTGCTTGTGGGGGTAAACTGGTAAAGTATCGAATGTAGAATTCTAGTGAAATTCCAAGGAGAATATTGAGCGCGAAAGGCCGTTAAGTTTATCCGTCCCGCGGGCGATTCTCACTATCGCAAAAACAATTAATGCTCGTTAAAAGAAATCCGTGATTTACGGCTAGCTATGGGGGTTCGGTCGAGATAACGGTTGCCAGCCGGTTGAACCCCTTCTTAGCCCCAAGTTAACAAGCGGGCTTACTGCGGCAGGCAACAGCATCCACATTGCACGGGGTTGCACTTAACGATTGTCAAAGCAACCCATTTATCTTCGGACTCTCTTCTTCAAGACTGCTTTCCTTTTCGAATTTTCTCCCTAAATCTCTAATTCTAATTTTCGATCAAGTGGACTATTAACAGGGTTATTGAGAATTATTAACTGATCAGTCCCAGTTTGTGGATCAATCTCCCGCTAGAGAGATTGATCATCTAACTGGGTCGGATAAGTATTTCGGAACGAACGTGCTATTTAAAAAAGTAAGAAGAGAATTCTAGATCAATCTAAATTCAGTAATTGATTTTTCAAGAAAATAAAATGAATTCCTAACGCAACACATTAGAGTTAATATTTAAACTGAAAAATATTTTTATTTATACTAAGAAATATTTAAATTCAAACACAATAAATAGATTTTTTCGTTGAATTACCAATAAAAAGTCCATTTTCAACCAAAAAGTATCATTTTTAAATAAAAAGGATAAATTTTCACCTGAGAAGTAATTTTCTACCAAAAAAAAAAACAACTAATTTTCAACCAAAATATTAAAAATTTTATTAAATATATTAACTTTTCGAATTTTCTCCCCGAAAATCTACTTCTATTTTTCGAAAAAGTGACCTATCGACGTGGTTATTGACAATAATCAATTGATCCGACACAGTTTGCTGATCAATCTCGCTGGCGAGAGATTGATCAGCAAACTGGGTCAAAGCAGAATTACAAAACTAATGTGCTATTTAAATAATAAACACGAGAATTCCAGATCAATCTATAAATCTTTATTGAATTTTCAACAAAAAAGTGCATTTTCAATCATGAAAGCTTACTTGTTTACATCAAAAAATTACCTTTATACTTTAAAAAAAATTTCAACAAAATGTTTAAGTTTTTGTGCGAAAAAAAATATGGTTATAACAAAATAGTACTATTTTCAAATAAATATATTAACTTTCAAACAAAAATTTAGTTTTTTCATGCAAAGTACTTTAATTTTGAATAAGAAATATTAATTTTCTACTCAACTGTTGAGTTTCAAACCAAAAAGACGAATTTCCTAAAAAAAATAGCTGTATTTTCAACCTGCAAATATAAATTTTTGATAAAAAAGTTCATTTATGGCCAAATAGTTGAAACTTTAACTAAAAGGGTTGAATTTTTTTTCTAATTCATTTTTTACAAACTATTTTGCATTTAAATCAAGTAATTGATCTCGTTAAATAATTAGCAAAAAATCAATTTTCAACTGAGAACTAATTTTGTACTAAAAAATACGAATTTTTAACAAAATAGTAAAATTTTTATTAAATATATTAACTTTTCTAATTATCTCCCCGAAACTCTACTTCTACTTTTCGGCCAAGTGACCTATCAAGAGGGTTATTGAGAATAATCAACTGATCCGGTCCAGTTTGCTGTTCATTCTCTCTGGCGAGAGATTGATCAACAAACTGGGCCGAAGCAGAATTTCAAAACGAATGTGCTATTTAAATAAGAAACACGGAAATTCCATATTAATCTATAAATCTTTATTGAATTTTAAAGAAAAAAGTGCATTTTCAACCATGAAATCTTACTTGTTTAAAAACAAAAAATGACATTTAAATCCAAAAGAACAAATTTTCAACAAAAGAGTTCAGTTTTTGTGCAAAAAAAGATGATTTCAACAAAATAGTACTATTTTCAAATAAATATATTAACTTTTAAACAACAACACATTTTTTTTTGCAATGTAGTTTAATTTTTAATCATAAATATTAATTTTTTACCAAACTGTTCAGTTTTCAAACCTAAGTAAACTCAAATGTCGAATCTTCAGGAACAAAAAATGCATTTTTTACCAATTATTTTGCATTTAAATCAAGTAATTGATTTTTCAAGAAAAGAAAATGAGTTCCTAACGAAACACGTTATAGTTGATATTCAAACCGAAAAAGATTTTAATTTATACTGAAAAACTTTGAAATTCAAACTCAATAAATCAATTTTTTCGTTGTATTATCAGCAAAAAATCAATTTTTAAGTAAAAATTGTCATTTTTAAATAAAAAGGGTGAATTTTCAACTTAGAAGCAATTTTCTACTAAAAAATAAGAATTTTTAAAAAGATAGTAAAATTTTTATCAAATATATTAACTTTTCTCATTTTCTCCCCGAAACTCTATTTCTAATTTTCGGCCAAGTGACCTATCGAGAGGGTCACTGAGAATAATCAACTGAACCGACCCAGTTTGCTGATCAATCTCTCTGGCGAGAGATACATTAGCAACCTATGTCGAAGCAGAATTTTGAAACGAACGTGCTATATAAATAAGTAACAAGAGAATTCTAGCTCAGTCTAGAAAACTTTATTGAATTTTCAACGGAAAAGTACATTCTCCACCATGAAAGATTACTTTTTTACAAAAAAAAAATTCCATTAAATCCAAAAAAACAAAAAATTCAGCGAAATATATAATAGTTGGACTTTTAACTAAAAGGGTTGTATCTTCAAGAACAAAAAATGCATTTCTTAAAAGCTATTTTTTATTTAAATCAATTTGTTGATTTTTCAATGGAATAAAATAAATTCCTAAAGAATTATGTTATAGTTAATATTTAACCAAAAAAAAAATGATTTTCAGCAAAATATTGGAACTTTCCATTAAAGAGATACATTTTCAAACGAAAATGATCAGTGTTTTTTAAGAAGTGAATTTTCAAAAAAAAAGAATTTGAAATTCCACGAAAGAGTTAAATTATCAAACATAAAGTTTTTTTCCTAACAAAAAAGACTATTTTCCTACAAAATTAAATGAATTATAAAAAAATACATGAATATTCAACTAATTAGTTTAATGTCCAATCACAAAGATAATTTTTGGAACAAAAAATTAAATAGTTAAATTTTCTGTTTAAAAATTAATTTGAAGAAAAAAAAATCATAATCATTTAGAACAAGGTAGTTAAATCCTCAATTAACTAGATGAATTTTCATCAAAATAGTTGCATTTTTAACCATTTAAATATTCAATAAAAAATACGAATTTATAAAAGCAATTAAAACTTCACCAGAAAAAAGAAGTTTTAGCAGAATAGTTCAATTTTCAACCAAAATTTTAATCTTTGAACCAGGAAAAATTATTCTATTTCTTTACAAAAAAGACAAATTATCAAACCAAATACACTAATTTTAAGCCAATGACATTAATTTTCAAGCAATTAGTTGAATTTCCAACTAAAAATATAATTTTGAACCACACGCGGGCACATTTTTATACTTTTTCAATTTTATTTCTAATCTCATTCTTATGATTAAAGCAAAAACTATGCACCCTATCAACAAGTGATTTATAGAAAATTTGTAGACATTTTTTGGCTTGACATTTTTTGTTTAATAGCTTTTTCGTAACTTATGTCGTTTTTCCAAAAGTTTAACTTTTATTATTTTCAATGTTATTTTTCACAAATAAAACAAAACCTACTCAATCCACCAAGAAATGCTTATTAACAAATTTCCAGCTCTCTTTATAGATAATACTTTTTGTTCATTCATCTGTTTTCGTATCTTGCATAGTTTGATCAAAAAATTAAATGTTTGATTATCATTATTTTTTGTGTGATCAAAATTTGAAGTTTCGATTTTTCAAGAAAATCTAAAAAGTTGAAAAACTGTGGTGTCAAATTTCGCACAATTCAAAATACTTTCTAAATTACAAATGATGAGAATGTAAACAGAAAATTTCTAAAAAAAATAGTAAAATTTTGATTTATAAAATTGATTTTAAAATAAAAATCAACCCTATCTGCTCTGGGTATTTTATACCCAGACGAAATGTTCGGCTCGCTACATAATTGTTTCAGTTTTAAAAAAATATTAATAGTAATATGTTGAATTCATCCTATTAATTTCACAATATTAATTTTTGTGATATTCTTAGCTATTATTAAACAAAAAATTATCCCGATACGTTAATTTGATCTAGAGATATTTAAGTCTAGGTTTTGAGGGTTGAAGGTAAAGTGAATTTAATAATTTTTGAGCGAACATGATAAAGTGTTTTTGATGTACATTCAATTTTTTTTCTCTAATGAACGAAAATTAAACTTTTTGGGAGACACATGACATCGTTGCTCAATACAGTCAGCAAATTAAAATATCTCTAGAAAAAGAATTAAGGCCATGTGATGAGTGTATCACGTGACCAGATTTCTATACAATACCGAATCTTTTTTTATTTCCTAACTTATATTCACACAAAAGTGTTGAAAATTTGGGATAATAAAAAAGAAACACTAAAAAAGGTGAGCCTGGTTCTAAATTTTAATAATTGTAAAAAAAGGAAACAAAAAAACAGATTTACAAAAAAAATTTTTTTGACCATTGTAGAAATTAAGGACCAGACCCGCATGGCGAAAATGCTCTTAAATAGTGTGCCTGATTCTTAATAAACTTTAACCATCACTTCAGGAAGTAGTTTGGACAATTCTTTTTTAATAAATAAAAAACAAATTTCCGACAAAATATTTCAATTTTCAACAGCAAAAATGGCTTTAAAAAAATACAATTTTAACTACGAAGTTTATTTTATACTTCAGTTTGCAGTTGAAACAATTCATTTTTAAACCCCAAAAAACGCAAACTTTTAACTAAAGAAATGAATCTTTAACTAAAGCAGATGAATTTTAAAACAAGAAGAATAATTCGCCACCAAAAAAGATAAATTTTCAACTAAAAAGATAAATCTTCAAGACAAAAAAAAATGTCAACGAAATTGATCAACTTTCATCTTCAGAAACGAATTTCAAATTAAAACAATATAAGTATTTAACCGCAAATGGACTAGTTAAATTATCGGATAAAAATGGAATTTTCAACAAAATGTGTAATTACATTTTCAAAGAAAGAAAATAATCTTCAAATAAAAAGAGTAATTTTCAACCAAAAGTGAAACAGTTAAATTTTCTGTTCAAAAAATTAATCTTTAATAACAAAAATCGAATCTGTAACAAAATAGTGAAATGTTCAACATAAAAAATGAATTTAAGAACAAAAATATTAATAATCTTTCACAAAAGACGAAACTTCTTTAAAATAAATGAATTTTTAACCACATAGTTGAATTTTCAACTGAAAAAGATAATTTATTAAATGAAAAATTAAATAGTTACATTTTTAGTTAAAAAATAATTTTTAACCGAAAAATTTCAACAAAATATTCAAATTTTTAAGCAAAAAATTGAATTTTCAAACAAGTGATTTCATTTTCAAGACAATAATTTTCTACTGAAAGCAGAAGCTCAAAATGTTAAAAATCAAATTTAAAACAACAACAAAAAACAAATGTTGACAAAATAAATCAATTTTAAACGAAAAACGGTTATATTTTCAGTTTAAAAAATAAATTTACAACCAAAAATTTGCCAGCGAAATAGTTTAATTTCCAAAAATAATATGAGCTTTCAACCATCCTATACAAAAAGGAAAGAATTTTGACCAAAAAATGCATTTTCAAACCCAAAAAATGAATTCCTAATTAAAATATATGCATTTATAAACAAGAAGAATACTTTTCTACCAAAAAAGAAAAATTTCTAACTGGGAAAGGATAATTTTTAAGAACAAAAAAACAACAAATTTTTAAATAAAAAAAAGATGTTAACCAAAAATGATAGTTAAATTTTCAGCTTAAGAAAATGTTCTTTCAATAAAAAAAAATCTTATTTTGCATGAAACCGCTAAATTATTGATTAAAAAATGAATTTTCAAACAAGAAGAATAATTTTCTGTTAGAAAAGATAAATTTTCAACTCAAAATAATAATTAAAAAAAAATTTCAACAAAATTGTTATATTATTAACTTCAAAAATGAATAATAAAACTCAAAAATGAGTATTTAACCAGAAATGGAATAGTTACATTTTCAGATATAAAAATGACATCATTTTATTTGATTCAAACCCGAAACACTTTTTTTCCATGTATACATAAATTTTATCGGTTATCTTGAACACCAAATTAAATTAAACCCCAGTTAAATCAGTCGTTAATGTTAATAAAATAATAAATTTCTACAAGCGGACACTCCTAACCTCAGAAGCATATTCAAATGAGGTGTCCAATCATTTGAAGGTGGCGAATCATTGGACATTGGAAGGTGGCCAATAATTGGAAGGTAGCCAATTATTGAAAAGGTGGTCAATTATTGAAAGGTGGACAATTATTGGAAGGTGGCTAATCATTGGACTTTGGAAGGTGGCCAATAATTGGAAGGTAGCCAATTATTGAAAGGTGGCCAATTATTGAAAGGTGGTCAATTATTGGAAGGTGGCTAATAATTGGACATTAAAAGGTGGCCAATAATTGGAAGATGGCCAATAATTGAGAGATGGCCAATTATTAAAAGGTGGCTAATTACTAAAGGTGGTCAATTATTAAAAGGTGGCTAATCATTGGACACTCGAAGTTGGCCAATCTTTCGACATTAGAAGGTGGCCAATCTTTCCACATTGGAAGGTTGCCAATAATTGAAAGGTGGACAAATATTGAAAGGTGAACAATTATTGAAAGGTGGCCAATTATTGGAAGGTGGCTAATCATTGGACATTGGAAGGTGACCAATCTTTGGACATTGAAAGGTGGGTAATCTTTGGACATTGGAAGGTGGCCAATAATTGCAAGGTGGCCAATTATTGAAAGGCTGTCAATTATTAAAAGGTAGTCAATTATTGAAAGGTGGCCAATTATTGAAAGGTGGACAATTATTGGAAGGTGGCTAATCATTGGACATTGGAAGGTGGCCAATCTATGGACATTGGAAGGTAGCCAATTATTGAAAGGTGGCCAATTATTGAAAGGTGGATAATCATTGGACATTGAAAGGTGGCCAATAATTGGAAGATAGCCAATAATTGAGGGATGGCCAATTATTGAAAGGTGGCCAATTATTGAAAGGTGGCCAATTATTGAAAGGTGGCCAATTATTGGAAGGTGGCTAATCATTGGACATTGGAAGGTGGCCAATCTTTGGACATTGGAAAGCGGCCAATAATTGGAAAGTGGGCAATTATTGAAAGGTGGCCAATTATTGAAAGGTGGCCAATTATTGAAAGGTGGCAAATTATTGGAAGGTGGCTAATCATTGGACATTGGTAGAATTCCAATCTTTGGACATTGAAATGTGGCTAATCTTTGGACATTGGAAGGTGGCTAAAAAATTGAAAGGTGGCCAATTATTGAAAAGTGGTCAATTATTGAAATGTGGCCAATTATTGAAAGGTGGTAAATTATTGAAAGGTGGCCAATTATTGAAAGGCGGCCAATTATTGGAAGGTGACTAATCGTTAGAAAATGGACAATCATTGGACAATGAATGGTGGCCAATGATTTTAAGGTGGTCAGTTTCCTCGTCTTTCGCGTTCAATTTAGTAAAAGTTTTTAGTCAAATCTATCTTCACTTTATAAAAAATATTAATTTTCAACATGCGGACCCTTCTACCCTCAACAGAATATTCAAATGATCTTGCCAATTATTGGAGGGTGGTCAATCATTGGACATGGAAAAGTGAACAATCATTGGACATTGGATTGGTGCTAATCATTGGACATTGAAAGGTAGCCAATAATTGGAAGTTAGCCAATTATTGGAAGTTTTCCAATTATCGGAAGGTGGCCAATAATTGGAAGGTGGTCAATCATTGGCCACTGGAAGGTGGCGAATCTTTGGACATTGTAAGGTAGCCAATAATTAGAAGGTGGCCAATTATTGGAATGTGGGCAAACATTAGAAGAATGCCAATCATTGGACAGTGGAAGGTGGCCAATCATTGGAAGGTGGCTAATCATTGGAAAGTGGCCAACCATTGAAAATTGGCAAATCAGTGGAAGGTAGTCAATGATTGGAAGGTGGCCCACCATTGTACCCATTACCCTATTAAATCGTGAAAAAAACTCTATGAAACAGAATTTTCAAGTAAAGAAGTTGAAGCCCTGGAAATTTGTGCTGCAAGACACAGTGCAGTTAGGCAACGAAAATTGTGAAAAGCAAGGGTTGATGTATATTCGTGGATGCAATAAAGCATCCGCGAAGTAAGGTGGCTCGCATTCACCCCGTGTCTCGGCTAATAAATAATTAAAACTTTTGTTTCGAAGGTGCCGCTGATGCACGACACCAGCCCGGCTTAGTGTCCCACGCCGCCTCTGAATAATCGCACTTTATAAATTAATGTTATGCTTTATGTTAAAAGATTCTGCCCGGCATCTGTTTCTAATTACCCGCTAATGGCTATAGCGACGGCAGTAAAGCATTTGTTACCATTAGCTTCCTATAGGAGTTCGGCTCATTTTTTCCCCATCTTTAACATACCCAGGAATATATTTTTCTATTCAAAACCTCATTTATTATTCTCTCTGAGTCTTGGATACGTTTCTCACGTTTTTCAGTCGAAATTATAAATACACACTAGGGTGGTTCAAAAATTCGACTTCCGATTTTTTGTCGGTAAAGAAATTTCGTAATGTTTTGTTCGTTAGCCCGTAACTTCCAATGATTGGCCACCATTCAATGATTGGTCACTTTCTAATAATTGGCCACCTTTCGATAATTGGCTACTTCATTTCAATATGCTTTTAAAGTTAAAATGAGGTTTTAAATGGTAAAAGCTCGATTTACAAAAAAATAGAAAAAGAACTACTTTTTATAAACTTTTTGTGAATTTAAGTACAGTCACCTTTTGAAAAGTTTTCAAGGAATAACTTCCATAGAATAACTTTTGATTTTAACACCCCCAGTTTCCTTTTATTGTGCCCCGAAAAAGCAAAATTTGAATTTTCTATCCAATTCATGCTAAACAAGGTATTTTTTCAAACAATAATTATTTGTTTGAACAATTTATTTCCCCCTGCAAATCGTGAAAAGTCATTGTTTATTGAAACGAATATTATGAAAAGTTGATGAACTTCAAGAGTAGTACTTGTTTTTCAAAATATTTGTTTATTATTTCAACAATTTTCATTTGCTTGAATAATTTTTTCACCCTAAAATCGTATAAAGTTATTATTTTCTGAAAATAATTAAACAGTCAAATAATGTTGAGAGTAATATATTATTTAAGGATATTTCGTAATTATTTAAACAATTAATTTATTTTTTTACAATTTTTGCCCTCTATAGCGTAAAAAATAATAATTTTCTGGAATTAATGGCACAATTAACGGATGCAGAGTTATATATTTTTCTCAAGAATATTTACCAATTTTTAAACAATTTTCATTTGTTTGAACAATTTTCCTCTGTCAATCGCGGAAATTTACTTTTTTCTAAAAATAATAACACAATGAATTTGAAGAGCATTATTTTTCCTTAAGATATTTTGCAATTATTTAAACCATTAATAATTATTAAACTTCGCCTATTTATAGAGAAGTTTATTCAAACAATGATAATCAAAAATTTAAACCTTTTTTTATTCTCTAATAGATAGTTATTTTTCAGATCGTATTCATAGGAATAAATAATTTTTCAAACGAAGTTTTTCAATATAAATAATTTTCAAATTTAATTTTCTAACCATATTATTATTGTTTAAAAAATATAAAGCATGCGATTTGAGATAAGGAAATACTTAATATTAGGCGACATTAAAAAAATTTAATTGTTTACATAATTGCTAAACATCTTTTAGAAAGAAATATTATTCTCAACATCCGTTAATTGTGTAATTAATTCCAGAAAATAATAACTTTTTTCGCTTTACGGAGAAAAAAATTGTTTGCACAAATAAAAATTATTTAAATAATTACAAAATATCTTTTAAAAATATATTGCTCTCAAAATTCTTCAATTGTGGAATTATTTACAGAAAATAATAACTTTTTACGATTTGCATGCACAGAAAATTGTGTTAGCAAATAATAATTGCTTAAACAATTTACAATGGTATAAAAATAAAAGGGGATTGTGGGTGTAAAAATGAAAAGTTATTAGGTGGAAATTATTCCTTGAATACTCCTCAAAAGGTACTATAATTCATAAAAAGTTTATATTATAAAAAGTATTTCATTTTTCCATTTTTTTGAAAATCAATAGAACAAATAGGGGGGGGGGGGTGCAAAAAATTACAAGTCGAATTCTTACAGGTATTAATTTCTCCTTATTTTATTACATAAAAAATTGAGGAACCGACTCTAAATTATCAATATTTATAAATGAAAAAATCTACATAATATGTGATAATGATTCTAAATAAAAGAAAATTTTGGGTTGCCGTATATATATATTACAAATCGCCTGGGGTGGTTGCTAGAGAGATTGATCAGAGAACTGGGCCGGAGGTGGAAAATTCATCTTTTTGGTTGAAAATTTAAATCATTGTTTGAAAATTCATGTATTTTATTGACAAGGCGTCTTTTTTGTTCAAAAATAATTTTTTAAACAAAATCAACTTTTTGGTTAAAGATTTAACTATTCTGCTCAACAAATTTTCTTTAAGAATTAATTTTCTAGGCTCAAACTGCACCTATTCTGTTTTTGTTTGAAAATCGATATTTAAATTAAAAATTGATATTTTCTGGTTAAATTTTTTTTCAGCTTACCTTTTTTAAAAGAAAATTAATCTGCTTAGTTAAAAGTTCATCCTTTTTCAAATAAAAATTCAACTGCTTGGTTGGGAATTCTTTCTTTTTGACTCAAAATTAAACTATATTCTTGAAAATTCATCTTTTTAATTTAATTAAATTTCTTTGACGTCAAATTAAAATGTTTCTTGGTGGAAATATCAAATATTATGCTTCTTTCAATTAAATTATTTATTTTTTTGGACACTTATAGGTGAAGCTTAAAATTTCACTACATGGTCTTTTTTGCTTGAAAATTTCACAATTTGGTGAAAAATTTGCGATTTCGACAATTTCTTAAAAATGCGCCTTTTTTAATAAAAAGTAGACGGGTTCAAAGTTCGTTATTTTTAAGTAAAGTTAGATTTTTAACTGAAAAGTTAGCGATTCCACCTTTGGTTGAAAATTGATTATTAAATAAATTAAATTAAAACTAATTTCAATTTGATTTTTTGAAATAAAGTTTATTTGAAATTTTACTTCAAGTAATTCTTTGGAAATTCATGTATTTTGTTGATAATTCATCATATTTCCTGTTGGATATGTGAGAATTACGCGACAGCGTAAATAAAATTCAAGGAAACGACACTTTATTGTAAAGATATATTTTGAGTAAAAAGGTAAAAGTTTGAGAGTTTGAAGAAAACAATTAATTTTCATTTCCCTTGATTATTAATGTTTAAAACCTACATTTTAGTCTTGTATTACTTTAAACATAGAATATTTTATAAACGGAATAAGAAATCATTTCAGATACAAATAAAAATTTTTTAAATTTGTTTATTTCAGAAAAATAGTGTCTTTTCTACTATAAAAGAAAATTTTTTAACAAAACACTTGAATTTCCAACAAAATAATTAAATTCTTAACATAACAGTTGAATCTTCGACCTAAAGAGATAAATTCTCATCAAGAAAATGTCATAGTTTATATTTGAATAAAAAAAGATTAAGTTTATACACACAAAAATTGAAACAAAAAGACAAATATTTATAAAATAATGATTTATCACTCAAGACAGAAATAGAAAATTGAATTTTCATACCAAAAATATAACTTTTCAGCCAAAAATTAATTTTCCGCGAAACTGAAGCATTATTAACCAGCAAAATAAAAATTTTGAACCAAAAAAATTATGGGTATTATTACCAAAAAAAGGAGAATTTTCAATTTTAAAAAATCAATTTTTAAAAAGTGGAAAAGTTACATTGCCAGCTAAAGAATTAATTTTTAAAAAATCTTTAAAAAAAAATGGAATACTCAAGCAGGGAAGCAAAATTTTTAAACAAAGAGTTGCATTTTCATTTTTTTAAAAATGTCTATAAAACAGATGGACTTTTAGATTAAAACGATACATTTTTAATAAAATGGTTACATTTTTCATTATAGAAGATTTCAGCTGACTTTTCAATATCAAAATATAAATATTTATACAAGAAAAAGTTTCTACGAAAAAATTTGAATTTTAAATCGAAAAAGACGAATTTTTTACCAAAAAGGATGACTTTTGAATAAAATTCACTTTTCAAGATCAAAATATGATTTTTTTTTATCAAAAATAAGTTTCTAAGAAGTAGGTAATTTTTAAACAAATAAGTAGAATTTTGAAACAAAAAGTGTGACTTTTTAACAAAATACTTTAATTTTAAACCAAGCAGTTGCATTTTTATTCAAGAAATAATTATAAGAGATAATTTTTAAAGAAATTTTAACAAATAGTTAAATTGTCATCGAAAGAAGATGCAATTTCAGTTTCTAATACCAAAATTAAAATTGCAAACAATAAGTTTTAACCGAAATAAATAAAAATTCTACTAAAAAGGGTGAATTTTTATATCAAAAAGACAAATTAAAAAAAAAGAGTTGAATTTTCATCCAAAAACATTTCAATTTGTTGAAATTTTTTTTATTTAATTTGTTTAAAATGCTGTTTATTTTCGTAGAAACTCTATTTTTGCAGTTGAAAATTCAACTGTTTGATTGAAACTTCAAATGATTTTGGTTTGAAATAGAAATATTTTCCAGTTCATATATATTAACTTTTATATTTTTTGTTCAAAATTATTCGTTTTAGCTTGAAAATTAGTTTTTTTTGTTGTTGTTGCAAATTAACTTTTTCTTGAAAATTTATATTTTCCAAAAATAATTGTTGAAAAATTATCTGAAAATTCAACTATTTGTTAGAAAATTCACCTGTTTTGTAGAAAATTTAAAAAAAAATCGTGTTATTCATGTTGAAAAATAAGTTGTCGTGATAAAAAAATTTATTTTTAATTCTTGGTTAAAAATGTATGTTTTTTAGTTTAAAAATGCAACTATTTGGTGGAAATTTTATGTGATTTGTTGAAAATTCTTCTTTTTTGGTCAAAAATTCAACTATTTTTTTCATAGTTTATGTATTTTTTTGGTTTGTCATTTTTTTGTCATTTTTGGTTTCAAAATTTAATTGCCTTTTAAAAACTTTCTGTTGTTGTTAAAGGAACGTCATCTTTCGTTAAAAATAAACCTTTTTGTTGAAACTTGAACTATTTGGTTAAAAATTAAATTTTTCGTTGGAAATTATCTTTTACGGTTGGAAATTCAACTTTTTTCTAGAAAATTGAGACTTTTTGGCTCAATGCTTTAACAATTTGGCGAATATTTTTCTTTTCTTTCAGAAAAAATCTTTCTTCATCAAGAATTTAACACACTTTTGTTGAAAATTCGTCTTTTTGATTTTATAATTCATATTTTCGTATAAATTTAATATTTTTGCTCTAAAATTCTAATATTTAGTTCAAAATTAAATTTTCGTTTTTAAAAATCAACTTTTTCAGTAAAAACTCAACTATTTTGTTTAAAAATCATCTTGTTTGATCAAAAATTAATCTATATTAATTAAAAATGTACTTTTTGTGAAAAATTTACCGATATTATGACAAACTTTTTTCAGCTTCTAAGTTACACTATTTGTTTTTAAATGTAACTATTTTGTTAAAAATACACCTTTTTTGTCGAAAGTTCCACTTTTTTCTTGAATGTTCGTCCTTTTTGTTAGAAAATTCATCTTTTATGGTAGGTACTTCAATTAGAATGCAAATGATATTTTTTATGTTTTGTCCCGGACTGATTTACAGGACTCGTCAGTCTAATTTATATTTTTAATAAAAATACCGAGAGGCTACTCACTGAGAAATCTAGAAATCTCAAAACTATAAATGTGGCTGTCTCAATCAAATTCGCATAGAGAGTGCTAAGATTTCTTTCAGATTGCTGGAATTGGCCAGATTTCCAAAACTTTTAGAGTTCAGAACTCTAGAGGAGAAATCAGACTCGGCTAATCTCGGCGGCGTTCGGATACTGTCGGCCGTTAGTTCGACTCACCGAAGAAGCGTACGCATTTCGAAAGATTTCCAAAATTTCTAAGTTTCTCAAAGAGTTATCCTGAGATTTCCAGCACAGCAAACTGAGATTTTTCAGTGATTGGTCCCTCGAAAATTATATCTATTTCTTAAAAATTGATTGCAGTAAAAGAATAAATATTACCGAAAAAATTGAGCTTGGTCTTGTTTACTGCAAGACTTCATTTTCTCTCTTCCAGGTAGAATGTAACCTTCGGGTTTTGTCAAATGGATTATAGATTGTCAATAGCCTTAGGAAGGTTGTCTGCCGAAAGACAGGTGCAAAAACCTCGTCATGGTCTGTCCCTTATTTCTAGAGAATCCTCGAGCGACGAGCCTTGCCATACCTGTCTATCCCCCCCCCCCCCCTAGGCTGTCCTCTTCAGTTTAAATACCCACTTATGGGTCACTGGGTCACTGTGCATTGATGCTGGAATGATTTCTGAAGTTTCGTTTTTCGGTGAATATGCTACGGTTTATTGACTAATTGCTACGGTTAATTCTGAGCCGGTTATATTACTTTGAGAACGGTAACGAGAATGCGAATGTTTCCGAGAATATAACCGAGAAATAAATTGTCTGAGAACTTATGAGAATCTCAGAATTTATTTTAATTAATAGAAAATTGCATTTTTTCGTTAACTTTTCGGTTGAAAATTCTACTCTTTTTTTGAAATTTTGTCTTATTCAATGTAAAGTTTACCTGCTTTAGCAGAAATTAAATCTTTTTTTAATAAAAATGCAACTGTTTGGTTAGAAATTCAGCTATTATACTATTTTCTTTAAAACTGAACTATTTCGTAGAAAATTTACTTTTTGTTTAATATTTATATTTTGGTGTTGAAAAATTGAACTAAAATATTTTCTGTATAAAAGTTTTAAAAAAATTGTCTTTTATTACAAATTCATCTGTTTTAGTACAAAATTTATAATTTTTGGATAAAAATGCAACTATTTCGTAGAGAATTTAACTATTTTGTTAAAAATTCATCCATTTTGGTTGAAAAAATTCGCCTTTTTGGATTGAAAATTCAATTTTTTCGTAGAAACTTATTTTTTTTATATAAAATTTACTTTTTTATGTATGTATGTATGTATGTATGTATGTATTTTATGTACTTTTTTATGTATGTAACTGAGTTAACTGGAATCTTTTTTGAATGAAAACTCAACTTTTTTGTAATAAAAGATTCTTCTGTTTTAAGATAAATTTCATATTTTTTTATAAAAATGCAACTATTTGCTAGAGAATTCAGCAATTTTGTTAAAAAGTCCTCTTTTTTGGTAAGGAATTCGTCTTTTTGGATTAAAAATTCAATTTTTTTTATAGAAAAATATTTATTGTTAAAAAATTCATAGTTTGATCGTGAAAACTCAACTGAAATATTTTACAACAGATAATTCAACTAATTTGTTTATAACATTTGATTGAATTGCTTTGTTAAGAAATCACTTTTTTGTCAACGATTTATATTTTAAGTTGAAAAGTTATCTCGTTGGTGATAAGTTTAATTATCTTGTTATGAATTAATCTTTTTTAATCGAAAACTCAACTACTTGGGTCAACGTTAAACTACATTGTGAATTTTTTTATTGAAGGCTTATGTCTGTTTGAAAATTTAGCTGTTTAGTGGAAAATGCTTCTTTTTTAGTGTTTATAATTCATTTTTTAACAGAAAATGGAACTTTTCAATTTTTTAAGATTGATATCTTTTAGCTAAATATTCGCTTTTTTTTGTAAAACATTATTTTTTAGTTTGAAATTTCCTTTTTTTGCGTAAAAATGCATCAGTTTCGTGTCAAATTAATTTTTTATTGAACAGTCATATTTCTTGTTTGAAAATTGAATTTTTAAAAAGAAAATTTTTCTTCTGGTTTGCAGGTTCAATAATTTAGATAAAGTTTTATTTATTTTTTGAGTAAAAAATATTTATTTGTTGAAAATGTGTATTTTTATTTTTAAATTATTTTCTTCAGCTGTGTCAATTTCATTCTTTTTTTTTATTAAAATATAAACTTTGACACTTTTTCGTTGGTAATTTGTCTTTTTAGGTTGAATATTTAATTATTATGTTAAAAATTCAATCATTTTGTTGAAAATTCCAGTATTTTGTTAAAGAGTTATCTTTTAAAGTAGAAAAAACTTTTGTTTTTGTTTGAAATAAATTAATACATTTGAAAATTTTTAATTTGGATATGAAACACTGTAACTCTTAAATTCTTTTTAATTCTCCTAAATTCTGTCATATTCTCGGTTATATAACCTGAACTTAAATTCTCGTGAATTTTAGAACCCTATTCGGGAGAACCATTACCCCGAACATTCCGAATCGTTTGATCAACAGTATAGTGAAGCTGTTCTGAACACGCGGCGGTTGTGGCACAGTTCCGCGCTTGCGCAGCGTAGGAAAATATAGCACCCACATTTCGGAGAAGTTGATCTCCGTAAGTTCGGGATAACCAGTGCCCTGAATGTGGATCGGACGCCACACCAAACCGAAGTCTAGAGACTCTCGGCTGCACTCGAATTGCACACACAGTCAACCACCCTCAACATTCAAGGCCTGAATTGGGCACAGGGAAAAAGCAGGTAGTTTTCGGCCATCATGAATTGCGCACACAGGCAGAATGTAGCTGATCCAGCGCAAGGTTAAAAAATTCCAATTTTTGTAGAAAATTGGTCTACTTGGTTGGAAAATAATTTTTGTGTAAAAATTTCATATTTTTGGATAACAATTAAACTAATTTTTCGAAAGTGTAACTATTTCGTTTTAAAATCCGATTTTTATGGAAAAATTTTTTTCATCTAAAAAGTCACCTGTAGCATTTTTGATTGAAACTTTATCATTGATTAGTTTAAAATTAAATTATCTGTTAAAAAATTCATGTATTTAGTTAAAATTGCATAAATTTAGACAAAAAAATTATTTTGATTTGTTTAAAATTCATTCTTTCGATTAAGGATTGAATGATTTTGTTAAATATATATAATTTTAGTTAAAAATTTAATTACTCAATCATAAATTAATTTTTTTCTTAAAAAATCAGACTTTCGGTTTAAATTTTCCCCTTTTTCATAGAAAATTCTTCGTTATAGTTCGAAAATTCAAATTTTGGTAGAAAATGGGTCTACTTGGTTTAAAATTAACTTTTGGTATAAAAAATTCAAATATGTTTTGTTGAAAATTATACTAATTTTCCAAAATGTAATTATTTTGTTTAAACTTCCCATTTTTATGAAAAATTAATTTTTTGTCTGAAAAGTTAATTGTAGCATTTTTGATCGAAAGTTTATCATTGATTAGTTGAAAATTAAATTATCTGTTCATATATTCATGCATTTAGTTAAAAATCCATAAATTCAAGTAAAAAATTAATGTAGTTTGTTTAGAATTCATTATTTCGATCAAAGATTTAATGATTTTGTAAACAACTTGTAGTTTTTTAATAAATTAAGCTGGCTAAAAATTATTCTTTTTTTTTTAATAATTTTTAACAAATAATTTCAATTTTTAACTAAGTGGTTGAATTTTATAGTCAACAAAAATTAATTTTCAACAAAAAATATAATTATAGATATTTTAATTTTAAAAAACGTATTTTAATTTTAAGCCAATAAATAAAATGATTTTATAATCAAGAAGATATATTTTTTTTCAAAACAGAAAAATCAATTTCTAATCAATGTTCAAATAGTTAAATTTTCAGTTGAGAAATTAATTATCAATCAAATTGGTAAATTTTTAACTAAAAAACGGTCGATTTTCAATTAATACCGGATAAGTAGATTTTGGATAGAAAAAATTCAGTCATAGTATGGTTGACGATATTACAAATAATCTCTTTATTTAATCGTCCCCTTTTGCAATCGAAAAAATTTTACACAAAGAGAAATTTTTTATTGTATTTCGTAGAGTGTCAACAATTGTATATTATTCATGAAATGTTATTTACCATTTTTTTTCATTTTCTTACTTTTTTATTGAGAAATATGATTTATTAACCTCTCGAACTTAGAACTGTTGAAAGATTTTCAGATTTCATAATAAAATATAAACTCAGTAAAATAGTTATCATACTTATTTCCGAAATGAATTCAAAAGCAACGAATTTTTTTATTTTAATGCTTTTAGTGAATGCTAAAAAAATTTATATACCCAATTTTCTCCCTGTCAATAAAAATAAAAAAACAAAGTGTCCCTTCAACACTATGAAAATACTAAAAAGAAAAAGAGGCCTTTTAAAATTCAGAAAAAATTAAAAACCAAAATTGTATTTTTTCCAATTTAGTAAAAATATTAACAACAAGAAATGTATTTTTCCAATTTAGGAAACAAAATCAAGCGCAAAAATTCTTCCCTTAAAAGAAATAAAAAAAGTTAAAATAATAAAAATAGCCTCTTTTAAGTTAGAAAAAAAATCAAAACTTAATCCCTTTCAACTTTAAAAAAATTAAATGAAGAAAGAACCTGTTACGATTCAGCGAAAAACGAAAACCAAAATTAAAATTAAAAATTTAATCAATATTGAAAATCGAAATTTCATCCTTTTCAACTCAATAAAAATCAGCAATATATAAATGACACTCTGACAATTCATAAAAAATTAAAAACTACAATTTTCTTGTTCAAAAATCAATAAAAAAGTTAAAATCGCCAAATTTTCTTGTCTTTCGACTAATTAAAATATTTTCCTCCATCAATTTAAAACAAAAAACAAATGAAAAAAGCAAAAAATTGGTCTTGTGAACTTAATGAAAATGTTTTTAAAAAATGTCCTTTTCGAATTTAAAGAAGATATGCAACCAACATATCCTTCTTTCCAACTCAATAAAAATGTTTGAAATAGAGAATTTACTCATTAAATTTTGGATAAAAATCTATTGTTAAAGTAAAAAAAAAAGAAGATTGTTAAGAAAAATAGTTTGTTCACATGCTGAAATATAAAAAACATTTCATCTTTTCCTATTCGATAAAAATGTAAAAAAAGTTCCTTTCTTTATTCGAAAATAAATACCAAAATTTCTTTTATTTCTTTTAAAATTAGAATTGTAAAACTCAAATTTTTCTTTTAAAGCGACTGAAAAATCTCAAAAAATAAAATTCCCAAAAGTGTAAAATTTTTGATACAGAAAATACTCGACCTAAAAATTTCCCAAAATATTAAAATCCCGTCTTAGAAAATTCGTGAATAATAAAATTCCTGAACAATTTTTAATATTAGCAAATTTCAAAAGTCCCGAAACTTGACTCTATCACCGAATTTGAAAAGTCTCAAATAATAAAATTTGCGACAAAAAATGGCTGAATTATAAAATATTCAATACTGTAAAATTTCTGAAACTAAAAAATAATTGAATTTTAACAATGAAAGAATCTTTTTAATTAATTATATTTATACATTAAAAATACAATAATGAACCATTTTGACAAAATTTCTTTTTTTTTATGTTGTATTTTGTTTTCTCCATTTAAAATAACAATAATTGGAGAAATATATATATTTAGGAAATTTTCCAATTCGGGAATTTTATGATTTTGGAACTTTTTATTATGGGATTTTCTTATTCAACAGTTTTATTATATTGTAATTTTACAATCCGGAAATTGTATTTTGAGGAATTTTACTATCCAAGAACTTTTTTAACCCGGGATTTTCCAATTCGAGAATTTTATTATTTGAAGATTTTTATATCCAGGAATTTTATCATCCGGGAATTTTATTCTTCTGTAATTTTACTAACCGTGAACTTTAATGCCAGGGAATTTTCCAAATCTCGAATTTTATTATATGGGAATTTCATTATTCGGGGATTTTATTATCCGGCATTTTTCCAATTCTGAAATTTTATTATTTGGGAATTTTGCTATCAGGGAATTTTATTATTTGCGGATTTAAATATCCGGGAATTTATTATTCGGGAATTTTACTATCCGAGAACTTTATTATCAGGGAATTTTTTAATTCGAGAAATTTATTATTTTGATATTTTAATATGCGGGAATTTAATTACCCGGGAATTTATCACATTGGGAATTTTACTATATGGGAACCTTATTATAAGGAAATTTTTTAATTCGGGAATTTCATTATAGAGGTATTTTATTATCCGGAAATTTTATTATTTAGGAATTTTATTTTCGGGAATTTTCCAAATCGGGAATTTTACTATCCGGGAACCTTATTATCAAGAAATTTTCCAATTCGGGAAATTTATTATAGGGTTATTTTACTATCCGGGAATTTTCTAATGCGGGATTTTTATTATTTGGGAATTTTACATTCCACGAATTTTATTACCCGGGAATTTTCCAAATCGGAAATTTTACTATCTGGGAATCTTATTATCAGGGAATTTTCCAATTCGAGAATTTTTTTATTTGGAATTTTACTATTCAGGAATTTTATAATCCGGAAATTTTCCAGTTCGAAGATTTCATTATTTTCCGGGATTCTATCAAATTTGTAATATTTTAAGTGATTGAATAGATTTTCCTTCTAAAAATTTATAAAATTCCAGGTCAAGAAATTAATTCCCGGTTTTCTCGAAAAATCCCTTCGATTCAAAAATTCCGAACATCTGATCCTAATTCATAATTCATTGCACCATAATAATTATCTGGCCTCCACATTTAGCATCTCTTATATACACTCTCTCGACTCGCGAGCAGAAGTCTTAATTCAGCAATTAGCCTAATGGAATGTATATAACAATTAAGAGACGTTCTGTTACGTAGTCGCAGAGTTTCGTTTACGTTGGGTGCCTTGAAATGAGGGGGTTGGTGTTAGGGGGTTAGGGGGTTTGGAGTAGGGGGTTTGGGGTTTCAAGAAAGTCTCGTACCCTCTTACGAGCCTTAAGACTTCGACTCCCATAAGAAGAAAGGAGCAGTCAGCGAAGGTGCGTGGGTGGAGGGTCGTATCTCGTAATTACCAGCTGATAATTTATGTTTATGCGGCCGTGGGAGCCTCCGGCTTACTACTTACCCCTTTTGCTCGCGCCCGTATATACCCGGGTGCGGAGTGTATTACTACACATTCTTACGCACCGAAGGGGCGAAAGGCGCGTGCAGGAAGCCGTTTCGGCACAATTGGGGACAGCGAAGAGCGAACCATGCCTCTACACCAGTCTTCTACATCCTTAAAGCCTCGCATCCATTACTCCCGCATTCAAATTTACAGCCGTTTTCGCACTTTACCGGAAGTTAATGGTCCTGAGGGAGGACCCATAACGAACTACGAACAATGAAGATGTACATGTGCGCCGGAGAACCAATCAAATGAACAAATGAAACAAGTTCATATTTTTTAAATTAAATTTTTTTCTGACAAAAAAATCTTCTTCGCTCCGCTGGGAATCGAACCTCAGAACTTCCGATTGCCGGTTGGGTGATTTTCCCTTAAGCTAATAGAGAGATCGAAAGTCGAATTCTTTTTCAAAAATACACGCAATATTTTGCAAGTGTTGCAAGTCAAATTTTCCAAGGAATCTGTATTATCATCAGGGAATAACAGAAATTCTCTATTCCTAAAGATTCCAAGGAATTTGAAAATGATTTGAAAGATTCCTGGGGATGTCAAAATATTTCAAGAAATTTGAAATATTTGAGGGTCTTTTAAAATTCAACAATTTTTCAATCGATTTCAATAATTTAAAGCTATTTTAAAGGATTTAGAAAATTTCATTTTATTTCTAAAGATTGCAAGGGTTTCCAAAACGATTTAAAAGTTTTCGTGAAATATCAAAAGTTGCTAAGAAATTTGAAATATTTGAGGCTATTTTACAAGACTCAAAGAATCTTAAAGGATTTTAATAATTTTGTGGTATTTTGAAAGATTCCAAGGAGTTTTAAAAATATTTTAATGATTTTAAGTGATATAAAAAAATTCCAAAGAATCTAAACAATATTTTAGGGTATTTTATAATTCCAAGACTTTTTAACCGATATAAATAAATTAAAGAGATTTTACAGGATTTCAAAGAGTTTGAAATATTTAAGAGTATTTTAGAAATTCAAGATTTTAATGATTTTAAGTGATATAAAAAAATTCTAAAGAATCCAAAAAATATTTTAGGGTATTTTATAATTCCAAGACTTTTAAACCGATTTTAATAAATTAAAGAGATTTTATAGGATTTCAAAGAGTTTAAAATATTTAAGAGTATTTTAGAAATCCAACAATTTCAAATCAAAGACATTTTGAAATATTTCAATGATTTTATGATTTTTTCAAATATTCCAAAGAATCTTAAGACGAATAAGAAGATCTGAAGTGGTATCAAAATATTTTTAAGAATTTTAAATATTTCAGGGTACTTTAAAACTCCTAGATTTTTCAAATTATTTCAATAATTTAAAGGTATTTCAAATGACTTAAAAGATGTGATTGTATTTTTAAAAGTTCCAAGGAATTTTTAAACGATTAAAAAGATTTCGAGGAATATAAAAAGATTCAGAAGAATGAAAAATATTTTATGGCATCTTAAAAAACTCCAAGGATTTTAATAGAATTCAATAACTTTAAGGATTTTAAAGGATTTCTCAGATATTGTGGTATTTTTAAAGATTCCGAAGAATTTTAAAGAGATTTTAACGATTTTAAGGGATATAAAAAAATTCAAAGATTTTAAGGTATTTTTTAAGATTCCAAAGAATTTCAAAGAGATTTCAAGGGATATTGAAAGATTTCAAATAGAAACAATCTGAATATTTTCGGTTGTTTTAAGGTCCAATATTTTTCAATAGATTTCAAATTAAAGGCATTTTGGAGGATTTCAAACATTTTACCGTATTTTTAAAGATTCCGCGGAATTTTAAAGAGAATTTGAAAGATTTCAAGATATATGAAGAGATTTAAAAAAATCAATTAAATCGATTTTAGAAGATTTCAAAGATTTTATGGAATTTTTCAAAATTCCTAGGAGCTTTTAAGAGATTGCTAGGGATATAAAAAGTTTTCAAAGAATTAAAAATATTTAAGCCTATTTTAAAACGCCAAGATTTTTCCACCGATTTCGAATGAAAGGCATTTTAAAGGATTTCAAAGATTTTATGGTATGTTTAAAGTTTCCGATGAATTTTAAAGAGATTTCAAGAGATAATTTTAAAAAATCAAAAAGTTTGAGGGTATTTTAGAACTCCAAGATTTCTCACTCGAATTTTAATAAATTAAAAAGTACTTTCAAGGATTTAGAGGATTTTTTGTATTTCTAAAGATTCCACTGAAGTTCAAAATTATTTGAAAGATTCCTAGGGATATTAAAATACTTTAAAGAATTATAATTATCTGATGTATTTAGAGAATCCAAGATTTTTCAATCGATTTAAATAATATAAAGGGATATTAAAGGATTTTAAAGATTTTATGGTATTTTTAAAGATTTAAAGGAATTTCGAAAAGATTTCAAGAGATATTAAATTATGTAAAAGAATTTGAAATATTTGAGGGCTTTTTAAAAGTCCAAGATTTTTTGATCGATTTCAAATTAACGGAATTTTGAAGGATTTCAAAGATGTCACGATATTTTTAAAGATTACAAGGAATTTTCAAAAGATTTAAAGATTGCCAAAAATGTAAAACAAATCCAAAAAATTTGAAATATTAAGGAATATTTTAAAACACCAAGATTTTTCAATCGATTTCAATAAATTAAAGAGATTTTAAAGGATTTCAAAGATTGTATAGTATTTTTCAAGATTCCTAGGAATTTTCTAAAGATTGCAATAAATATTAAAAGATTTCCAAGAATTCAAAAGATTTATAGGTATTTTAAAAATCCAAGCTTTGTCAATCGATTTGAAATGAAAGGTATTTGGAAGGATTGAAAAGATTTTATGGAATTTTAAAAAGTTTCGAGGAATTTTAGAGATTTCAAGGAATATCAAAAGATTTAAAAGAATTTGAAATATTTAAGGGTACTTTAGAACTTCAATATTTTTCAATCGATTTCAAATTAAAGGCATTTTAAAATATTTCAAAGATGTCATGGCATTTTGAAAGATTCCAAGAAATTTTAAAGGGATTTCAAAGATTTTAAGGGATAACAAAAGATAAAAAATAATTTGAAATATTTAAGAGTATTTTAAAACACCAAGATTTTTCAATCGATTTCAATAAATTAAAGGAATTTTAAAGGATTTCAAAGAATTTATGGCATTTTTAAAGATTCCTAAACGTTTTTAAGATATTGAAAGGTATATATATAAAAAAATTTTTAAAATTGAAATGTTCAAGGGTATTTTAAAACTTTTTGAATGATTAATCGATTTCAATCATCTAAAGATAATATAAAGGATTTCAAAGATTTTATTGTATTTTTAAATGTCCCGAGGAATCTTAAGGAGATTGCAAGGGATTTCAAAAGATTTCAAAGATTTAAAAATATTTTAAGGTATTTTAAAACACCAAGATTTTTCAATCAATTTCAATAAATTAAAGGGATTTTAAAGGATTTCAAAGAATTTATGGCATTTTTAAAGATTCCTAAGAGTTTTTAAGATATTGCAAGGTATATCAAAATATTTTAAAGAAATTGAAATGTTTAAGGATATTTTAAAACTTCTTGAATAATTAATCGATATCAATCACTTAACGGTAATATAGAGGATTTCAAAGATTTTATTGTATTTTTAAATGTCCCGAGGAATCTTAAGGAGATTGCAAGAGATTTCAAAAGATTTCAAAGATTTAAAAATATTTTCAGGTATTTTAAAACTGCAAGATTTTTCAATCGATTTCAAATTAAAGGCATTTTAAATGATATCAAAGATTTCATGGTATTTTTAAAGATTCCAAAGAATCTTAAGGAGAATAAGGATTTCAAAGATTTCATGGGATATCAAAATATATCGAAATATTCGAAGAATTTCAAGTATTGGAGGGTATTTTAAAATTCCGAGATTTTTCAATCGATTTTAATAATTCAAAGGGTTTTTAAGGGATTTCGAAAGTTTTAATTTTCATTTCTGAAGATTTCTAGGAATTTGTAAACAATTTTAAACATTTCGAGGAATATCAAAAGATTCCAAGGAAATTAAAATATTTGAGGGTATCTTAAAGTACTCCAAGTATTTCAATCGATTTCAATAAATTAAAGGGATTTTGAAAGATTTCAAAGATTTTATGGTATTTCTTAAGATTCCTAGGATTTTTTAGTAGATTGCAAGATATACCAATAGATTTGAGAAAATTTGGAATATTTCAGGGTATTTTAAAACTCCAAGATTTTTTATCGATTTCCAATTAAAGGAATTTTGAGGGATTTCAATGATTTTATTCTATTTTTAAAGATTCCAAAGAATCTCAAAGAAAATAAGAAGATTTTAAGTGATGCAAAAATATTTTAAAATATTTGAGGGTACTTTAAATCTTCAAGACTTTTCAATCGATTTCAAATATATGGCATTTTGAAGGATTTCAAAGATTTTAAATTATTAAAAACTTTATTTTTACTCTTTAAGAATTTTAAGCAGATTTTAAAATATATCAAAACATTTCAAAGAATTTGATACATTCATGGGCATTTTAAAACTCGAAGATTTTTCAATCGATTTCAATAAATTAAAGAGATTTTAAAGGATTTCGAAGATTTTATGGTATTTTTAAATATTCCGAGGAATTTTAAAGTGATTTCAAAAGATATCAAAAGATTTCAAAGAATTTGATACATTTAAGGTTATTTTAAAATTCCAAGATTTCACAATTGATTTTAAAGAATTTTGAGATTTTAAAGGATATCAAAATATCGAATTGATTCTCTTTTTTCATTTTCTAACTGTTAGACCCAGAAGTGGTTTTTTATTATAAATCATGATCATTACCAACTCCCCCAAGTAAAACTTTGTGAGAAAACGTTGATAGAAAATAAAATTTTTAGCCCATAATATATTTCAGAAAGAAGCTGTTATTTATATAGTTAATAATTTAAAAAAAATTAAAGTTCATTGAAGAAAAACAAAATTCAATCATAATTCAAATTATCTGAATTCACATGTAATTATATTAAGTATACTCAATATTCAAATTGAAATGTTTCTTTTCCATTAAATTCTAATTAATCTAATTTATTTGGGAAACTAATTGTCTGGGTCACGTATTAAAGAAATTCACGTCACCCAATATTTGTGTTTTTTTTTTCACAACGACACGTTATTTACGACAACATTCAGTATAAATTATCACTTTGAGGGCAGGGTAGGACTTATTTTCATTTAAATTATTCGTGTCTTATCTGATGACATCAGCATCAACACACCCTCTACTATTGTATTTATATCAGTTCTATTATAGCAGTCTGACAACTATCACTATGATTAAATATATAATTTCAAAATGTGGAAATGATAATTAAGAATTAAAGTGGAAGTAAACCAGAATCGAGAATAAAATAATATCTCTATATTAGATCTCTCCAACCATAACTCACTTTTCCTTCATACTATTTAATTTTTCATCTACGGTACTGCTATTTTATTAGTTGGGACAACCATTTACTTAGTTGCTGGTACTAACTGAATAGTCACTGCAGCTAATGAAATGGTTGTATCCACTAATAAAATGGCTGTATCAACTAATGAAATAGCAGTGCGATATCTTACTAACTAAATAGTTGGCTCAACGACGAAATTTGGACTTTAACTCTTGTTTTTCCTTGTTTTGACTTTTTTATTTTTATTATTATCAAATTACAAATTAAATTTTTTATTTAAATAGATCAATTTTCAAAAAAAAAACTAAATTTCCTGTTTCGAAAGACTTTCAAATAGTTGCATTTTTATCCAAAAATATTAAATTTCTCTAGAGGCAGATGAATTTTGATTTTAAAAAATTTTCAAACAATAGTTGATTTTTCATCCAAAAAAGATTTCAGCTGACTTTTCAAAGTCAAAAAATAAATTTTGTAACAAAAAAATTTACAAAAAAAAATTAATTTTCAATCCAAAACGACAATTTCTTTCAACCTGAAATATGTATGTTTAATAAAATTGTTTAATTCTCTCCCATATAGTTGAATTTGTATCTAAGAAAGATGAAATTTGTACTAAAACAGTTGAATTTTTTATAAAAAACGACTACATTTTTTTTTAGAAAGTTAAACTTTCATCCAGAAAAACTTTCAGTTCATTTTTCATCATCAAAATATACATATTCAACAAAAACAGAATTTTCTATGAAATAGTTTAATTTTCAACAAAACAGTTGCATTTTTATCCAAGAAAGGTAAAATTTTTCTCCAAAGAAGCTAAAGTTTTTATTAGAATAAAAAATAAAAATGTTGAAAATTCATATTTTATAGTTAATAATATAACTTTTTTTTAGAAAACTCTTGTTTTTGACATAAAAATTCAATAATTTCGTAAAAAATAATTGTATTGGGTCAGAAATGAACTTTTTTGTTAAAACTTCATATTTCTGGGTTTGGAAATTATATTCTTTTGGTAGAAAATTCAACAATTTGGTTCAAATATTTTTTGAATAAAAAGTTTTATTTTGTTAAAAATTCATATCTTTTGGTAAAAATTTGATCATTTTTGGTTATAAGTTAAACTGCCAAGTCAAAAAGACGAATTTTCTAGAAAACTGTAAAATTTTCTACCAAAAAGAATGACTTTTTAATCAAAGTATCTAATTTTCAAAAACTATTTTGTTAAAAATTCAACTATTTCCTAGAAAATTTACTTTTGGTTTAAAATTCGTATTTTTATGTTGAAAAATCAATCCAAAGCTTTTTGGATGAAAATTAAAATCTTTTTTTGAAAATTTGTCTTTTTGATTTAAAAGTTCACCTCTTTTAGTAGAATTTCCATTGCAACTGTTTGGTTAAAATCTGCAAAAAGTTGTTAAAAAGTCATACTTTTTGGTTAAAAAATCTTCGGCTTTGTTGAAAATCAAACTATTTTGTAGAACATTTAATTTTTGTTTAAATTTAATGTTTTGGCGTTAAAATGAGGACTAAAATCTTTTCTGGATGAAAAATCAACTATTTTTTGGAAATTAGTTTTTTTTTTTTTAATTAGAAATCCATCTGTTTTCAGAGAAATTTCATCTTTCGTGGAAAAAATGCAACTATTTGATTGAAAATTCAACTTTAAATAGAAAATTTGTCGTTTTTTTTTTAATGAAAATTTCCTCTATTTTAGTAAAAATTTCATCGTTCATGGATAATATTGAATTTATTTTATAGAGAATTAAACTATTTTGTTAAAAATTCATCCTTCTGGATGAAAAAAATCGTCTTTTTAAATTAAAAGTTAAACTTTTTTCTCATAAACTTTTTTTTTGTTAAAAAATTCATATTTTGAACTTGAAAAATTAACAACAATATTTTTAAATAGAAAACTCAACTATTTCTTCTCAAAATTCATCTTTTTGATTTAAAAAATCATTATTTTTAGTAAAAATATAATTTTTTATGTAAATGCCAGTTTTTGGTTAAAAATTGATCTTCTTTGCTTGAGTTTTCAACTATTTTGCTTTAAAGATTTGGTTGAATCATTTTGTTAAAAAAAAAACATTTTTTTTAAGATTTATATTTTTAGTTGAAAATTCATCTCTTTAATTGAAATTTTAACTGTTAAGTGGAAAAGCCTATTTTAAGAGTGATCTCTTTAGGTGAAAAAATAATTTTCCGAGTTTGAAATTTCATTGGTTAAAATTCCATCAGTTTCGTGAAATTATTTTTTTGCTGAAAAGTCATATTTTTTGTTTGAAAACTCAATTTCTATAGCAAAAGTTCGTCTTTTAACTTGAAAGAAGCTGTGATACTTTTCGTTGGGAATTTATCTTTTTATTTTGAAAATGCAAGTATTCTTTGAAAAGCCATGAAGTAATAATCAATTAAATTTAACAAAAATAATTGTATAAACAAATTATTATTGTTCATGACTATCTTCATCTGTATCAATACCTGATATTTGCGGTTTTTCGGAATTTTTTAGTTTTCTGTCCTTTTTTCACTTGGTGAGATAATAATTAATGAAATTTTTAAAAAAATTGTTTAAACAATTTAATATTGCTTTTAATTATCTTTTCTTAGATAAGTGCAAGAAAGTTTCGGTTTTTTCTAAAATCTTTAACTTTGCATCACCTTTTTATTCATGAAGAATAAATAATCAGTCAACCACAACAAAAATTATTTTTTAAATAGTTTTAGTGTATTCAATATGATCAGTGTAGAAAATTTTAAGCATATTTTAAATATCTGCTTTATTTTAAAGAAATATATTCACAAAAAAAAGAGATCATTTAAAATACAGTTTCCGCTAATGTTTATTTTTTAATTGTTAATAAATAAGCAGGCGAAGTAAAATTAAATATTTTATTTAAAAAAACACAACTTTCTAGGACTTATCTAAAAAAGATAGATATAAACAATATTAAATTGTTTAAACAACTTTTTTGTTAACTTTCATTCATTATTATATCACTAATTGAAAAAGGACAGAAAGTTAAAAATTGCCAAAGAAACGCAACTATCAGACATTACTATAGATGAAGATAGTCATAAACAATAATAATTTGTTTAAACCATTATTTTTGCTAAATATAATTCATTCTTAATTCATCCCTAATGAAAGATAGACAAGCAGTTGAAAATTTCAGAATAACCCTCAACATTCTACCAATTAAGCAAAGAGAATATTATTAACAATGATAATAAATTGTTTAAACAATTATTTTTGTTAACTTAAATTCATTATTACTTCACTCCCTTTAAAAATTGGACAAAAAGCTAGAAATTTCAGAAAAAATGGCATCTTTCTAGCATTATTCAAATATAATATTATTAATAATGATAATGAATTGTTTAAACAGTTAGATTTCTTGACTCGAATGAATTACTTAATTTATCTTGATTAAAAATTTGACTAAAAAAGAATTTTTTTCAAACTGCAATTTTGTAGCATTTTTCTAAAAGAATATTACTAACCATAATAATAAATTGTTTAAACAATCACTTTTGTTGAAATTGATGAACTATCACTTCCCGCTAATTGAAAATGGGACAAGTGAAAGTTTCTTTATGTTGACATTTAATTATTAGTATCAAATGGTCTTTTATGTGCCAGAAACGATTTGCATTTTCAAAAAACCGCAAAGAAAAGTCATAATTAGCGCCAAAAACTCGCAAATCCCATTTTTCCACTTATGGGTTTTTTTGGGTTCTTATAAAACAGACTTATGGTGTTGAGTAAACTCGATTGAGATGATATTCAGGATTCTGAAAAATATTGACGAAAAAGTCTCTTTTTTTCTTATGGAAAATACTTGTAATAAATAAAATAAAATAAATAATCAATTAATAAATAATGAATTAATAAAATAAAATACATGGGGCTTGCGGCATCTGTGAATATAATTTTTTTTCAAAACAAAAAAATGCATTTATTTTTGTGTGGATTTGAACAAATTTTGGGGGTGTCCCATAAAAATAACAAATAAATTTTCCAATACATTCTTGGACCACCCTAGTCTATAATCCATTAAGAAATTTAAGTACAGCCCCTCAGTTCATAGATACAAAGTCGTAGCAATAACTCGTTTTCATGATCGAGCAGTGCACCGATAGCGTGAATACAAAGATAAAATCTTGTAAAGCCCATGGACTTGCAACTTATATTATGGCGTTACTTGCAGCACTAACTCGCTATATTACTAACGAGTAACGAGTGATGCCCAGTTTGCGAACCATCCATTAATTTACAATTAAGAAGCAGTAAAATTTCAATAATGGTCATTATGAAGCGGACGTTACGCAGCCTTCCTTCTTCTTTTAAGGCATGAGAATGATCACGAGAAAGAAAAGGAAACGAGGAGATATTAAAAGGGGAGGAAAAGAGAGGTTAGGATTAAAAAGCGGTAGAATAGGGGGGTTCCCAAGCAGGGGAACCCCGAACGTCAGGTGCGCCAGATGCAGGCGTGCCACTCCTTCAATACTAATCGTTCACCGATCAGACCTATTCGACCCTTCTCCGAAGTGTTGCTACCAGCTATAATGTATCATTTCATATCTCCTCTTTACATCTGCGAGCTGTCTGCGTTACCCCCTATCTCGCCTCTTTATCTACATATCAATAAATGCTTTTCACATTTCATATTTATTCGGAAATAATTTACTTTTCACAATGGCTATTCATTAGCTTCGGATCCAAATAATCCACTTTTATGGATCTAAAATTCATTTTTAGACAGTAGCATTCACATCTTTTAAAACATCCTTTAATATCCCTTTAATTTAATGATACCGATGGAAAAATCTCGGTGTTTTAAAATACTGTGGAACCCTTCAATAGCCGTCCCTTCTATAGCCCTTCGAAGAATTGACGACGCGCCGCAGGTAGGTGTAACAGGAGCTGCGCGGCGTGCGTGGAGTCTGCGGTTGTCACTCATGCGAGCACTCAGGCGTTAAGAAACAAAAGCGGAGCGGGCTATAATAAATTAGTTCCCACCCACCTTTAGCCCCAAAATCGGCGCTATAGAAGAGTTTCACTGTACTCTGAAACTTGTCAAGTTCTTTTAAATCTGTTCATTAGCCTTAAAATATTTTAAATTTGTATAAACTTTCTTGTAATCTTTAAAAATACCATATCAGCTTTGAAATTCTTTAAAATATCTATAAATTATTGAAATCAATTGAAAAATCTAGGAATTTTAAAGTACTCTCAAATATTTCAAAGTATTTTAATATCAATTAAAATCTTCTTATTCTCTTTGAGATTCTTTTAAAATAAAATGAAATTTTTGACAACTTTCAAAATTCATTTTATTTAAAATCGATTTAAAAATATTGGGGTTCTAAAGTACCCTTAAATATTTTCAATCATCAAAATATCTTGATATCCCTTGAAATCTTTTAAATCTCTTTAAAATTCCTTGAAACGTTTAAAAATACGACGAAATCCTCGAAACCCTTTAAAAGACCTTCAAATTATTATAATCAAATGTTTCGAATTTTTTTTATATCCGTTGAAATCGTTAATATATCTTTAAAATTCCTCTGAATCTTTAAAAAGCCACAAAATCTTTGAAATCCTTCAATTTATTGAAAAATCCTTGGAGTCCTAAAATACCCTGAACTATTTTTAATTCTTTGAAATATTTTGATATCCCTTAAAATGTTTATTCTATTTAAGATTTCTCGAAATCTTTAAAAATAGCCTATAATCTTTGAAATCCTTTAAAATACCTCCAAATTATTGAAATCAATTGAAAATTATTGGACTTTTAAAACACCTTCAAATGTTTTAAATCATTTGAAATCTTTTTATATCATTGGAAATCTTTAGAATCGCTTTAAAATTCCTTGAAATCTTTGAAACCCTTTAAAAGACCTTTAAATTATTGAAATCAATCGAAAAAACCTTTGAGTTTCAAAGTTCCCATAAATATATCCAATTTTTCAAAATCTTCTGATATCCATAAAAATCTTTTAAATCACTTTAAAGTTCCTTTAATTTGAAATAGATTGAAGAATATTGGAGTTTGAAAATACTCTGAAATATGTCATGTTCTTATAAATCTGTACATACCCCTTAAAATCTTTTTAATCTTTTTAAATTCTTTGGAATATTTCCAAATACCACAGCAGCTTTGAAACCTTTTAAAATATCTTTAAATTATTGAACTCGATTGAAAAATCTTGGAATTTTAATGTACCCTCAAATATTTCAAAATATTTTAATATCACTGAAAATCTTTTTATTCTCTATGAGATTCTTTGGGATCTTTAAAAGTACCACCAAAACCTTTAAAATTCTTCAAAATGCCTTTTATTTCAAAGCAATTATAAAATATTGGAGTTTTAAGTACACTTAAATATTTTTAATTCTTGGAAATCTTTATCATCACTGAAAATCTTTAGAATCTCTTTAAAATTCCTTTAAATCTTTAAAAATACGACGAAATTTTTGAAACCCTTTAAAAGACTTTCAAATGATTGAAATACGTTGAAAAATCTTCTAGTTTGAAAGTATCCTTAAATATTTCAAAATCTTTTGATATCCCTTAAAATCTTCAAAACCTTTTTAAAATTCCTTGGAATCTTTAAAAATAACATAAAATTGTTAAAATACTTCAAAATGCCTTTAATTTAAAATCGATTGAAAAATCCTGGAGTTCGAAAGTACCCTGAAATATTTTTAATTCTTCAAAATCTTTGGATATCCCTTAAAATCTTCTAAATCTCTTTGAAATTCCTTGCAATCTTTGAAAATGCCATAAAATCTTTAAAATTCTGCAAAATGCCTTTCATTTGGAATCGATTGAAAAATATTGGACTTTTAAAACACCCTTAAATATTTCAAATTCTTTGAAATCTTTTGATATCACTGGTAATTTTTAGAATTTCTGGATTCTTCAAATTATTGAATTCGATTAAAAAACCTTCGAGTTTTAAAGTACCCTTTAATATTTTGAATTCTTAAAAATCTGATATAACCCTGAAAATCTTTTAAATCTCTTTGAAATTCCTTGGAATCTTTAAAAATGTCATAAAATATTTAAAATCCTTAAAAATGCCTTTAATTTGAAATCCATTCAAAAATCTTGGAGTTTAAAAATACCCTTAGATATTTTTAATTCTTCCAAATCTTTTGAAATCCCTTAAAATCTTTTTATAACTCTCTTTAAAGTTCCTTGGAATCTTTAAAAATTCCACAAAACCTTTAAAATTCTTCAAAATGCCATTAATTTGAAATAGATCGAAAAATATTGGAGTTTGAAAATACTCTGAAATATTTCAAGTTCTTTTAAATCTGTCCATACCCCTTAAATTCTTTGAAATCTCTGGAATCTTTAAAAATACCATAAAATCTTTAAAATCCTTTAAAATGCCGGTAATTTGAAATCGATTGTAAAATCTTGGAGTTTTAAGTACCCTGAAATATTTTTAAAAATCTTTGGATACCTCTTGAAATCTTCTAAATCTGTTTGAAGTTCCTTAAAATCTTTAAAAATACCCTAAGATCTTTGAAATCCTTCAAAATGCCTTTAATTTAAAATTTATTGAAAAATTTTCGAGTTTTAAGTGCACTTACATTTTTCAAATTCTTGGAAATCTTTTAATATCAATAGAAATCTTTAGAATCTCTTTAACTTTCCTTGAAATCTTCAAAAATACTACGAAATCTTTGAACCCCTTTAAAAGAGCTGCAAATTTTTGAAATTAATTGAAAAATCTTCGAGTTTTATAGTACCCTCAAATATTTCAAATTCATCCAAATCTTTTAATATCCCTTAAAATCTTTTAAGTCTTTTCGAAATTCCTTGGAATCATTAAAAATACCATTATATCTTTAAAATCTTTCGAAAAGTCTTTTATTTGAAATCGATTGGAAAATCTTGGATTTTGAAAATACCCCTAAATATTTCAAATTTTTTTAAATTGTTTGATATCTCTTTCAAGCTCCTAAAAACTCCCAGAAATCTTTAAAAATGCCATAAAATCTTTAAAATCTTTTTTTATCCCTTTAATTTATTGAAATCTATTGAAAAATCTGAGAATTTGAAATATCCTAAAATATTTCAAAATACCCCAAAATCTTTGAAATCCTTCAAAATCGTTTAATTTATTGAAAAACCCTTGAAGTCTTAAAATATCCTGGACTATTTTAAATTCTTTGAAATCTTTTTATTCTATTCAGAATTCCTAGAAATGTTTAAAAATAGCCTGGAATCTTTGAAATCCTTTAAAAGACCTTCCAATTATTGACATCGATTGAAATATCTTCAAATTTAAAGTACCCTCCCATATTTCAAATTCATCAAAATCTTTTGATATCCCTTAAAATCTTTTACATCTCTTTAAAGTTCCTTGGAATCTTAAAAAAAAACACCATAAAATCTTTAAAATCAATTATTGAAGTCAATTGAAAAATCATGGAATTTCTAGGTACCCTCAAATATTAAAAAAATTGTTGATATCTCTTAAAATCTTCTTATTCTTTTTGAGGTTCTTTGGAATCTTTAAAAATACCATAAACCCTTTAAAATTATTAAAAATGCCTTCAATTTGAAATAAATTCAAAAATGTTGGAGTTTTAGGTACACTTAGATATTTTAAATTCATGAAAATTTTTTATTATCACTGGAAATCTTTAAAATCTCTTAAAATTTCCTTGAAATCTTAAAAATACGAGGTTATCTTTGAAACCCTTTAAAATAACTTCAAATTATTGAAATCAATTGAAAAATCTTCGAATTTTCAAGTACCCTTAAGAATTTCAAATTCTTTCAAATTTTTTGAGATCCCTTAAAATCTTCTAAATCTCTTCAAAATTCCTTAAAATCTTTAAAAATACAATAAAATCTTTAAAATCCTTCAAAATACCTAAAATTTGAAATCTATTGAAAAATGTTGGAGTTTTAAAGTGCCCATAAATATTCTAAATTCTTCAAAACCTTTTGAAATATCTTAAAATTTTTAAGATCTTTTTAAAATTCCTTGAAATCTTTAAAACCGTTTAAGAGACCTTCAACTGATTGAAATTGATTGAAAAACCTTCGAGTTTCAAAAGTATCCTTAAACATGTCAAATTTTTCAAAATCTTTTGATATCCTTTAATATCATTTAAATCTCTTTGAAATTCCCTGGAATCTTAAAAAATTCCATAAAACCTTTGAAATCCTTGAAAATACCTTTTATTTCAAATCGATTGAAAATCTTAAAAATTTAAAACACCTTTAAATATTCCAAATTCTTCTAATTTTTTTGTATATCTTTTGAAATCTTTAATATCACTTTGAAATTCCTCTAAATCTTCAAAAATGCCATAAAATCTTTGAACGCCTTTAAAATACCTTTAATTTATTGAAATCGATTAATAAATTTAGGAATTTTAAAATACTTTCAAATTTTTCAAATTCTTTGAAATCTTTTGATAACCCTTGAAAGTTTTTTAATATCTTTGAAATTTATTGGAAACTTTAAAAATACTCTGAAATTTGAAATCCTTTAAAATAGCTTCAAATCACCGAAATCGATTGCAAAATCTTGTACTTTTAAAACACCCTAAAATATTTCAAATTACTTAAATCTTTTAATACCTCTTCAAGTATCTAAAACCGCTTTAAAGTTCCTCAGAATCTTCAAAAATATCATAAAATCTTCGAAATCATTTAAAATCTCTTTAATTTATTGAAATCGATTGAAAAATCTTCGAGTTTTAAAATACCTTCAAGTATTTCAAATTTTTTGAAAATTCTTGATATTCCTTGCAATCTCTTAAAAATGATTAGGTATCTTGAAAAATACCATACAATCTTTGAAATCCTTTAAAATCCCTTTATTTGTTGAAATTGATTGAAAAATCTTGAAGTTTTAAAACACTCTCAAATATTTCAAATTCTTCTAAATTTTTTGATACACCTTAAAATCTTCAAAATTTCTGGTAATCTTTAAAAATACTACAAAATATTTGAATTCGTTTAAAATGCCTTTAATTTAAAATCGATTGAAAAATCTTGGAGTTCTAAAATACCCTTAAATATTTCCAATGCATTGAAACCCTTTGATATCTCTAAAAATCTTTCAAATAATTTTGAAATTCCTTGAAATCTTTAGAAATTAAATTAAATCTTCCAAATCCTTTAAAATAACTTTCAAGTATTAAAATCGATTGAAAAATCTTGAAGTTTTAAAATACTCTCATATATTTAAAACTCTTCATAAAATCGTTAAAAAAATCTTTAAGTTCTAAGAAAGCCCTCAAATAATTTAAATTCTTTGAAATTTTTTGATATCCCTAGGAATCTTTCAAGTAATTTTGAAATTCCTTGGAGCATTTACAAATACAATGAAATCATCTAAGTCTTTTAAAATACCTTTAAATTATTGTAATCGATTGAAAAACCTTGCAGTCTCAAAATACCCTAAAATATGTCCAATTCTTCTAAAAATTTTGATATACCTTGTAACCTCTTCGTTTTTTTATTAAAATTTTTTCCGGTTCAATGTTACTTATTCCGAATTATAAAGTAAAATATGCATAATAAACTTGCTAAGCCAACTATTTAGTTAGTAAGATATGATACTGCTATTTTATTAGTTGATACTGCTATTTAATTAGTTCGCACCACAATTTCATTAATTGAACTGACTATTCAGTTAGTAACGGCAACTAAGTAAATGGTTGTCCCAACTATCAGAATAGCAATAACATATGTTAAAAACTAACTCGTTGGTCCAAATAACCATTCTTTTTAGTATAAAATGGTTTAGATCCATACTTTGGATTCCTTTAAAAACCATTTATCATTTTGGGTTCCTTTCCAGCAAGATGCTAGAAGGTTAAAGGCCATAAAATAATTTCAAATTTTGTTTTGATAAATAGGTTCTATAATGTAAACAAGTTATAGGTCTCCAGAAGTATTTGATGATAATGTTTATCATTCCCTGTTTGACACGAAAAATGAGATGTCATCTACTAGTCTCTGCTTCTAAAAAAACATTTAAAATTATTTTGCAGGCCTTAAAATTCGAACAACTTTTGCCAAAACACCAAAGTACAGTAGAACCTCGATTATCCGAGGCTCCGCGTTATCAGAGGCTCCGCATTATCCGAATATCTGCGTTATCCGAGGTTCCGCGTTATCCGAAGCAACAGGACTCGCCCAAGCACTCCGCATAAACCGAGGTGTATGCTCCTCGATTGCAAGCTAAAATATTGAGCTTCAATAATCAATAAAAAATAATGGTCATGTCGAAGAAAAGAAAAAAAGTCGTAGTGAGTGTCGAATTTTGTACTTCTTCCGTATTATCCGAGTTTTCGCCTATCCGAAGTATCTTCTCCCCACACTACCTCGGATAATCGAGGTTCTACTGTAGTTGAACCACCATTGCGAATCATCCTCCAGATAACTAGCTTCCTGGAAAGCCTGACATCAGGACAGACATGTCAATCTCTTCAGAAGACCCTTCCTCGTGTTTTTAAAAGCACCTTTCTAAATACTGTTTAACCGTAATTTTCTGGAAGCCAACATTAACGAGTATGACGTTTCGCGAAGGTGGCGAAGCTCGTTACGAATTCGTGTGTAGTAAAGTACCAATGGCAATAAAGGAAGAGGTTCGAAGTGGGTTGCCTTGTCCACTTATGCACGTGGTGTCGCTCGAGTGACTTTTCGAACGGAATTTCTCCGACATCTGCGTCTCCGACGTTTCCTTTCCTACACGCCACTGGTCCCACCCTCTACGTATCTATAGTCTATACATCCACTGTCGTACCTTTGCAAGACGTCGTATGAGAAACACGCTCGAAACTTACACGTCAGGGGTGAGTGAACACGACATACGGATACACCTACATGTGTTTTTCGATTGTATTTGTTTCTGAGATCAAGTATCCATTACATGGACACTTGGGTGTCTTAGGGACGATACTTAAATTACGAAACAGCTCAAGGGGGGGGGGGGCAATTTGTTACTATTTGTAACGGCAGGGGAGAGGGGTCCTTCACTCAATTACGCAATTTTTGCAAATTCGCAAAAACTTTCTTCTGAAGATCATTTCTTTATTCATAAATTTTATTACAGTCAAACCTGGATTTAGTGATCCTCCATTTAATGTTTCCGAGAATTGACGCTCCGCGGTAGGGATTGGTAAGAGGCGTTGAGGGAGATTATGCGGTGCACACTGTAGCGTCACAAGACAGAGAGAGAGAAACAAGAAAGGGAGAAAACAGGATAGAGACAAAATAGTTCCGAAATTCTGGATATAATGTTACGCTCAGTCCCAAAATTGACATTAAATCCGGGTTTGACTACATCTGGTTAGAAATTTGACAATTTTCTTAGAAAGACATACTTTTCAGTTGCTAATTCAATTATTCTTGTAAAAAATGTATCTTATTTGGTTAAAATTCAAATGTTTTCGTAGAATACTAACCTTTTGTTTAAAATTCTTATTTTGTTGCTAATAAGTCAACTTAGATCTTTTTTAGATGAAAAATTTTTTGTTTGGAAAATTTTTTTATTAAAAAGTTCATTGTTTTTCGTAAAAATATTGCCTCTTTCTTGGGTAAAAATGCAATTGTTTTGTTAAAAATTTAAAGGTTTCCTAGAAAACTTACTTTTGTTTAAAATTCGTATTTTTGTGTTAAAAAGTCAATTAAAATCTTTTTCGATTAAAATTCAACGCTTCTTTGAAAACTTGTCTTTCTGATTTTAAAATTCACTTATTTTAGTAGAATTACCACTTTTCTTGAACAAAAATGTAATTGATTGGTTCAAATTTTTTAAATATTGTTAAAAAGTTATGCTTCTTGGCTAAAAATTCAACTAATTAGCAGAAAATTAACTTATTATTCACCATTTTTATTTGAATTTTGGACAATGAACTGGAATTTTCTCTGGATAAAAATTCTACTACTATTTAAGGTTTTTTTTAAGTTAATCTTTTTTAGAAGAAATTTGATCTTTCTTGAATAAAAATATAGTTGTTCGGTTGAAAAGTCATACTTTTTGGATGAAAATTCTGCTGTTGTGATGAAAATTTAAATATATGAGCTAAAATCTTACTTTTTGTTTTAAATTAATATTTTGGTGTTAAAAAAAGAACTGAAATCTTTTCTAGATGAAAATTAAAAATTAAAAAAAAAATTTGTAATTAAAAATTCATCTTCTTTAAGCCAAATGTTATCTTCCTTGGATAAATACGCAACTGTTTGGTTGAAAATTCTACTGTTTTATTGAAAATTTAACTTTTTTTATAAAAAAATTAACTTTTTGTTTAAAATGTATAATTTGATATTGAAAAATGAACTGAAATTTTTTCTGGATGAAAGTTCAACTTCTTGAAGAAAAGTTTGTCGTTTATCATACAAAATTCATCTGCTTCATACAAATTTCATTTTTCTCGGATTAACATTTAATTAAATGGTAAAGAATTTAACTATTTTATTACAAACACGCATTTTTCTTTTCTTAGAAACTTATTTTTTATTTAAAAAATCATATTTTAATCGTGAAAAGTTAATTGAAATCTTTCGCAACAGAAAACTTATCTATTTTTTTGAAAATTTATATTTTTGTTTAAAATTTGAAATATTTGCTTGAAATTTTATTAACTAAAAATTAAACTACTTAAGTGAAAGGTAAACTATATTGTTTAAAATTTATTTTCTTTTTATTTATTTTGTTTGTTTTTATTTATTTTTTATTTATTTTCTTTTTATTAAAATGAATCATCGTAAAAGCATTAAATCTATCACAGTTTTACATTTTTTTAAGAATGGCATTTTTATTTGAAAATTCTCCTTTTTGGTTAAATAAACAAACAATTTTCTTGTTTTTAAGTTTTATTTTTCTTGGGCAAAATGAATCAGTTTCGTGAAAAATTGATTTTTTGTTGAATTCACTTTTTTTAAATTCCATTTTTGTAGGGAAAATTCGTCTTTTGGTTTGAAAATTCATCATTTTACTTTAAATTTCTTTTTTATAAATTTCATCTTTTTTGATTCAAATATAAAGTATGACACTTTTTGGTAGGATATTTATCTTTTTGGTTGCAAATTTAACAAGTATGTTAAAAATTGATGTATTTTGTTGAAAATTCAAGTATTTAATTAAAAACCCATCTTTTTTTATTCTTAATTTTATTTTCAGGAATAGAGCACATTTATTTGATTATTTAACGCCAAATAGGATATTAAATTTGATTTTTATCTTATTAAAATGTCTTTAAATTATTCTCGGTTGATGTTAATGTTAAATTATTGTGGAAATTTAATTTTATCTATTAAAAATTAAACTATTCCATTTTTTTTTTAAAATTCATCTTCTTTAGTTTTAAATTCAACAGTCTAATTGAAAATTGTTCCTTTTTAGTTGAAAATTAATTTCTTTGGTTGAAAATTGAACTATTTTGTTAAAAATATATTTCTTCTTTGATTGAAGATTAATTTTTTCTAACTGAAAATTTAACTTTGATATTTTTGGTTAAACATTCATCGCAGTTAATTAAAAATTCTACTACTCGGTTGAAAATTAAACTATTCAACTTTTTGCTAGAAATTCACCTTTTTTGCTTGAAAGTTAATTTCTTTTGGATAAAATATCTACTGTCATATTTTTGGTTGGAACTAAATTTCGTTTGGTTAAAAATTCTACTGTTTGGTGGAAAATTTAATTATTTTGTTAAAAATTTAGTTTTTATATTTTTAATTTTTAATTTATCTCGATTAAGTAGAAATTCTAATACTTGATTGAAAATTTAATTATTTTTTTGAAAATGCAACTATTCTGTTGAAAAGTATTCTTATTTGATCAAAAATTTAAATACCTGTTTAACGTTCAAATACTTTTTCAAAAATTCATTTTCTGTTTAAAAATTCATCTCTTTGGATGAAAATTGGAATATTTTGTTGAAAATTCGTTTTTTGGTTGGAAATTTATTTGATCAAATGCAAATGAAACTGTATCATTATATTTGTTAAAAATTCACCTTCTTTTGTTTGATACAAATTCACATTTTTTTAGTTGAAAATTTAAATATTCTGTTAAAAATTTGTTTAATTTTTGGTTGGAAATTCATCTCGATTGGTTCAAAATTCTACTACTTGATTGAGTATTCAATCATTTGAAATTTAAAATGTATCTCGTTTATTTGAAAATCTAACTATTTTATTAAATACTTGTTTCATTTTTTGGTGGAAAATTAATTTTTTTTTTTAACTAAAAATTCAATTATTTCATTTTTTGTCAAAAATTCATGTTTTTCAGTTGAAAATTCAACCGTTCGGTTGAAAATTATTTTTTTTTTCAGTTGAAAATTTTAATATTTGATTGAAAATTCGTAAATTTAGTTAAAATGTTATCTCTGAAAATTCTTTTTTTGTTTGACAATAATTCATTTTGACCCGAAAATGTTACTAGCTCAATTTTGGTTACAAGTTAATATTTCTTGTTTAAATGAATATTTTATAGTTGAAAATTGAACAATTTATTAGAAATTTCAAGTTTTTTTTAAGTGTCTATTTTTGTAAAAAATTAATCTGCTTTGGTTGACGATTCAAATAATTGATTATTAAATTATTGAAAATTAAAATGTTTTGTTTACTATGAAAATGTATTTAAAAATTTAACTATTTGATAGAAAAATCATATTTTTGTGTCAAAAGCTCTAATCTTTCGTAGACAATAATTCGTCTCTTTTGCTTCAGAATTTTGCAATTTTTTTTTGAAATTTTATCTTTTTGATTAAGATTTATGTAATTTTAAAATAATGCAGCTTTTTGTTTGAAAATTAAACTACTTCGTTTATGATTTATTTATTTTTTATTATTAAAAATTCATCTTTTTTGTTTAAAATTGTACTATTTTGTAGAAAGGTTGTCATTTTTTTGGGTAAAAATTGATTTTTTTAACTAGAAATTGAACGATTCCACTTATGTCTTTTGGCCTTTTCTTTGGCCTTTTCAGTTTGAAAACTGAACTGTTTTATTAAAAAGTGTATTTTTTCGTTGCATTCAGCTAGTTGAAAAATTCTTATATCAAACTAAAACTTAAACTATTTAATTTTTGGTTCAAAAAATATCTTTTTTAAATGAAACTACAACTATTTGGTCGAAAATTGAAGTATTTCGTGAAAAATTCGTCTTTTGGCAGAAATTAATCTTTTTCGTTAAAAATGTATCTGTTTTGTTCAAAGCTTTATTATTTTGTTAAAAAATTGACTGCTTTGTTGAAATTTGTTTTTATTATTAAAAATTCATCATTTATTCTTCGAAATTCATCTTTTTTGGTTAAAAATTATCGATATATATTTCAACTTGAATACATAGGAATTCAGAACGTTTTATATTGAATTCAATTTAGTATCTAAATCATTTTTATTTAAAAGAATTAATTTCCTGATAATACCCGTATTGCCAAAACTTATAGTCTACCGAAAGGTAGACTATAAGTAACATAACAACCTTATCCTCCAGGAAACCTAACCCCCGTACCTTTACTGTCCCGAGATCCACACCTTCTACGTCTAAGAGGGCCATTCTGAGACACTTGTTCATGAATATAATAGGCAGCCATTAGGCCAAAGCTCATCTTGTTCTAGCACCTTCCTTAATATCAAACAATAGCAAATTTACCATCTGCCAACTCTAACCCACGTACCTTGACTGTTCCGAGATCCACACTTTCTTCTTCGAAGAAGGCCATTCTTATAGACTTGTGTATGAATATAGAAAACATCCGCGACAAATTATTCATCCTTGTTTAATAAAAAAATAATGTCATAATATCGAACCAGACACTCAATTTCCCATTAACCCTTACAATCCTTTTGCTAACTGAGTGACTGGTTCGATATAAGAAAAGAATGCTTTATGTCCTCATGGCTATTATTATCTGGGAAAGTGTCTAAGAATGACATTATTCGACGAAGAAGGTGTGGATCTCTAGACAGTGAAGGTACGTGGGTTAGCGTTCAAACGCTATTTCTAGGTCAACAAATGCGTCGATCCACAGTTTATTTTCTGTGTCCAATTTCCGTTATGAGATTCTATCTCTCGTTTGAAATATTTTCATTAGCTCTGGATAAATAATTAACTGGACTCAGTAATAATTTGTAGACACGAGATTTCTATCTCTATATCTACTGTTTCCCTCTATTATTTGGGAAACAACGTTTCTGGTGTGAGTCGTTCCAGTTGTTCCTGCTTTCAGTTAGAATTAGAAGTCATATTGTATTAATCACCAAAGGGTGATTAATATTCATTTTATGATAATGAAGTCTTATGTTAGGGTCGTTTTGCATATCTATCAATCTGCTGTTCCAATTGGACTAATGGTATCTATAATATCTGTTTTATAGCATTGCATGTCCTGAACAACTGTTTCAGTTTTTTTAATCTGCATTCGAATTCTATATTCCACATTTTTATTAAAAATTAATCTGCTTTGGTTGAAAACTCAACTATTCTTTTGAACATTTCGCCTTTTTTAATTAATTAAACTGTTTTTAAATAAAAAGAATTTTTTTAATATTTACTCTTACATGTTGTGTTGACAAGTAATTTCGATGTTTAAAAAATCGAATACTTTTTTTAAATCTTGAGGTACTTGGTAAAAAAATCATTTTTTTTAACAAATTATAATTTCAATTGAAAATTTTACTATTTGGTTCTAAATGAATTGTTCTATTGAAAATTTATATTTTCGGATTACAATTTTTGCTTTTTTGTTTCGGTAAAAATTCTTTTATATGAATACAGTATTTGGTTTAAAATTAAACAACCTTGTTAATAAATAATACTTTTTTGTTAAAGATTCATCTGTTTCGTAAAAAGTTGATCTATTTTGTAAAATTCGTTTATTTTTGGTTGAAACTTAATTTTTAAACTAAAATTTAACGATTCCCTTTTTGGTTCAAAATTTATCTGTTCTAGTTAAAAAATGCACCGTTTCATGTTTAAAAAAATTTAAGTACATGGTTGAAAATTACTGTATTTTGATGATAATTTTGTTGTATTGTATTAATCTTCATATTCAAAAAATAAACTGTTTGGTTATAAATACTACTTTTCATTCCATCGTTACTTATTTCATTTTTTATTAAAATGGATCTTGTCTAGTTGAAAATTAATGCATTTTGTTAAAAATTCATTTTTTTGAATGAAAATTCATTATTTAATTCGAAAATGCGACTTTTTGGTCGTAAATCAACTTTTTTATCAAAATTTATATTTTAGGACTGAAAATTCAACTGTTTTGTGAAAATGTTACGATTTAGATAAAAACTCAACTGTTTTGTTGAAAAATTGCCTTTTTTAATTAATTTGTATGGCTAAGGAATAAACTACTTGATTTAAACTTCAACCCCTTCGTACAATTTTTTAAATTTTATTATTTTTTGAAAGAATAATCATTTCAATTGAAAATTCTACTATTTGGTTTAAATTAACTGTTTTAAAAAATATATATTTTCGGATAACAAATTTAGTTCTCTTGTATAGAATTCGTGGTTTTGGCTTGAAATTCAACAATTTTATAGAAAATTAAAGTATTTTTGAATTATGTATTTTATTTTAAAATTATAATATTTCGTTGAAATTTGAACGATTTCGGTAATTTTTTTTTTAATATACTACTTAGTTTAAATTTGAATATTTTTATGCAAAAACCCAGTTTTTTGTTAAAGTTTTATCCGTTTGATATAAAATTGAACATTCTGTTAAAAAATCGTTTATTTTCGGTTAAAATTCGTACTTTTTAAAATAAATTTTCTTTACTGAAAATGTAATTATTCCATTTCTTGTTAAAAACTAATCTTCTTTAGTTCAAAATTAATGTATTTTCTGAATTTTGTTTTCTTAATTAAAATTCATGATTTTATTTGAAAATACCACTATTTCGTCGTAAATTAACTTTATTATTAAAAATTTATATTTTAGGACTGTCCATTCCGATATTTTGTAGAAAACTTAACAATTTAGTAGAAAATTTAGCAATTCCGTTACAAATATTTATTATTTCGTTAAAAATATAACTATTTTCTAAAAAATAATTTTTTTGGTAGACAATTCATATATGTAATTATATATTTTTGTGTGAAAATCAAACTACTTGTTTATAAATTTAACTATTTTCTTGGAAATTTTTTATTTTTTTTATTTAAAGTTATTTTTTGATCTGATTTTATCGGATTCAATAATCTCGTAGAAAACTTAATCATTTGGTCCAAAGTTGAACTACTTTGTTGAAATTTAATTTATCCAAGTGAAAATTGAGCGATTTCATTTTTGGTTGAAAATTGATCTTTTTTAGTTAAAAATTTAAATTATTTCATTGCAAATTCATCTTTCATGATTGAAAATGAACTATTTTGTTAAAAATTCCTTTATTAATGTAAAAAATTAATCTTGTTTGTTGCATTCATCTATTTGGTAGAAGCTTAAACTATTTCGTTAAAAAAAACTTCCTTTTTTTATTTTAATTGTTTATTTTTTAATTTTTAATTTAAAATTAATTATTTATCCAAAAATTTAACTATTTCTGGATTAAAATTTTTCCCTAAAAAAACGTTTTTTTTTGCAGAATATTAACCTTCTTGGTAGTAAAATAATTCTTGTTGGTTTAAAGTTTATTACTGTATTACAAAATTTGAGCTATCGGGTAAAAAATTCAAATATTTTATTGACAGTTTAATTTTTTTATTGAAAATTCAACTATTTGGTTAATTTTTTGGTTAAAATCTTAACTTTTACATTTTTCGTTTAAAATTGATCTTTTTTAATTAAAATTGAGCTAATTTGTGAAAAGCTAATTTTTGTTGTTGTTAAAGATTTACCATGTCACTTCAATTTTTTTTCTGAAAATTAAACAGTTTTGATAAAAAAAATTTCTTTTTGCATTGAAAGTTCATCCTTCATGGTGGAAAAGACATCGTTCTAGTTTGAAAATTCATCTCTCAGGGCTGAAATAACTCTTTTTTGGTCGAAAATTTAACTTTTCCAGTTGGAAAGTATGGTGGGATTTACTTTTCTATTTCCGATTCTTTCGCAGAGAAAGTTTTTTTTTAAATTGGCAATAGGGTCTATAATATTTATTATTATTTTGCAATTAACTTTTTTAGTCAAAATGTTAATATTTGGCTAGAAGTTGCTCTGGGTAGAAAATTAAACTTCTTAGTAAAAAATAATTCTTCCTGGTTGAAATTTCATCTGCTCAGGTTCAAAATTCCACTTTTTGGTAAAAGTTTAAATTATTTTCTTGAAAATTCGAATACTTTATTAATTTTCTAGATGAAATATCAACATATATATTTCGTTAAGAATTCCTTTTTCTTATGAAAATTGACCTATTTCTTAATAATTAGTTTTTATTTGTTTGTTAAAGATTAATTATTTTAGTTTTTTTTTTCTGAAAATTAAATAGTTTGCTTGTAATTTTGCCTTTCTGGTTTTAAAATTCATCATACATGGTAGAAAAGACATCGTTCTTGTTTAAAAATTCATCACTCATGGGTGAAAATAAACTTTTTGGGAGAAAATTTAACTTTTCCAGTAAAAAATTCAACTATCTTCTAAGAAATACATCTCTTTGGCTTGAACTTGAAACTGAAATATTTCATAAAATTCCATAAAATTTCATAAAACACCTTTCAAACATTTCTGTCTTTTTTAATTCTGCAATCATTGATGCCAGTATGGTGGGACTTACTTTTCGATGTGTGACTCTTTTGTAGAGAACATTTTCTTTAATTTGCAATAGGCTCTGTGATATTTATTATTATTTTTCAATTATCATTATAGTTAAGATTCAAATAATTGGTTAAAAATTTCTCTTGGTAGAAAATCAATCTTCTTAGTAAAAAATAATTCTTCTTCGTTGAAATTTCATCTTTGCAGGTTCAAAATTCCACTATTTTGTAAAAAGTTAAACTATTTTGTTGAAAGTTTAATTATTTTCTTTAGAATTTAAATATTTTGTTATTTTTCTGCTTGAAATATCAACTAATACATTTATCATCGAGAATTCATTTTATTAAATGAAATTTGAACTATTTCTGAACAATTATTTTTTCTGTTTTTTAATTGTTAAAAATTCATAATTTTTAATTTTTTCTGAAAATTAAAGTTTTTTTGAAAAATTCGTCTTTCTAGATTTAAAATTTATTCTTTATGGTAGAAAAGGCATCATTGTCGTTTAAAAATTCATCACTCATGGCTGAAAATAAACTTTTTCGGCGAAAATGTAACTTTTCCAATTAAAAATTAAAATTTCTTCTAAAAAATAAATCTCTTTGGCTTAAACTTGAAACTGAAATTTTTCATAAAATTCCATAAAGCACCTTTTAACCATTTACGTCTCATTAATTTCTGCAATCATTGATGTCAGTATGGTGGGACTTACTTATCAATTTACAAATCTTTTGTACAGACGATTTTTTTTAAATTGGCAATAGGGTCTATGATATTTATTATTAGTTTGCAATTATTATTATAGTTAAGATTCAAATAGTTGGTTAAAAATTTCTCTTGGTAGAAAATCAATCTTCTTAGTCAAAAATAATTCTTCTTGGTTGAAATTTCATCTTTGCAGGTTCAAAATTCCACTATTTTGTAAAAAGTTAAACTATTTTGTTGAAAATTTAATTATTTTCTTTAGAATTTAAATATTTTGTTAATTTTCTGCTTGAAATATCAACTAATACATTTACCATCGAGAATTCATTTTTCAAAATGAAATTTGAACTATTACTTGATCATTCTTTTTTTGTTGTTGTTAAAGATTCATAATTTTAACTTTTTTCTGAAAATTAAAGTTTTTTTGAAAATTCGTTTCTCTGGATTCAAAATTTATTCTTTATGTTAAAAGAGGCATCGTTCTTGTTTAAAAATTCATCACTCAAGGCTGAAAAGAAACTTTTTCGGCGAAAATTTAACTTTTCCAATTAAAAATTAAAATTTCTTCTAAAAAATAAATCTCTTTGGCTTAAACTTGAAACTGAAATTTTTCATAAAATTCCATAAAGCACCTTTTAACCATTTACGTCTCATTAATTTCTGCAATCATTGATGTCAGTATGGTGGGACTTACTTATCAATTTACAAATCTTTTGAACAGACGATTTTTTTAAATTGGTATTTGGATCTATAATATTTATTATTGTTTCGCAATTATCTTTTATAGTTAGGGTTTAATAATTTATTTTAAAAAATTCTCTTGCTAGAATATTAATATTCATAGTAAAAAATAATTCTTCTTGGTTAAAATTTCATCTTTGTAGGGTTTAAAATTTGCAGTTAAAAATTCAACTGTTTTCTAAAATATCCGCCTCTTTGGCTTTAATTTTGAACAACTTGGTTAGAAATGTAACTAAGATTTTTTTGTCAATAATATTGGCCCTTCTGAATTGTTTTGGATTTGGTGTCTTCAGTGGAGCAGGAAGCAGCCATCGATAATTAATACCTGTGCTCGTTTCGGCCAGTGGCTCCTAATTGAGGCTGCAATTAGTTCCGGACGATGTGGTCCCACCTTGATCTCAGTCCCATGTGTCGGGGCGTTTCTAATGGCAATTCAATGGCAATTGAATGGCACGATAGCCGTCGTAAAGAAATAGCCGGTGTATCCGGGTAACACCAATTCGAACCCGAAAATTCTTTCCAACACATGGGGTCCCATAAAACACCTTTCAACCATTTCTGTCTCATTAAATTCTGCAATCATTGATGCCAGTATGGTGGGACTTACTTTTCGATTTGCGATTCTTTTGCAGAGAAGATTTCTTTATTATCGTTATGGTCTATAATATTTATTATTGTTTTGCAATTATTTTTAAAAAATGACTGCAAATTATTGTTTTTTAATTTTATTTTTAAAAAGACAAAAATTATTGTTGTTCCGAACACGAATAGGGACCAAACGCTAAATTAAATGATCAGAAATGATTAAATTTATAAAGAATTATTATTTTTATGAAATAATTATTTATTTTAAAAAAAAAAACGAAATTTTCAACTCATTTTCACACCTAAGGCTGGTTTCTTTGTTTCACGGCTCATGTATTATTCTGGTTACATCTGCGCGAATCGAGGTTTGGGTTGGACTTGAAAGGAAAACAATGAATTTTTTTGTATTTGATAGAAAAACTCTTTATTATTCGAAATCAATAAAAACCGAAAATTTCATTTTTTGGACGAAAATTACTGAAAATAGGTTTAAAATTCCCTTTTTTGTTGTTCTTTTATTATTATTTCTTAAAAATAATCATAATTCCTTATTAAGTTAATGCTCTCTACACAGGACCATTAGTACCCAATTTATTTTCTTGAAATTTTCATTATTTTCTAGAAAAGACAACTATTTTGGTTGAAAATAAATTTTTTCAAATGGAAACTTAATATTTCCATTTTTAGTTTAAAATTTACCTATTTTTGGTTAAAAATTCACCGATTCAATTAAAACTTTATTTATTTTGTTTGAACATTCGTCTTTTGGCAGAAAACTACTTTTCGGTTTAAAAATTTACCATTTTGATTAAAAATTCAATTGCTTTATTGAAAATTAATCTGGTTTGCTTGAGGATTCATTTATTAAGTTGAAAATTTCATTATTTTGTAGAAAATACAAATATTTTGGCTGAAAATAAAATCTTTTAAAATGGAAATTAAATTATATTATTCTATTTTTAGTTAAAAATGTATTCTTTTTGGTTTAAAAGTCAACGATTTAATTAAAAATTCATTTATTTTGTGGAAACTTCGTCTTTTTGGCAGAAAATTACTTTTTGGTTAAAAATTCATCATTTTGATTAAAAATTCAACTGCTTAATTCAAAATTAATCTGTTAACTATTTTGTTAAAAATTTTAACTTTTGTAATTAAATCGTCTTTTTTTAAATAAATATAAAAATCGTATTTTTAAAAAATATTAACTCTTACATGTTTCTTTGACAATTAATTTTCATGTTTGGAGAATCGATAACTTTTTTTTCAAATATCGAATTTTGAACTAAATAGTGGCATTTTTTACCAGAAAGGATGACTTTATAAAAATAGTTCAATTTTCAACCTAAAAAGGTGCATTTTCAACCAAATGGTTGAATTTTCAAACCAAAAAGAATAAAATTTAAACAAAATCAGATGAATTTTTTAATCAAATTGATAAACTTTCAGAAGACGATTGAATTTTCAATTTAGAAAGTTGAACTTTTAACAAATTTTATTTTTTTTTACCAAGAAAGACAGGTTTTTACCATAAACGATGAATTTTCTTTTGCAAGGTCAATTTTCAACCAGTTAAATTAAACAACTAATTAAAAAAAAAAGAATAATCTTCAATAAACTATATCAACTTTCAATTAAGCAAGACGAATTTCAGACCAAATAGTTGAATTTTATACTGAAAAAAAATATTTTTCTAACGAAAAATTGAGGCAGAAAAATTTTAAACAAATTAGATTAATTTTTTTACCAAAAAGACGAATTTTCAACAAAATACACAAATTAACTAACATATAGTTAATTTTTCAACACGCATATAAAAAATAAATGTTTAACTAAAAATATAATAGTTAAATTTTCATATACAAAATTATTCTTAAGCTACAAAAAATTGAATATTCCAAAACGAAAAAATTGAATATTCTAAAAAAGCAAAATTAATTTTCAACCAAATAGTTAAAATGTTAAGCAAAGGAAAAAAGAAGAATATTCAAACAAGAAAGATAAATTTTCTACCATAAAAAATACATTTTCCTTTAAAATACGAATTTGCAATCGGTTATATTTAACGAAAAAAAAAATAATAACGTCAAGAAATAATTAAACTTTGAATCAAATAGTTTTAAATCTAAGCATTTGATGAAAAAAACTTTAATTTTAAGATCTTAAAAATTAAATTCTGTTAGAATTGCGCATTTATAACTATAATTTTAAATTGAAAGAATAGAATTTTTAAAGATGGCGATTTTTTTACTAAAAATGTGATTTCTGTCAAAAAAAGTCAGTGTCATTTTCTCCGATTAAAATTAAAAAATTTTAAATATTATATACCTTTAATTTTTTATTATTTTTAAAACTTGGAAAATTATATGCTTTTTCTTATAGTAAAAATTTAAAATTAATATATCCAAAATTGTAACGTTAAATATTAAACAATTTTTAACATAGTTTAAAAACTGGAACATTCTTAAATTAGCACCTTAAAACAACGTTATAAAAAATTATTAATATTTAAACTGAACCTCAGGAGTTTTAAAAACCAATAAAAAAAAGCGGTTAAATCGGTCCGCAGTTACTTGTTAAACAATAAATATTTTACGATCGCAAATGTGATAATTTCCGCAATTCAGGTGATTAATGCTTTACCTGAGTATTTGTTTTGATAATTTACTCGTTTTAGCAGTTTTTTCTGGAATTATTCAATTAATCGTTGGCCTATTTAACGGTTTTCTTTGTATTGCATTTTTTAAACAATGAATTAGTTAACGCATGCAGGAATAAGTTGAAAATCAACAATAAAGTATTTCCGTACTTCGTATTAATGACCCAAAAATTCGACAACTTGGTAGAAAATTCATTTTTATTAGTTGAAGATTTATAATTTTAGATAAAAATTTATTTCTTTGGTTAAAGATGTAACTATTCTATTTTTAGTTGAAAGTTTTTTTTTAATTACAAATTCAACGATTTGTTTGAAAATTCCTGTATTTTGTAAAAAAACGGATTTTTTATTAAAAAATTAGTAGTCTGGATTTAAAATTTAACTATTTGGTTTAAAAGTGACAAATATTTAATTGAAAAATAATCTTTTTTTCAGTTAAGGATTTGAGTACTTTGTTTACAATTATTTTTCGTTTTGAATTAACCTTTTTTAATAGTTAAAAGTTCAACAATTTAGTGACAAATATTGGAATTTTCGAGAATAAGCTTCATTTTCAGACAAGAGAGATGTATTTTCAATCCAAAAAGACGAATGTTTAATTAAATTGTTAAATTTTTAAACAATAAAGATGATTTGAATAAAATAATTAAATTTTTAATAAAATGATTAATCAACAAAAAAGTTGAATTTTCCCCAAATAACTGAATTTTTCATCAAGACTATTAATTTTCTACTCAAAAATTTAATTTTAACAAAATACATGAATTCTCTATCAAATAGTTGAATTTTCTACGAAAAAAAGATCAATTATTAACCAGTGGAATTTAAAAAAAAAAACAGAATTAAAAAAAAAGTAGAATCCTCACCCAAAAACATAAATTTTCGACAAAGAAGATTAACTTTAACAAGGAACTTAATTTTCATTCAAGAAAAAGGTCAATTTTTAACCAAAAATATTTTTCTCCAAAAAATAGAATCATACACTTTTCAGTTTCAAAAACTCATTTTTAACACACAAAGAAAAGAATTTTTAACCACTCAAATTCAACTGCAAATTTTTGACAAAATAGTAGTATTATCAACCAAACTGATAAATTTTCAAAAAACAAAATTTTTTTACACAAAATTTAAACGAAATACATGGGTTTTCTGCCAAATACCTCATTTTTAATTTTATGAAATATAAATATTAAGCCAAAAATAGAATAATTAAATTTTCGAGAAAAATGTTTTCAAAAAAACCAAAGTTTCAACAAAAATTTTAATTTTCACAAAAATGTCCATTTCAATCAAATAGTTCATTTTTCTGCCATTTTCTCGAATTTTCAAACCAAAAAGACAAATTTCTTATACGAAAAAATTAATTTTTTGAAAGTCGTTTAACTTTAAACCAAATAGTTTTCATTTAAATAAAACAAAAATTATTCGCGCGATGAAACAAGCAATATTTAATATCTTAACAAAGATTATACATTAAGCAAAAACGAATTTTCAACAAAGCTATTTATTTTCAGCAACAAAAATATGAATTTTCAATTTAAAATATCAATCTCCACCAAAAATGGAATAGTTGCATTTTCAGTGAAGAAAATGGATTCTCAGCAACAAAAAATAAAGCAAATTTTTAGCAAAAAAGTTACATTTCAACCAAAAAGATCAATTTTCATTTAAAATGTTAACTAAATCAAATTAAATCTTCCTATTCAAAATAGGAGGATGTTCAGCTTCAGTTTCACATGAAATTCTCAAATAGGGTTCACTGAAATTTTACAAATTTTCTATACTGAAAAATGGTTATGTGGGCCAACTATTTATAGTAATACTTTTAACATGAAATCTTTTAGAAACGGAATAAAATAGTTATTTCAAAAAAAAAATTTTTAATCATCAATTTATTTTAAGCAAAAAAAAGTCTTTTCTACTACAAAAGATGGCTTTTTAAAAAATACTTGGATTTTCAAACGAAAAAAACAAATACCCAACAAAAAAGTATCATAGTTTATATTTCAATCATAAAGATGAAGTTTATTTACAAAAAAGAATGTAAAGCCAAAAAGACGAATTTTCCACAAATGCATATTTTTCTAGTTAAGAAGGAGATAAAATTTTGTAAAAATTGTTGTACCTTCAAGTCGAAAAACGAATTTAATCTATGAAAATTGAATTTTAAAACAAAGAATATGACTTTTCAGCAAAAAAAATAATTTTCCACGAACCTGATGTAAGTTTACATGCAAAAAAAAAGAAATTTTAAAGCCGGAAAATTATTTTTTCACCCAAAAACGAGAATCTTCAACTGAAAAAGATCTATCATCAAAACTTCTTAACAAAGTAATTCAAACAAATCTTTCAAAAAAAATAGTTGAACACTCAAGCAAAGAAGATTAATTTTGAACCAAAAAGTGGCATTTTCATAAAAAATTACATTTATACTAAAACAAATAATTTTTTAAATCAAAAAGATAAATTTTGATTTTAAAAATAGTTGAGTTTTCGAATGAAAAAGATTTCAGTTGACTTTTCACTATTATAATATAAATTTTTAAACCAGAAATAAGTTTCTACGAAACAAATTAAATTTTTTATCCAAAGAGACGAATTTTCAACAAAAAAAAGGATGACTCCTTAACAAAATTGTTGAATTCTCTACCAGACAGTTGATTTTTTTTTAAATAACATTTTTATCATAGCAGATAAATTTGTATTCATACATTTTTTTTTTGAATAGTTGAATTTTCATTAAAAAAAGATTCCAATTGACTTTTCAAGTTCAAAATATGATTTTTTTAACAAAAAATATTTCTAAGAAAAAAATTAAAATTTTAATTCAAAAAGACCAATTTTTTAACCAAGCAGGATTAATTTTTAACAAAATGGCTTATTTCTCTACAAAATAGTTGCATTTTTATCCATGAGAGATGAAATTTTTGTTAAAGCAGATGGAGTTTTAATTTAAAAAACGACAAATTTTCTTTTTAAAGTTAAATTTTTAATCAAATAGTTGCATTTGTATCCATGAAAGATGAAATTTCTCTTAAAACAGATGAATTTCTAATTTAAAAAAAAAATTCCAAAAAATAGTGGAATTTTCATTCATAACGGATTTTTGTTCTCTTTTTAACCTTAAAATACTAAATTAAAACAAAAAGTGAATTTTCCACAAAATAGTTTAATTTTCAACACAGCAACAAAATTTTCAACCAAAAAGTATTTTAAATTATTTTAAAGTCAAAGGACAAACTTTTCAAAAATAGTTTAATTTTCAAACGAATAGTTGAATTTTATTTTAAAAATATGAAAATTTTCCTTAAACAAATGAATTTTGGAAAAGAAAAACTTTAAAAAACAGTTAAATTTTTATCCAGGGAAGATTGCAGTTAACTTTCGAACGCCAAAAGAATTGTAAACAATAAGTTAATTTTCTAATAAAAAGTCGAATTTTTTAACTAAAAAGTATGACTTTTTAACAACTTTGTTTAATGTTTAAAACAAAAAATTGCAGTTTTTTCCAAGAAAAATGAAAATTCTACCAAAATTGTGAACTTTTAAATCAATAAAACAAATTTTCATTCAACAAGATATGAATTTTCATTCAAAAAGATTTGAATTGACTGATATTAATTAATAACTTAGGAACCGTACTTAATTCATGTAGCAATTTTTGTGATTTCGCAAAAACTTTTTCCTGAAGATCATCTTTTTAGTTATAAATTTTATCATTTGTTTGAAAATTGGACAATTTTCTTTAAAAAAAAACTTTTCGGTTGCAAGTTTGTGTATAATATTAACCGTTTGTTTAAAATTCTTATTTTTTTGCTGATAACTCAACTGAGATCTTTTTTGGAAGAAAACAATGTTTACTGACAGTTTGTTTTTTTTATTTAAAAGCATATCTTTTTTCGTAAAAATTTTACATCTTTCTTGGGTAAAAATGCTATTGTTTTGCTAAAACCTCAACTATTTCCTAGAAAATTTACTTCTTGTTTAAAATTCGTAACAATTGTACTATTCTTTAAGGTTTTTTTTATTTCATCTATTTTAGAAGAATGATGATGATGATGAAAAATTAAATATTTCATAAAAAATTTACTTTTTGTTTTAGTTTAATATTTTGGTGTTAAAAAAAGAACTGAAATCTTTTCTGGATGAAATTACAACTTTTAAAAATTTTTTTTTGTTAATCAAAAATGCATCTTTTCTAAGAGAAATTTTACCTTTCCTTGTATAAAAATTTATTCATTTGGTTGAAAATTCATTTTCTGTTTGAAATTTATAATTTGATGTTGGAAAATGAACTGAAATCTTTTCTGGATAAAAGTTCAACTTTATAAAGAAAATTTTTTGTTTTTGATAAAAAATGTATCTGTTTTAGTACAAATTTCATCTGTCTTAGATAAAAATTCAACTATATGGTAGAAAATTAAACTATTTTGTTAAAACCACATATTTTTGTTGAGAAATGCATCGTTTTGGATTGAAAATGCAATTTTTTTCGTAGAAACTGATTTTTTAATACAAAATTCATATTTTTATCTCGAAAAGTCAATGGAAAGCTTTTTTGGATGGAAAATCAACCATTGTTTGAAGTTTTTTTAAACAGAGATTCGCCTGTTTTAAGAGAAATTTCATATTTTTTGGATAAAAATGCAACTATTTGCTAGAGATTTCAACAATGTTTTCAAAAAGTCATCCTTTGGTTAAATATTCGTCTTTTTGGATTGAAAATTCAATTTTTTTAGAAACCTATTTTTTGTTTAAAAATGCATCTTTTGATTGTGAAAATTCAACTGAAATCTTTATAAACAGAAAATTTAATTATTTTATTGAAAATTTATCTTTTTGATTAAAAAATTCATCCGTTTTAGTAAAAAATTCCTTTTCTTACGAAATTGTAACTTTTTGGTACAACAAATTATTATTATTCACTCGATTATTCAACTATTTTGATGGATAGATTTGGTTCAATCACTTTGCTACAGAATCTTTTTTTTTAAGATTTATATTTTCACTTGAAAATTTATCTCTTTGGTTGAAAGTTTAACTGTTTTCTTGAATATTTTTTAAAATTAAAAATTCAGCTTCTTGAGTAAAAGTTAAACTACATTGTTTAAAATTTTTTTATATAAGGCTTATAACATTCGTTCAAAATTTAAATATTGAGTGGAAAAGCATTGTTTTAAATTTTAAATTAAATTTTTAACAGACAATGCAATTAGTTTTACATTTTTTTAAGATTTACTTGTTTAAAAAAAAAAAAAAATTCTCCTTCTTTGTTAAAAAAACAATTTTCTTATTTTGAAATTTTATTTTGGTTGGGTAAAAATGCATCAGTTTCGTGAAAAATTAATTTTTTGCTGAATTCATATTTTTGGTTTGAAAATTAAATTTTTGTAGGGAAAATTCGTATCTTGGCTTGAAGGTTCAACAATTTAGAAACACTTTTATATCTTTCATGAGGGAAAAATCTTTATTTGCTGTAAATTTATCATTTTGGTGTACATTTTTATATATATTTTATCTTTTTTGATTGAACTATAAATTATAACACTTTTTGGTTAGAGAATTATAATTTTAGGTTGAAAAATCAACTAGTGTGTTAAAAATTGAGGTATTTTGTTGAAGATTTAAGTATTTCATTAAAAAAACTATCTTTTATAGTCGAAAAGAATTTGTTGTTAAAAATAAATAACACAAGAACGCCTATATAGGCTCGACTGATTTAATCCTTCCAAGAACTGCTGGCCTAAGCAGTTTTACAGCCGTGTGGCAGTGTCAACATTGGTCGCCACTAGTTTACAATAGACTGTTTAGGTTTCAGAGACTGATTTAGTTTCAAGGCCATTTCGAGGCAACCCCCGAAACTGTTCTTATATAGGTGTTTTTGTACAATAAATATAAAAATTATAAATTTGTATCTTTATTCAGGTAATAAAATATTCTTTGTTGAAAGTATTACTAGATTAAAATGCTAGTATTTGAACATTGATGATCAAGGATTTGGAAAATTGTAGTAGCAAAAACTATTAGAATATTTCTGAAAACTAAAAATTACGCACAGTAATAGGGGTGGGGGTAGAAATATTTTGTTAGGGTCTATTTAAGGAAAAATAAAAATACTTAATTTCGGTGGGGGCTTGAGACCCCCCAAACCCTCCACCTAGCTACGCCGCTGCAAATAATAATTGTTTTTTTGTACTTATAGAATAGAATTTATATACTTCCAGAGCTTTGAAAACATTAAAAAAATAGTTTCCCTGAAAAATATTATATATTCTTGGGTAAAAATGCCATTGTTTTGCTAAAACCTCAACTATTTCCTAGAAAATTTACTTCTTGTTTAAAATTTGTATTTTTGCGCTCAAAAGTCAACCCTTTTTTGAAAATTTGTCTTTTGAGTTTAAAATTCACTTATTTTAGTAGAATTATCACTTTTCTTGTACAAAAATGTAACTGCATGTTTGAAAATTGAACAATCTTGTTAAGAAGTCATGCTTCTTGACTAAAAATTCAACGATTTAGCAGAAAATTAACTTGTTGTTTACAATTCTTGTTTGGATTTGGACAATGAACTGGAATATTCTGCGAATAACAATTGTACTATTCTTTAAGGTTTTTTTTTAATTCATCTATTTTAGAAGAATGATGATGATGAAAATTTAAATATTTCGTAGAAAATTTACTTTTTGTTTTAGTTTAATATTTTAGTGTTAAAAAAAGAACTGAAACCTTTTTTGGATGAAAATACAACTTAAAAATTTTTTTTTGTAATCAAAAATGCATCTTTTTATAGAGGCCTGTAATCCGTTACGTAATTTAAGTACGGCCCCATACTTGTCGCAAATAACCAGCGGCGTAGCCAGGTTTATTTTTTGAGTGGGGCTTCGATTTTTTCCGGAGGGGCTCCGGTGTTATGTTTAGGAAAAACATGAGGGGAAAGGGAATTGAATAAAAAAAATACCTAATTTCGGTGGGGGCTTGAGCCCCCCAAATCCTCCACCTAGCTACGCCGCTGCAAATAATAATTGTTTTTTTGTACTTATAGAATAGAATTTATATACTTCCAGAGCTTTGAAAACGTAAAAAAAATAGTTTCCCTGATAAATTTGAAATTCAAGAGTCAGCGAGGGAACTGCTCGTTTCGAGTTAGGAAAGCAAAGCGAATAAGGCAAGTTTTCCCTGCATCCCTCTCGCGAGAGCAGAAGCAAATCTACGGGCTTGTGTTTATCTTGTGAATACGAAGCATGCTCGCGTGCAACGGCATTGTATTATAATTTACTTACCGATGTTATAATTACAATTTCGAGCAAGTGGCCGGCAGTCCGCGGGCCCAACCTCTCGGATCTGCGACCCTTACTAAAGAGCAAAGCCGCGTGTGGATTCTGTACAAGTGTACAGGGCAATATACATTTCCACCTTCGCTCACTTTACCTTTACTGTGTTTACTCTGCCCGGCATAATATTCAATTCCAATTCGTACAGTATTAACCTTACATGCCAGTAAAGCATAAGTACCAAATGCAACGAATTTTAGCCAAACAGTTTGATTAATAAGTTGGAAAAAAATTATCCGAGTAAAAAATAAATGTGTAAAATTATTTTTACTTTTTTTGTGCTCACTAGGTCCACACCCCGTGCGGAAATTCCAATTTGGATCTGATCGGGTCCAGATCGGGCAGAGTTTTACCCAAATCAGGCTATCTAGATGGGGCCAGACTCGAAATGAAACGCGATGCCCGATCGGGGCCCAAGCGCTGCGCCCAGAGATAACCATGCCTGGCCCCGATCGGGCCCATATTACTTTATTTTTCTTATTCTTAATTAAAAGGGATTCTTGAATAAAATAATATTGAAATCGAATATATCACCTCCTTTAATAAAATTTGAAAATATAAATATCAGGTTATCTAACAGATCGCGATATGAAAAAATTGGAGTATGTCAGACACTTTTTTTTTTGAGCAAACGGAAAAAATCAAACGATGCAATATAACAGTCAGCATTTGTGTATGCTAAACCATTTAAGTATTTTGCAATATATTTTTGGTTCTAATTTCTAAATTGAAGTTGTTTTCAAATTCTATATTGAACTTAATTGTGGAAATTTATTTTGAAATAAGTGGATTATAATATCGCAGTGGCAGTTTAAGTTATTTTTACAATAGCAAATATAAATAAGAATGTTGTGCTTACATTCCGATTATATCAAATCACCTAAAAATACGTGAAAATCAATATGTTTATGACGTCATTGTTGATCTTATTCATTTTCACAGTCAACAAATGAAATATTACTTTTGCTACTTTTCTTATAAATAAATAACCTCATTTCGAGGTTAGGTTTCATCTTAATATTTTTAATAAATTTACTTATTATAGTCTTCAACACGTAATTCAGGAATATTTTGACGTAGACTATACCTACGCACTCGTCTTGCGCTCACTTTTGGCATTTTTTCCCACTTATTTTGTCACTTTTACAAATAATAATTGAAATATTTCTGAAGCTGGACACTTTACATTGAAACTTGGGCGATTTGGAGTCAACCCACTTTAGTCCCCGAAATTAATGGAGCGCCATCTACTCGGAAGCTTGGCTGTTAAGCCGGGGTCTAGAGGGGGCCAAATTTAACAACCACAAAATTGTGTGCCCGATCTAGCCCAAATCAGAAATAAGTCAAACATTTGGCAATTTCTGCACGGGACGGATTGAGATATCATGTTTAGAATGTAAACCAAAATGATGAATTTTTAACAAATGAAGATTTTTCTCTCAGGATTGATATAAAACTTTTTTCAAACAAAAAATTAATTTTCCGTAAAACTAATGCATTTTTACACAACAGAAATTAAATTTTAAACCAGTAAAGCATAAGTGCCAAATGCAACAAATTTTAGCCAAACATTTTGATTAATAAGTTGGAAAAAAATTATCCGAGTAAAAAATAAATGTGTAAAATTATTTTCACTTTTTTTGTGCTCACTACGTCCACACAAATTGAGATATCGTGTTAAGAATTTGATAGATTGCATAAAAGGACTAAAGAACGTTTTTATTCATCAATATCTTTATTATTTCAAAGAAAGTTTATTTATAAATTGATAAAATTAGATATTACTACTCATTAATTACGACAAATAAATGTGTAAAATTATTTTAATTTTCTTTTGTGTTTATTCCAATTTATTTTCCAAACACTACATGTTTGGAATGTGAGAGATTAAATAAAAAGAAATAAAGTTGTCTAGAAATTCTAAAAAAATCAATATAAACAATAAAATTTGCACATTCGCTGCAAATTAACACATAAGTATCTGCTCACACGTAAACTGTAATTATTTTTTGAGCATTTTTAGCAATTTCTAGCTTTCACTTTGTAATATAGGAAATATAGGTCACGTGATCTCTACTTTATCGACGTTGGAAATTTCTTTATTCTCCACTAGAAATTGAGAAATTGGGAATTCATCTTTTTATGATGAAAATTCAACTATTATATCAAAAACTTAATTATTTTGTTGAAAATTCAAGTACTGTTAAAAAGCCATCTTTTATAGTATAAAAAACACTTATTTGTTTAAAAAATTTAATAAATTTAAAAAACTTAAATATAGATAAAAATGTACGTATAGTTAGAGGGAGGCATTGAATAAATTTTAAAAATAAATAAATTTATTTAAATTTATATAAATAAATAAATTTTGAAATTAATTATAGATTTTGTTCAAGTGGAGTAAACCTTTTTTTACATTTAACCTCAAAATTGAGCTTTCTTGATAAAAATAATGTGTGAACTCGATAATTTTTTTATTGTTAATAATAATTATCGTTAAATATGTAAATGCAAAAGGACTTATATAATCAGATCGCTTAATTCTGGTAAATTTTTTAACTCTGTGCTTCTCATCTTTAAATTAAAAAATCATAAATTAAATAACTAGAAATAAAGCAGAGTTAAACATTTGCATTTAATATATATAAGTGTTCCTGATTTTAAGTATACAAAGATAATTATAATAGAAAAAAACCTTTTTGATTTCATAAATCATCTTTATAAAGAAAGGAGATTAGTATTGAAAGAAACTCACATCCGAAATCTTCAATATATCCAAGGTAAAAGCCCCAAAATGCAAGTAGTTCCTAAAATAGAGATATTGCATCCATTTTTCAATTAATTCATGATTTTACAGTAAATCAGAACCTTTAGAATATTAAAACACTGAAAAAGACCAATCCCATCAAATCAGTCACGGGATCAATTAATTTATATTTTAGGTTAGTTACGCAGGAACCGCCGGTAGCAATTTATCACACCTAGAGTCACTTTGTAGTACTGCTTTGTATATTGTATTTTTTATTTGAATCAAATAAATATTTTTATGAATTCGAATAAACAAAAATGGACTATTGAATACAAGCCAATTTTTTTAACAAACAAATTGTACTGAACAAATGATTTGTTTCTTAAAAATTGAATAAACCTTATTTTAATTAAATCAAACAATTTCTTTGATTTAATTATATGAACTCAAGCAAATATTTTTCTGAGTGCAGGATCAATTAATTTAGATTTTAGGTTAGTTCCGCAGGAACCGCCGGCAACGCTTTAGTACATTTAGCTGCACTTTTTACTGTATTTTTTGTTTGAATCAAACAAATTGTACCAAACAAATTTTTTGTTTTAATCAATAAGGCAAATATTTTCTATTTCTCAATTCCAATTTCAAGTAGATTATAGATTTATGAAAATGATTAAAACTAGCTTTATAACCATAATGAAGACCAAACTAATGTTTCTGATTGCTTCCTAACCTCACGGCGATATTAAATGCAAACCACATAGATTGCTCAGATGCACATGATTCTGCAGCAAAAGTACTTTCTCACGTGAATCCTTCGCGAGCTGTTTGGGGCTATGCAGAAGTTGGTACGAATCTTCTTCAAGTTGAGCCTCCAGGCTATAGAGCTCCGTAATCGAGGTTTATTCCGCGACTCGTGCTGGCGATATTATTACGCCAACGGCTTTGGCGGACTTCGAGACGCTCGATTGCTGTCCAGGCGCCATCTTTGATTGCTCGACGTCGTTGATCGTTGTCCGCCAGGAATTATCATAACCAACCTCTGCAATATTCGCCGTGACCGTGGGTGTAATTCATTTCTTTGAATCCTCGGAAATTCGAAAATCCAGTTCCACTTTTTACGTATTCCAACCACGACCCAGTGAAATCTGATAATATAAGCTCCCTCAAATTGATTCAGTGAGAAGGCGGCCATATTCAGAAAAATGTTTATTTGAATTCATATAATTGAATCAAACAAATTTTCTGCTTCAATTAAAAAAAGGTTTATTTAATTTCAGGGAATAGAAAATATTTGCCTTATTGATTTAAAAAAAATTATTTGTTTGGTAAATTTTTTTTTATTTAAACAAAAATTGGATTTTATTAAACAGAGCATTTGTTTAAAATCTTTTTATTCAAATTTATAAAATTGTTTATTTGATTCAAACAAAAAAATACAACACAAAGTGCTGCTAGGTGTGCTAAAGCGCTGCTGGTGGTTCCTGCGGTACTAACCAAAAATCTCAATTAATTGATCCTGTGCTCAAAAAATGTTTGTTTGAATTTATATCATTAAATCGAATAAATTTTCTGCTTCAATTAAAAAAAATGTTGATTTAATTTTAAGAAGAGGAAAATATTTGCTTTAATGATGGAAACAAATAATTTGTTTAATAAAATTTGTTTCATTTAAAAAAAAATTGGGTTTCATTAAACAATGCATTTATTTTTAATCTGTTTATTTGAATTCCGAAGAATATCTATTTGATTCAAACAAAAAATACAATACAAAGCAGCACTACAATGTGCCGATAGGTGCGCTAAAGTGCTGCCGGCGGTTCCTGCGGTACTAACCTAAGATCTAAATTAATTGATCCTCTGATTCATTTGACGGTTTTGATTGCATCTGTCTTTTTTTTATCTTGTGTTTCTTAACTTGTAAAAGTATCTTTATATTACTGTATTTGACTATTTGGTTAAAAATCGGTTTCTTTCTTTGAAATTAATTTTTTGACTGAAAGCTTAACACTGTTATATTTTTGGTTAGAAATTATCGTATTTAACTGAAAATTCTAGTATTTGGTTAAAAAATCATTTATTTTCTTGAAAATTCGTTCTTTTTCGTAGAAAATTAATTTTCTTAGTTGAGAAGTAATTTTTTTGTTTACAAATTAAACAGTTTATTTGCAAATTCTTTTCCTCTTTTGCCTAAAAACTTTTTCGTGGTTGAAAATTTCGTCTTTTTCGTAAAAATTAATCTCTTTCGTTGAAAATTAAATTATTCTAGTCAAAGTTTCATTATTTTAGTTAAAAAATCATCAGTTTGTATGAAAATGTAACTATCTGTTTTTTTGCGATAGTCTTTTTGGTTTAAAAATGAATTTCCTTTTAATTGAAAATCAATTTTTTTTCACTTAAAATTGGCTTACGTTTTTATTTAAAAATTCATGTATTGTTTTAACAATTAATTATTTATTTTAGTTGAAAAGTCATCAACTTGGCAAAATTTTTTTTTTCTTAACGAAAATTTAACTATATAATTTTTTATTGAAAATTGATATTTTTCAGTCCAAGATTCAACTATTTCGGTACAAAATTATATTTTTTAGTTGAAAATTAATTTATTTTAATGACAATTCAAGTATTTTTTCAAAAAATCGTCTTTTCTTGTAGAAAATTAATCTTCTGGTTCGAAAACTAATTTTCTCTTATAAAAATTCATCATTTTTATTCAAAATTCATTTTGGTTCAAGATTTGTTTTTCTTTTTATCTGAAATTAATGTTTTTAACTGAAAATTGAACTGTTCCATTTTAGGTTGAAAATTGATCTTTTAATTAAAATTGTTACTTTTTCGTTGAAAGCTTGTCTTTTTTGGTTGAAAATTCAAGCATTTTGTAAAAAAAATTGTTTTTTCTGTTCGGAGATTAATCTTCTGGTTTAAACATTGACATTATTTTATAAAAATTCATCTTTTCATTTAAATATCTTCAATCATAATTGAATATTTATCATTTTTGTTGAAAATTTTCCTTATTTTGGTTGAAAATTTATTATTTTTTTTTATAAAACTCAGTTATTTTTTCAAATAATCGTCTTTTCTGGCTTGAAGAAATATTGATATATTAAAATTCATAATTTTTGTTCAAAATTCTTCAGTTAAGTTAAAAATGTCTTAAATTTTTATGTAAAATTAATGTTTTTAACTGAAAATTAAACTGTTCCATTTTTGGTTAAAAACTTTTTTTTTATAATACAAAATTCAATTATTCAGTTGAAAATTTGTCTTCATTAGTTCAAAAATCGATACTTTTTTTTAATTCATGCATTTTGTTTAAAAAATCGAATTTTGGTGGAAAATTAATTTTTTGGTTTAAAAAACAAACTTCCTTTTGAAAATTTATCTTTTTACTTGAAAATCCAATTAATTCAGTTGAATATTTATCATTTTACTGGAGCCCTCACCTTTATTGTTAAAAATTCATTGAAAAATTATTTTTGTTTACTTAAAATTTAACTATTCCATTTTTTATTGAAAATTGTTATTTTTTAGTTCAAAATTCAACTATTTCATTTAAAAATGGTCTTTGTTAGTTAATTTTATTTGATTAAAATTTCAAAAAAACTTTTTTAAAATTTATCATTTTTGTGGAAATCTCTTTATTTTGTTTGAAAGTTTCTTTATTTTTATAGGGGTAAAATTACTGTGTCTAACTGAATATTGAACTATTTGGATGAGAGTCCATGATTATTTTGAAAAATCACCTTTTTTGTTCGAAAATTAATATTTATGATTGCAAATTCAACTATTTGATAAAATATTCATCTGTCTTTTTTAAAATACAATGTTTTTACCTAAAAAATTAGGATTTTGAATGTTAAGTATAAGAAGACCAAATAAAAATTAGAGTTACTATTAAAATTTATGAACCTTGGAAAAAATTCAAGAAATGATCAATTATGCTCTTAGTATTATTTAATAACATAATTAATTGATAATGCTAATATCTTTGGGAACATCATCTTGAAATAAAAATGTTTAAAGCTTTCTAAAATCAAAATTAAATATTTTAATTAAATCCCTAGACATTAAAAAAAACACATTACTTATAATTAACTAGCGAAAATGTATCCATATTCCAAAGCGATTGTTTAAAACAATGCAAAATATTTGAATGGATTCGTACATTTAAAAAATTATACGT
>NC_046665.1:93328580-93369697 GCF_010883055.1 Belonocnema kinseyi
AACGGTATTTAATTAATGAGAATTTTAATTGATATGAATGCAAACTCTTTCATTAAAAGAGTTATTGCTTAATTTCATTGGAAGATGTTTCTCAATTCATTTTGACTCAATTAGCAGATGATCCGTATGCAAATGTAAATTTCATAACTGTGTGCAGAATTTGGAAGTGTCGGGGAAAAATTTACTTTGAATTATTGAATGTTATTGAAAATATTTCTTTAAATGTCTTTCATTTGTTGATAATTTATTTAATTTGAGAGTGACATGATAGTTTGCAGTCAATATTTTTCCGTAACTTTCTCGTAACCTTTGAGTTACGCCACTTTGCATGACTAATGAGAAATATTAACAATGCTACAGACAGGTAGAGAATAACAACTACGATAAAAATAAATTTTAAGAAAAACCCGCTAAGAAAGTGTATAATTTATTATCTTTATACTCGATATCTACGTGAATGACATTTGCAATGAGATGGTAGATAATTTTGTTTTGATGCGGAATGTGATTACAGACGCTTAATATAATTTGCACGACTTTCATCAGAAAGACCAAATAATATTTTATCATGATGTGGATAATAAAGAATAAGAATTACCATATCTCGAAAACACGTAACTTGACTTCAGGATGTGAAAAAAAAATCAAATTTTTAAAGATGTATTAATTATCTGTCTATGATTTTAAATTAGTGTAAAATTTGGGTACATATTTTTAAAATCCGAAAAATGGCCTATTTTCGATATTTTTAGAGCATTTTTCAATAGAATTGATATTCATTTTATTACATGATCAATTATATATTTCAGAGAATATGTCAAAGAATAGGAGAGCTGATAAAATATACTAAGAATACTGAGTCTGGATATTTCGAACCGAAGTACATTTTAGAGCTGCCAAGAATATTTCGTAGAATCTTTGATACCTTTCATTGATGGAATATTCCAAGAAAATTCTCGGCACTTTTTGTATTATGTAATTAAGATGAGTTAACAAATATGATTTGTCAAACAAGTTTTTTTTTATACAATAAGAATTTATTTTATTTATTTTTTTAAATGTTGTTATTAAGCTTTTCGTATGTAATAAAGTATCTATATAACTTAAACTTCAAATAAACGTGATTGGTTTTTTATATTATTTAAAGTAGTTTCATATTTTATATTCAAATTTTTGAAAATTCACTCTAAAAATAATCCCATATAATAAGAAACATTATGGAAAACATTCTACAAATTGAGAGAAGCTTGTGCTTTGTAAATATTCTTAACTGGTTGAATTAAAACTTTAAAATTAGCTAATAAATTATTGTAAATATTATACATGTTTTATGTTAGTGCTTTCTTTTGGAAATCAGTATTTAAAAACAAAATTAATATTAGTTGACTAAATCATTCCATTAGTTGCAGTGACTATTCAGTTAGTACCGCCCACTAACGAAATGGTTGTCCCAACTAACAAAATAGCAGTACCATATCTTACAAACTGAATAGTTGGCCCAGTTAACCATTTTTCCAGTGTATTAGTTTGTCACCGGAAATTAGAAATTAAAAAAAAATCATAATCAAGATTCTCAGTTTTTAAACATTTCAGATTATGTTAACATTGTACACTAGAAGTGGGTATTTTTTTAAACAAATTATCAGATTTGGAAAAATTTCCAACAATTTATGTTTTTCGTCTAGTATTAAAATACTAATTTTTGTTTAAAATAATGAGATTCACAAGTTGGAAAAATTTTAGGTTTTACTTTTGCTTTTTGTCGAAAATCAAAATTTTTATTGAGAAATCATGAGATTTCAAAAACCCATATTTTTTAAACCATTTTATACGTTACGTTGGCGTTTTAAATAGCGAAAGAGTATTTTTTAACCAAAATTATTATGGAAAAAAAAGAATTTGAAATTTTTTAACTATTTCAGGTTTATATCGACGCTTTAAATTGAAAATTTTCAACAATTTTAGGTTACATTAACGCCTTACATCGAAAATGAGTATTTTTTCTAAACAAATATAAAAAAAATGGTTATAATTTGGACAAGTTATAGAAAATTTCAACAATTTTGAATTATGTTATTGTTTTTCTTCAGAAATTAGTATTTTCAATTTAAAAAATTATATATAAAAAATGTGTAGGTAGATTTACAACTTTCAACAATGTCAGGTTATGTTGACGTTTGACTTTTAAAATCGGTATTTTTTGTAAATGTAACTGAATTTAAAAGAAAATTACCCTTTTTTGTACAATTTTAGAATAATATAATTAAATCTCAACTTTATGATTAAAAATTTTAATAAATATTTCAAAGAATATTTAAAATTTTGGAAATTTTAAAGTCATTAACGTTTTTTACAAGGAATATTTAAAACAATTTTCTCAGGTTAGGTTATTAGTTTTTTAAGTTGGAAATTGGTATTTTTTTACCAGGTTTTTTTTTCAAAAATGTTAAAAAAAGATTCACAAATGTTGAACAGTTGTAGGTTATGTAGGCTTTGATCCAAAAATTAATATTTTCAGTGCCATTAGATTTCAAAGAAAATTATACAAATTTGTGTACAATTTCAGAATCAACGACAGCTTTCACCAAAAATTTCAAAAAATATTGCTCAGGACATTTACAATATTTAAGCAATTTTAAATTATATCAACATTTTTCACTGCAAATCGGTTATTTTAAACAAAAATGATTAAATATACAAAAAAAAATGCAATTTGTAGCAATTTGTGTACGCTATGTTATAAGTGATTTTTCGTCGGAAATTGGCATTTTTATGTGTTTTTTTTTCAAATTATCTATCAAAAACTTTAAGAAAGATTCACAACTTTTAACAATTTTAGGTCATGTTAGTATTTTACGTCGGAAATCGGTATTTTCAGTGTGATTCATTAGATTTCAAAGAAAAATTGCAAATTATTGTACAATTTTAGAATGAGCTAACAATTTTGACAAAAAATTTTAATAAATATTTTAATGAACATTTACAATTTTGGAAAGGTTTAAAATTATTTTATAACGGGTTTTCCCGGAAATCGGGTGTTTTAAAGAAAAATGATTAATTGCCAAAGAAGATTCACAATACGAAACAATTTTTTGTTATGAATTTTTAATTTTTATTTTAAATTTGTTGTAAATTATATTATAAAAATTTCGAAGAAGATTCACAACATCTTAACATTTTTAGGTTATGTTTTTATTTTTGCAGGAAATAGGTAATTTTAAGAATAAAAATTCATAATTTGAAAAAAATTGTGACATTAGTATTGTTTTTTTGTTGTCGAAAATTGGTATTTTTATTTTTTTAAATCATAATATCTTTTAGATTATCATGATTCTTCAAATTATCATTCAGAGTTCGTAAATTCAACATTTTTATTCTGTTGGCGTTTTATACCGGAAATCGGTACTTTAATTGAAAAGTTATTCAATTTCAAAGTAGATAAACAATTTTTTAACAATTTTAGATTATGTTTATATTTTGAACGGAAAATTGTTATTTTTAGTTAAATTCATCAGATTTAAAAACACATAATTACCAACTTTTGTACAATTTTAGGATAAGCTACCTTTTTCGATGTCAAATTTTAATAAACATATTAAAGAATATTCACAATTTTTAAACAATTTAAAGTTATGTTGACGTTTTCACCGAAAATCGGTTAATTCAAATAAAAATAATTTAATTTTCATAAAAATTCATAATTTAAAGAAAAAAAATGTTAGATTAGTATTGTTTTTTTTTCTGTCGAAAATAAGTATTTTTATTTTTTCAAATTGTAAGATTTTCAGATTATCATTATTCTCCATATTATCATTTAGTGTTATTATATTCAAATTTTTTAATTTGATGGCGTTTTATACCGGAAATCTGTACTTTTAATAAAAAGTCATCCAATTTCAAAGAAGATAAAAAATTTTTTCAAACAGTTTTAGGTTATGTCTCCATTTTTCACCGGAAAAAGTTATATACTCCACAGAAGATTTGAAATTTACGAACAATTTTAGTATTAAAGAAAGAGGATTTATATTGTGAAATAATTTTTTACGTTACATTATTGCTTTTTGTCTAAAATTACGTTTTTTAATAAAAAAATTATTAACTTTCAAAGAATATTTACAAAATTTAAACAATAATCGAATAAGCTAGCGCTTCTCCTTTTCACCGAAAATGACTTATTCAAAACAAAAATCGTTTGATTTTAAAAATTAAACATACATTTTTTTAATTTACATCAATTATAAAAATTATTGTCCTTGATTTTCTATTATTTTAGATAATAAATTATAGTAGATCAACAAAAATTTGGTAAGGTTCCATTTGAAGCATAAACGGAACGATACTTTATAGTATGTCATTTCTTACCGTTCTAGATTTCAGTTGCTAAACTTACTGAAATTAAGCAAATTTTACTGAATAATAAAAGCAGCTTTTATTACGTTCAAGATAAAATTTTTTTCAAATTCAATTGGTGATGAAAGTAATCCATACATTTAAATTCAGCCTCGCATCATTCTTCATTACAGTTTTAAGTGAAGAAGTACTGGATTTAAACCAGTTCATAAGCTTACATTTTTCAATTACTTAATTGAAGTTCAGATTAAAAATGAACCTTTCACTTAGATTTCATCATACCTGAATATTGTCCTCTAAACAAATATTATGAAAGCTGAATTTAAGCCCAAGTATTGACTTAATTTAAGATTTTAAGCAAAACTATTTTTATTAATCACTCTAGGTCTACTTGGAGCAATTATCCAACACTTGCAATTATATTTTTCCAATTTTCGAAATAAGTCGATATTTTGACTGAAAATAAGACCGCTTATTATAATCTACATGAAAATCATGCAGAACCAGGCTCAGCTCATTAAAATTCGCGATACCACAAGCAACCTGCGATCGTCTCTCCTCTCTCCCTACCCCAAGAGAGAAAGCTTTCCATGAGTGATCGGGAGTGAAAGAGAGCGAGAGAACCTCCGGGAGAGAAGGTAGTCGAGCCAATGGAATCGATGGAACCAATGCGCGTGAAGTCAGTTTATTCCCACTGGCCAATCGTGTTAAATCGTTTCAGCCTCCTCTCCTCGCTCGTCGAGTATCGAAGCGCCCAGAGAGCGAGCCAAACAAAACAGAAAAAGGCAGGAATCAGAAGGACGAAGCAGAAACAAGAGGAAGAGCAAAAAAAGAAGAGGAAGAGCAAAAAGAAGGAAGCAGAAGACAAAAAAAGAAGAGAACCAAAAAAGAAAGAAAAAAAGGCATCGAAGAAGACCGAGGAGGCAATTTTATCACGAGAGCCAGACGAAGGGGAAGGGAGAGGTAGCAGAGTGGGTGAGGGTGGTATGAAAGAATTCGTACCATCTATATCTGTACATGCACTCGCGGTATTGCGCCGTCTCCGTCTTATCGATAATTGGAAAAAAGGAAAAAGAGGTACCAACGTCAGGGCGACCATGTCACCCCCTTACCTCCACAGCCTTTTTTCCGCCCTTGGGAGTTCCACCCCCTCTGAATTCCTCCACCACCCATCGTTCCGCCAATCCTTTTTTCTCTTTGCTCACCTCCTCCCTCTTCTCTTCTTTCCACCATCCATCTATCTGTCCATCCACCTTTTTTCTCTTTTTCCTCTCACTCAATGTAACCCCCCCCCCCCCCCCCCCCCCTCCCCTCTCACCTATCCATGGCGATGTGGTCCATGAGTCGAAGGTAGAGAAAAGCTGTGGTGTGCGAGAAAGGTTGTGGAGGGCAGATCGGGGCCGGGGGGGGGGGTCGAAAGTGGGGGGCAGACCGAAGTAATGGAAGCTGGAGTAGATATTGTATGGCATTACCGGCGAACTTTCTGCGGTGGAACATTGCAATATTGGTTTCACTCGGAGCTTGGATGCCCTTTTGCGCTGCAGTGAACTGAGGATGTCATTGAAGATTTGAGAGAAAAATATGCTCGAATGGTTTCATATTTTAGAATTGGTATTTTAATAATTAGAAGATAGGAAAAAATGTAGAAAGGATTTAGGATGGCTTATTAATTATGTTTATTATTAATATAATTAATTTGTTTAATTTCAGTCCTTTTTCCTTCTCCTTGACTTAAGGTCAATCGATTGAGCTACAATATTAATAAATTTGATTAAAGAGTAGGAAAGTTATGATCATTTATAATATTTACAACATTCTTTTTTTCATGAAAACTTTTTTTCCTAAATTAATTGAAAGTTGATACAAGAATATAAACATTTCTAGAATCATTACGAACCGATTGACCTACAATTTTAATATATTTTGTCAAAAATCAAGGAACTTATGGTGATTTGTAGTATTTGAAAACTCATTTTTTTCAGTAAATCTTTTTTCATTCAAATAATTCAAAGTGGATGAGATAACATAAAAGATTTCTTGATTAGAGATGAATCGATTGACCTAGTCGCATTTAAATGAAACGTGGGGGACTCCGCCAGAGCCGCCCCTAATATTTTATTATAAAAATGTTTATTATTATAATATAATGTTGATGAAATAATATAGAAATCCTTGATTCGACAGAAATCGATTGACCTACAGTATTATTACATTCCACTCAAGAGTAAGGACGATGTGATCATTTATAATATTTTAAAATCTATTTTTTCATGAAAACTTTTTTTAGTAACATAATTAAAAATTGTTGCAAGAATATAAGCATTTCTTGAATCAAGACGAATCATTTGACCTACAATATTATTACATTCTACGGAAAGTAAAGACGCAATGATCATTCATAATATTTTAAAAATCTATTTTATTTATCAAAATTTTGATTTGTAACATAATTGAAAATTGATGCAAGAAAATATAACATTCCTTATAAATCAAGACGACTCGATTGACCTAGAATTTTAATATATTTTCTTCAAAATTAAGGAACTTATGGCAATTTGTAATATTTAAAATGTCTATTTTTTCATAAAAATAATTTAATGTCGATGAAAAAACATCAAATATTTCTTGAATCGAGGCGAATTGATGGACCTAATGATATATTATAAAATGTTTTTATTATTATATCATTATTAATACTATTTTTAAATCATTTAAAAAGATCATTAATATATATACTTTAAGGAAGAAAATATTTTTAAAAAATCAAAATTATAAATAATTATTTTAATTTAAATAATTAGACAAATTTCCAATGATTGGACAAAATTCAAATGAGATTTCAAGGGATTTCAAGATATTTGGACGGAATACAAAGCAGCTAAAAAAATTACGAAATTTAACCAGATTTCATGGCACTAAAAATAGCCTTTTTAGATTTCAAAAAATTGTATATGATTTCGATTGAACCAAGCATTTCGACGGATTTTAACAAAATTGAAAGGGATTCGATGATTTTACGGGATTTTAAAGGATTTCATGAGTTATCAAAAATATTGACGGGATTTTAAGGTATTCTATAGAATTTCAACCTCTTGAAAAATATTTTTTGGGGTTTTAAAATATTTTATAGGATTACAAAAGATTTGGAAAGATTTTCATGGATTTTAAAGATTACAATAAACTATAAAGGGATTTCAAGGGTTTGAAATTATTTCGTAATATTTCAAAGTAATTAACGCAATTTTCAGGATTTTAAATCTATTTTCAGGATTTTAAACCAATTTTGAAAGATTTTAAGGGGTTCACATGGTTTTGCAGGATTATAAGGAATTTTTATATGATTTTTAAAATTTTAAGGATTTCCAAACAATTCGAAACAAACATTATTGCTGAACTAATCCAAGAAAATGCGCGACACTTATCATATTATGAAATTAAAATAACCCAAAAAATATGATTTGCACTTTGCAAATAGAATCAGGATAAAAAATAAACTTTGATAATTTAAATTTTTTTTAAATGTTAGTGGTTAAAAAATAAGATAAATAAAGAGAATTTAGATATAATTGTGACCGCTATGCTCCCATGCTTTCTTTTAGCCTGATTTCTTTGGAGAAGTCTCAAACTAAAGCATATAGAATTTAGATAAAAGTAAAATTGGCCATCTTATATTTTTATTTTTTCATAATAATGTTTGGAAAATGTAAAAATAAGAAAAATTTGGTTATTTAAAATTCTATGCCAGCAGCATTTCTTTTAGACAGATTTTTGCCAAGGCTGGATCAAATTAAAGCATATAGAATTATATCGAAGTTCAGTTTCTGAGAATACCCTTATAATTTCTTGCCAATGATCAGATTGGAGCTCTTTGCATATAGAAATAGAAAACAAAATAAATGGGGAGGGTCGGTAAGGCCGGTTTTTGGCCTAATTTATTTTTGGACCAAAAAATCTGAAAAAATCATGGTAGCATCTTATAAGTATCCCGAGTCGATTGCACGCTAAACGGACTACCCTCCACCCCCCAGCCACCCCTACAAATATAGGAAACACCACTACCCATCAACTGTATTTTCGAGAGATTTGACATTCTTAAACATGTATTCTGAGGTTAGCTCGGGTTTACTATGGTTTTCGGGGTCGCCGAATACAAATCATGCGTCCTTTGACTTTCATCGCGTCAGGTTCAAGGTCATTGGAAGGTCAAATCGAGAGAAAACGGTAAAAAATCCAAAAAAATACGTTATAGGTTTTTGGAGTCGCTAATTACAAATCTGGCATCCGTTGAACCCTATCGCTTCAGGTTCAAGGTCATTTGAAGGTCATTTGAAGGTCAAATCGAGAAAAACGGTAAAAAAATTTTAAAAAATATGTTATAGGTTTTTGGGGTCGCTGATTACGAACCTGGTGTCCGCTGACCTTTATCGCGTCAAATGACCTTGAACCTGAAGCGATAGAGTTCAACGGATGCCAGATTCGTAATTAGCGACTCCAAAAACCTATAACGTATTTTTTTGGATTTTTTTACCGTTTTTTCTCGATTTGACCTTCCAATGACCTTGAACCTGACGCGATAAAAGTCAAAGGACGCCAGATTTGTATTCGGCGACCCCGAAAACCTCCCCCTTTGGTATGTATTTTTTTAAATATATCAATGGTTAAAAAATAAGACAAATAAAGAGAATTTAAATATTGCGAAACCTATGCTCCTAGAATTTTTTAGTCTGAGTTTCTTCGGATATTACTTAAACTGAAGCATATAGAATTGAGATAAAAATAAAATTACCGATATTACACCTTTTTTTATTAATGGCGTGTAAAAAATATAAACAATGAGAAAAATGTTATTTTAACCCGTATGCTGGAAGCTATTCTTTTAGTGTGATCAAATTTAAGCATATAGAATTGACACAAAAGTAAAATTTCCTATCTTACATTTTTACATTTCCATCATAATGAGAAGTTATTGTTTTTGTTCATAATGACAAAAAATATAAACAATGAGGAAAATGTTGTTATTCAAACCCGTATGCTAGAAGCTTTTCGATTATTGTGATTTTTTGGGGATATCTCAAATTAAAGCATATAGAGTTGACATAAAAGTAAAATTTGCTACGTTACTTTTTTTATAATAACGGTGAAAAAATGAGGATTTGGTTATTTAGACCTCTATGCTCCTGGCTTTTCTTTTAACCTGCTTTGCTTCAGAGATAGCTCAATTAAAGGCATATAGAATTAAGATAAGATTTCCTATTACATTTTTTTCCTAATGGTGTGTAAAAAATATTAACAATGAGCATATAAAAGTAAAACTTGCTATTTTACATTTTTATTTTACTTTCTTTAATAGTGGTTTAAAAAAAAGTTGATCAAGTTATTTAGACCCCTGTGCCTCCAGCTTTTTCTTTTAGACGGATTTTCTGCGGTTCTAGTTCAAATTGAAGCGTATAGAATTGAGATAAACTTTCCTATGTTACATTTTTACATTCTCATCATAATAAGAAAGTATTGTTTTTGTGAATAATAAGTAAAAAATATAAATAATGAGGAAAATTTGATTATATAAAGCCTTATGCTGCAAGCTTCTCTTTTAGTGTGATTTCCTTCAGGGATAGCTCAAATTAAAGCATATAGAATTAAAATTAAAGTAAAATTTTCTATGTTACATTTTTTTATTCTTTCATAATAGTGGTTAAAAATATCAACAATGAGGAAAATTTGTTTAATTAAACCCTTAAGTTTTAAGCTTTTCTTTTTGTTTGATGTTCTTCAGCGACAGCTCAAATTGAAGCATATAGAATTGAAATAAAAGTCGAATTTCCTATATTACATTTTTACATTTTCATCATAATGAGAAGGTAGTGTTTTTTTAATAGTGATAGAAAACATAAACAAGGATGAAAATTTGTTTATTCAAACCCTTATGCTAGAACCTTTTCTTTAAGTGTGATTTTCTTTGGGGATAGCTCAAATTAAAGCATATAGAATTGTGATAAAATTCGGTTTGACGGATCTTCTGCGGGTCTGGCTCAAAATGAAGCATACAGAATCGAGATAAAAGTAAAATTTTCTATGTTACATTTTTCTTTTTTTTCATAACAGGGGTTTAAAATGTACAAAAGGACGATTTGGTTAGTTAGACCCCCCCTATTCTGCCAGATTTCTTTTAGCCTGCTTTTTTCGGGGATGTAGCTCAAATAAAGGCATATAGAATTGAGATAAATGTAAAATTTCCTATCTTACTTCTTTTTTTGTGAATTGTGGGTAAAAAATATAAATAATGAGTAGATAAATGTAAAATTTGCTATTTAACATTTTTATATTATTTTCTATAATAGTGGTTGCAAATTTTTTAAAAATTGAGTAAGTTATTTAGACCCCCTATGCTGCAAGCTTCTCTTTTAGTGTGATTTCCTTCAGAGATAGCTCAAATTAAAGCATATAGAATTAAAATAAAAGTAAAATTTGCCGTGTTTCATTTTTTTTACTTTTACATAATAGTGGTTAAATATATAAACAATGAGGAAATTTTGGTTATTTAAACCCTTATTTGTAAGCTTTCCTTTTAGTCTGATTTTCTTCAGGGATAACTCAAAGTGAAGCATATAGAATTTAGATGAAAGTAAAATTTGCTATGTTAAATTTTTCATATAATAGTTGTTAAAACATTTTTTAAATGTGTATTTGGTTATTTAAAACCGGACGCTGCCAGCTTCTCTTTAAGTCTGATTTTCTTTAAGGACATCTAAAATTGAAGCTTATAGAATTGAGATAAAAGGAAAATTTTTTATGTTGCATTCTACTCCTTTTTTATAATACTGTTTCAAAACTGTTTGAATAAAGGAAATTTGGCGGATTTTTGTATCATATTTTGAACGTCTACGAGAAAAAAAAATTCCCTGCAAAAGTTTCAAAAATTTGTCAGTTCCAATGAATTTTTTTTATTGCATATGAATTTTAGCAGCTAAATAAATCTCTTGAATTTGTATATTTTTTTAAGTTATTATATAGTGCACTTGGATGAAAAGTATTCCGTGTTTTTGAGCAACAAGAGCAAGAATACAAAAATTACCTGCAAGTGTATAAATAAATAATAAAATTGTTGCTAGCTAAATAAATGAACTGCAGTGTGTAAATAAATAATTAATAGGACGAATCTCGATTAATGGAAGTCACTTCACCTTAACGAGGATGTGATGCCAGAAAGAGAATAATTAACTAACCAATTATGAAGACAGTAACCGACGTTCCCGTCCACTTTGGAATAAATAATTAAAATTACATCGCAACTCTTGCGTAAAATTTTCAACAATGTAGCTACTGTGCGAGCAAAGAAAAAATTGAAATGTAGCAAAAAGTGAGCCATAGATTTATTTTAATTAGAAGGAACAGAGAGCGTTTTTTCGCTATTGCGTTCTGATTATAATATTGCAATATTTCTGAGTAAAAAAGACTGTAATCAATGGAAATGGATATAAATAGACAGAAATTGATAGAAATTGAAAGAAATGTATAGAAATGTATAGAAATGTATAGAACTGTATATATCTTGATAGAAATTGATAGAAATAAAGTTGCGTAATAAGTGCGTAATGGCAAGAGGGTCAAGAGAAATGGACACATATTGAAATAAATGGGTAGTAATGGATAGAAGGGGGCAAAAATGAATAGAAACGGATAACAATTGAAATATATTAGAGGAATTGTTAGAAATGAATAGAAATGGATAGAAATTGGTAGAAATGGATAGAGGTAAATTTAAGTAATAAGCGCGTAATATCTATAGAAAGTCACGAGAAATGGACAGAAATTAAAATAAATGGATAGAAGGGGAAATAAATGGATAGAAATTGATAGAAATGGATAGAAATAGATAGAAATAAAGTTGCGTAATAACTGCGTTATGGAAAGAGAGGCAACGATCTCTTGCTAAAGTGCCAAAGGCATCGAATCATACATCATATAATAGTAGAGAGTAATACTTGAGTATTTCCAACTACAATCCAAGTAGCCTATTTTCCATTGTGTTCCATTGTTATCTCGAGTCATTTAACTGCCAATATCCTTAAGATTCTATTGGAAGGCAAGTACTAGACGCTATCTATTTCCGGTAATGTAGACATTTACAATCTACAATTACACATTTTCCTTTCAAATATTTCTTGCATACAAATGCTAACGATTAGACCAACGATTTATAATATTGTTATTTTTCTGGTACTTTTATTATAATTAATAAAAATAATCTTCGAATTCGAAGCGTGCTTTTTTGCTCCGCGGGCTTTTTTGATCCACAAACGCTTTTTCTCGGAGAGCTTTTCTGCTTCACAAGAATTTTTGCTCCGCCAGCTCTTCTCTTCCAGGAGCTTTTTTGATCAACATAATTTTTCGCTCCACAAAATTTTTTTCTTCGCGAACATTTTTGCACCACATGATTTTTCTTCGTGAGTTTTTCTGCTCAGCTAGCTCTTTGATCCACACAAGAGCCTCTCTGTTCCACCATATTTTTTACCCAAAAAATTTTTGTTCTTTGAGATTTTTGGCTTCGCGTGCTTTTTTCCTCCGCGGAATTTTTTGATCCACAAACGCTTTTTCTCGGAGAGCTTTTCTGCTTCACAGGAATTTTTGCTCCGCCAGCTCTTCTCTTCCAGGAGCTTTTTTGATCAACATAATTTTTGGCTCCGCAAGATTTTTTTCTCCGCGAACATTTTTGCACCACAGGCTTTTTCTTCGTGAGTTTTTTTTCTCAGCTAGCTCTTTGATCCACACAAGAGCTTCTCTGTTCCACCATATTTTTTACCCAAAAAATTTTTGTTCTTTGAGATTTTTGGCTTCGCGTGCTTTTTTGCTCCGCGGGATTTTTTGATCCACAAACATTTTTTCTCGGAGAGCTTTTCTGTTTCACAAGAATTTTTGCTCCGCCAGCTCTTCTGTTTCAGGAGCTTTTTTGATCAACATCATTTTTCGCTCCGCAAGATTTTTTTCTTCGCGAACATTTTTGCACCACAGGCTTTTTCTCCGTGAGTTTTTTTGCTCAGCTAGCTCTTTGATCCACAAAAGAGCTTCTCTGTTCCACCATATTTTTTACCCAAAAAATTTTTGTTCTTCGACATTTTTGGCTTCGCGTGCTTTTTTACTCCGCGGGCTTTTTTGTTCCACGAACGGGTTTTCTCGGCCAGCTTTTTTGCTCCACAAGATTATTAATTAATAATTATTATTATATAGTTTTTACTTCAAACGATTCTTTGCCTTGCGAGATTTTTTTGCTCCAGGGGCTTTCTTGCTCCTTGAAAGTTTTCATCAGCGAGCTTTTTTGCTTCAGACGATTTTTTCTCCTAGGATTTTACTATTGGACCAACTTTTTTACTTAACCAGCTTTTTTCTCTAACATACATTTTTTCCCGCGAGCTTTTTTGCTCTCGAGCTTTTCTTTTCCACACACTTTTCTTCTTCACAAGATTTTTTGTCTAGCGAGATTTTTTTTGCTTCACGGGCTTTCTTGCTCCTTGAAAGTTTTTATCATGGAGCTTTTTTGTTTCACAAGATCTTTTCTCCTAGAAATTAACTATTTGAAGAGCTTATTTACCCTGCGGGATTTTTTCCTCTACCATCGTTCTTGCTCTGTGAGCTTTTTTTTCCTCGAGCTTTTCTGTTCAACGATATTTTTTAACATGCGAGATTGTTTCGCTCCGCGGGCTTTCTTACCCCTTGAACGTCTTGCTCAGCGAGCTTTAGTGTATCTCAAGGTTTGTTCCCTTGTGAGCTTTTTTGCTTTGCAAACGTTTTCGCTCCGAAATATTTTTGCTCTGCAATAATTATTTGTATTAAAATCTTTAAATGTTTAAATTATTCAATATATTTAACGCTTTCAATTCGAAATTATTTTTAAATTATTTATATTTTCAGTTTAAAAAAATGGAAAGTCAAACACGTGAATGCGCACTTTGCACTGGTTCATTTACTGTTAATTAGTAATAATCATCCTGATTAAAATTTAGAAACAAAGCTGAATCTTCTTTCTATAACAGAAGTTATTTTAATTTAAATAACAAAACTGAACTCTCCGATAAAAGATCTTTTGACATCAAACGAAGCTTTTTTGCTCTCCTGAAACTTTGAAACTCTAAGTCCAGTATGAAAAGGGATTTTAATTGCCCGCGTCCTACTTCACTTGCGCGGGTGATTTCGTTCGTCTTCAGAAACAAAGAAAAAAAAACGAAACGGTAACGACTCTGAGTCAACAACCTGCGGGCATTCAGACCATTGTTTCCTTCGTCGTGTGGAACAGAGGAACGATAAATTTTGAACGGAAACGACAGGTTGTTTCGGTTTGTCGTTGACTTTTCATGGAAGCGATATTAGCGCGCCGTGGACGTGCTCTCGATAATTCTCCAGTATATGCGAATTCCCGCAAAGATTGTCATTTTTGGCGAAAAAAAGGTCTAACTGAATCCAGCTTAATGGAAAAACCTTCTGACATCCAGTCCTGTTTTTAAATATTTATGAACATTGATTAAATAATTTAAATTTAATTTAAATTAATTTAATTAATAGTTAATCAATTAATTTAATTAATTAATTTATTGAAATTTCACAATCAATTCTCTGTCATTCTTCGAAACTTTTAAGGGCAAATTTAAGATCATTTAATTTTTAATTGTTTAAAAAATGCGGATTCAACGACTGGCAAATCAGTCAAAAATTACTGTTTAAATCAATCAATTTGATTCACTGACGAAACTATTCATTTTAATAATGCAATTTGTTAAATTTGCAATTAAAAAAGGGTAATTTACAACCAAATATTCAATAGCTAAATCTTAAATTAATTAAATTGATTTTCCACCAGAAAAATTTATTTTTAACTAAATAGTTTTATTTTCAAAAGAAGAAATTAATTTTCAACTAAGATAATAAATCTAAAATGAAAAATAAATTATTATGAGCAAAGTATTTAAACTTTTAACGAATTAATTTATAGTTAACCAAAAAATATGATTTTTCAATCAAGGAGATTATTTTCTTCAATAAAAAGAAACTTTCAACAAAATACAAGAATTTTCAAACAAAAAGTTAAATTTTTAATTTAAAAAATATATACTTTCAAGTAAAAAAAGGTATTTTCAACTAAATAGTTAAATTTTCAACCAAAAAATATAAATGTTTTTAACAAAGATATGAATTTTCAAGTGAGATGATGAATCCTAGACAACAAAAAAATGCATTTTTAACAAATTATTTTAACCTTTAACCAAGTAGGTTAATGTTTATATACAAAAAAGATGATTTTTCAACCAAGTAGAATTATTTTATATAAAAATAAGATTCTTCAACAGAACACAAGAAGTTTTAACCAAGAAGTTAAATTTTCAAGTAAAAAAATATTTATTTAAAAAAAAAGAAAAAAAGGACGAATGTCTCAACTGGATAGTTCTATTTTTAACTAAAAAAAGATCAAAATTCAAGCAAGAAAATAAACTGCAACTGAAATGATAAACGTTAAATAAAGAAAAATTAATTTTTAACAAAGTAGTTCAACTTTCAACGAAGTATTTTAATATTGAACAAATACAGAAAATTAAACAATATAAAAAAACGAAAATAAAACTTCTAACTTTGTATTAAATTTTCTTTTTAACACGAAAAGCTACTAATTTTCAATAAAAAAGGTAAATTTTCAAAGAAAAAACTTTAATTTAAAGAAAAAAAGATGAATTTTCTAAACAAAATTTTTTTCAAATAAAAATAAACAATTTTTAAAAACAAAATACAAGAATTTTAACCAAAAAGTTCAATTTTTAATTAGAAAATAATAATTTTCCACAAAAAACGAATTTTGAACAAAATAGTTCAATTCTCAACTAAACAATACCAGTTTTCAATCAAATAGATGAGTTTTCAACTGAAATTATAATTATTAAACAAACAAACAAAAATTTCGAACAATAAAGTTCTACTTTCAACCAAGTAGCTAAAATTAAAAAAAAAATGAATTATTCAAGTTTTAAGTAAAAAAACATTGATTTTCAATACAAAAAGACAAATAAATGTGAAACGAAATAATTAAACTTTAAACCAAATAATAAAATGTTTAAGCAAAAAGAGTAATGTTTTACCAGACGGTTTTTTAATTAAATACATTTTTTTCAACTATAGAAGAAAAATTTTTCGCGCAGTTTTCGAATTTTTAACCAGAAAGATAAATCTCCAGGAATAAAATATTTATTTTCTATTAATTAAAATTTGATTGATCTAAGCAGTAACGTCTACTAACCGAATTAGTAAATAATTAAAAATTATTTGAATTATAACCGTAATTATTTAAATCAGTCATTTTTAATTATATAACCAGTAACTTTCATGAATTAAACCAGTAATTTTAACTGATTCAATCCATAGCCTTCGTTGTGTTTACTAATTACGGTTAATTTTCATTTTTTATTAAAATCTAAAGTTTATTTAGGAACTTCATTGAAAACAAAATATTATTTTTTTATAGCAGACCTATCCGTCAGTTAGGAACATATTGGTTCCTTTTAACCAAAGATTTTTTTTTAATCAAAATAAATTTTTTTAACCCCAGAAACTTTTTTTTATCTGAAAACTAACAAATATTTTTCTTTTATTCAAAAAAATGTTCTTTAAATCAAAAAATATTTTTTCTCAGCGAACCAGGAGTACCGAAAAATCCTACTGTTGGTAGAAATGCTAATATAGTTCCTAGAACCTATTTTCGCTCAACTATCCTTTGTTTCCTAAATTTCTGAGGTGTCTATGATCAAGATCTTGTGTCTAAATAATTCCTTTAGAAAGGAAACCGATCTCTATCTTCACACTTCATATACCTTAATTGGTTGTCGGGCGACGGAATTTAATTTGCGATCGGTGAACCGAACAATCCACTGTGGTCTTTAATGAGCGGCTAGATGAAGTCTTATGATGAGAACCTTACACGATATAAAAAAGAATTTAAAAAATTCCAAGAAATTAAAAAAAAAGTTTAATTTTATGGTTTCGTAGCCTGGACAAATACCCTTAAAGTTACGGTCCTGGAAGTAAGGGAAAATAAAAATAGAGGCAGTAGGATAGGTAAGGGAAGAAAAATATAAGAACTGTGTGGGGGGGAGAAGTGAGGGCAGGGGGTATGAGAAGTGAGGGTTCCGATAATGTAGAGAGGGAGAAGTAAGAAAGGGAGGGGACAGTGAAAAAAGTGAGGAGAGAGGAAGTTGGTGATGAATGATTTAAGGGAGGGTGTTATTGTCAGGAGAAACTAAGATAGCAGAAGTAGAAGAAGCAATATAAATTCAGAGAAGAAGAAAGAGGGAGTATTATGGGTTGCTAAAGGAGGGAGTAGTAAAGAAAATGATGGTAACAAAGAATACGGTAAGTGATGGGAAGAGGGAAGAAGGAAAGTAGTGGAACTAGAGGAAGTGAGAAAAAGTGATTTGATAGGAATTAGAGGAGGTAAGGGAAAGGTAAATAGAGAAATTATGAAGTAATGGTAGAGGAGAAGAATGGCAAGTAAGGAAAAAGGTATTAGAGAAGCCAGGGGAAAGAAAAATAGGGCAAGTGCTGAAGAAGTCTAGAGGACAGTTAGTTAGGGAAGCGATGTGAATTAATTGGAAATGAGTTGAAGAGAATGAGGGAAAGTGAAAAGAGAAGACCTAATAGAGGCAGTGGAAAGAATAGGGCAAGGGATACAAATTAGGCAATGTAGGGGAATAATTGGAGAGGCGAAGGGCAGTAGAGAAAGAATGTAAGTTTGGTGAGGAAGAGAAAAGTAATAGGATTAATGGTCGGAGTCTTGAGGGGAGCGAAAGTAGGAAAGTAAGCGAGGAGTGAGGAGCTATGGAAAGCGAGTGACTGAGAAGTGATGAGAGGGTAATTAAAAAAGGTAAGGTGAAGGGAAATAGGGCCAGTGTGAGGTAATTGTAGAAGTGAGCTAGTATTAGAAGTAAGCAGAGAGGATTTAAGGGCAGCAAATAAAGTAAAGCAGAGCAAGTGAGAAGGAAGTGTAGAGGAGAAGTAGTTAGGGAAGTGATCGGAAGTGACAGTAAGACAATTAGGATGATCAAGGGAAGGTGATATGGGATGGGAAAGGGAGAAGGTAGGGATAAGTTAGGGGAAGTGACAGTAAAATAAAGAGGTATAAGAAGCGTGGGAGTAGGTAGTGAGAAGAGTGTATGGGGGTTGGTATAGAAGTCTTAAGTAAGAGAGTGGAGAAGAAAATGAGTGTAATGAAATTGAGATTAGGGGCAATTTGAGGGAGGAGGGAAAGTAAGGGAAAGGAGGGAGAGTAGGAAAGTACATACGGAGGGTTAATGATTAGTAAAAGAGAATGGTATAAATAAACTGAAATGATTATTAGACTTCGGGTTCGTTTAACGTTTAAACCGCTGCTTTCAAGAGCTTAGAACACAGAGTGTCGATCGAGTCTCATAGTAAAGGAGAGCTTTGAGAGCTTAAAACGCTCGGCTCGACATATGAGGCACGCAGGCAAATACAAAGCGAAAGATCACCGAATAGGGATCCATCCGTTCTCTGCTAGCTGCCTATCCAACCGAGTATATCTGTTCGACTGTACGCTTTCCTGTCATTACTGCATTCCCCGTATTCCTCGTACCGTATGTGCATCAAATACTCGTGCATACTCATTTCGATCCAACTAACAAATGTGATGCTCTTTCTTACTTCCTTACTCTCTTCAACCCAGCAACCCTCATCTCCTCTCTCTCCTACCGCGATTCAATTCATCTCACTCCAAAACACTGTCGTCATATACCTAATTGCCCCTTTTTGTGATCAACCGAGTCCTCGAATAAATTCTCCAATTTTTTTCATTTTTAACCATCCCTTATTCAAACGAGCGCATTATTGGGAAGGTTCATCAAGAGTAAAAATGTTCATTTCAAATTGTCATAATCTGAGTCTGAAATGTGAAAAATTCTTTTGGTGCTGATCGAGATCCGGACTAGGCTATCTAAACAAAAACTATCATTTCTTTTTTTGTCTTCTTTTACATTCTCATACTTCCCTTCTCCTCTTCTACTTCCCTTCTCCTCTTCTACTTCCCTTCCCCGCACTTTAACATTCGCTGTCTCTGTTTCCCAACATCTTTCTCATCTACTTATTCGTCTCCTCACTTATTCTACTTACCCTTCCCTCATTTTCCACTAGTTCTTATACTTCCCCTTCCCTCATATTCTCTTGCGTCCCCTACTTCCCCTACCTTAATCCTCGTTACTTTCTCTACTTACGCTCCCCTAATTTTTCCCAAATAACCCTACTTCCCCAATTTTCTGTTTTATAAAGAAAATCTGTTTTTCTTTCCATGGAATTCGCCCCTTTTCTCCATTTTTCGTTTACACTTTTCTTTGGTGAAAAATTTAACAACTTAGTTGAAAATTGAATTACTTTGTTAAAAATTTATATTTTTAGTTGAAAAATAATCTTTTTAGTTAAAAAATCAACTACTTTGTTGAAACTTAGCATTTTTAATTGAATTGAATTGTTTTGTATTTAAACTAATATCTGTTTTGTTTAAAATATAAAAATAACGCTCCTTGTTGAGAATTTATCTATTTTATTTGAAAATTCAACTACCTGGTTAAAAGTGGAACTGCTCCTTAAAAATTAATCTTCTGTTGAAGATTTATAATTTTAGTTGTAAATTCATCTTTAGTGTGAGAAATTGAACCAGTTTTTCTTTAAACTGCAAATATAACGATTCCATTTTTGGTTTCAAACTTATATTTTTATTTGAAAATAAATCCTTTGTATTTAAAATAGCAACTATTTGGTAAAAATTCATGTATTTTCTGTAGGAATCAGCTATTTTCTGAAAATTTGTTTTCTTTTATTAAATTCAACTGTTTTTGATTTAAAATTGAAATAGTTTTAGGTTAAAATATTAAGTATTATAGGTTGAAAATTTCACATTTTGGTTAAAAACTCATCTTTTTAAAAACTTAAGTACTTGGTAGAAAATCAGCTTTTTGTTGAAAATCGATAGTATGGGGTGAAAATTTCAAATAGTTTGGGAAAATTTTTTTATTTGGTTAAAAATCGTCTTCTCGAGTACAAAATTAATCTACTTTTGAAAATTGATCTTCTTCACTGTAAATTCAACTACGAGTATTTTAATAAAAATTCCTTTTTTTTGTTTAATTGAACTGATTTTCTTTTTAGTTGAAAACTCAACTTTTTTATGGAAAATGAAACTATTTTGCTGCAAAAATTCAACTTCATGGTTAAAAATTCAACTATTGTTTGTAAAAAAACAAATTGATAGAAAATCTATTCCCTTGTTAAAAATTCATTATGTCTGATGGAAAATTGAACTATTTTTTGGAAAATTTATGTATTTTCTTGAAAATTCGTCTTTTCGGTTCATTTCATCTGATGAAAACTTCGTCTCTTTTTGTCGAAAATTAATTTTTTTTAATTAAAAATGGAAATTTCTTATTTTTGGTTTATAACTTATCTTTTTAAGTTAAAAATTCAACTGCTTTGCTAAAAATTAAACTATTTGGTGTTTGTTTAAAAATTTAACCGCTTTTGGAAAATTCATGTATTTTTTTGAAATTTTATATTTTTTGGTTAATTTTAACTGATAGAAAATCCCCTTTCTTTGGTTCAATTTATCTACTAGAAATTTTATTTTTTAGATTAACTTTCTTAACTGAAAACGTGACTCTATTTCCATTTTTGCTTAAAAACTGATCTTTTTTAAATGAAAATTCAAATGCTTTAATGAAATCTGCTAGAAAACTTACTAGAAAATTTACTAGAAAACTTGATTTTTGTTAAACAGTAATTTCTTAAACTAAAAATGTAACTATGTTTTTTGTTTTTGGTTGAAAAAAATATATAATTTGTAGTTAAAAACTTATCTTTCTTAGTTGAAAAATCAACTATTTTTGTAGAAAATCTAACTAGTTTGTTAAAAATTAAACTAATTATTGCAAAATTTACTACTTGATAGAAAATTAACTTTTATTTTGAAATTTCATAGTTTCGGGTTGAAAACATAACTGTTTTTTGAAAACTTGTCTTTTTGTGTAAAATATTCACGTTCTGCTTTGAAAAAATCATCATTCCGATTTAAGCATGAATTGTGAGTCAGAATTTTTGACTTACGAGTTATGAGTTCGGAGTTAGGAGACAGATTTTTAAAGTAAAAGTTCGGGTTTGGGGTAGGAGACACGAGATAGGAGTTAGATATTAGGAATAAGATTTAGGGTTAGGGCTTAAGAGTTAGGAATTATAATACACGTATTAGGAGTTAGGTTTTTATTCGTAATAGTTAGGGTAAGGGAGTAGGAGTAAGCAGTTAGGTTTTAGGAGTAAGATTTAGGGTCAGGTGTTAGTATTTAAGTTTTAGGAGTAATAATTAGAATTAGGAATTAGGAGTTATGTTTTTGGGAGTATGCTTAAGGGTAAGGGGTTAGGAGTTAGTTAAAAATTAAACTAATCATTACAAAATTTACAACTTGGTAAAGGGTTAGGATTAGGTTTTAGGAGTTGGGGGTATTAGGGTTGGGGGTTAGCTTTCAGGAGATAGACTCAAGTATACACTGTAAAAAAAGATTTGTGTAAAACTACAAAGTTTCGGAAAATTAAGTATTGTATCATTGTAAATATCACACACTCCACTGTGTGATTTTACAAAAATATGTGAAATGCATCCTCTGGTCATGTAAATAAAAGGACCCTCGAACAGCAGTGTAATATTACACACTCGATAAAAATAAAATTACACATTCCCTCGTACGAACTTTACATTCATAATGGAAAATTCAGACGCAGCGTGTAAAAATACCATGCGTCGGTAAAATCACTTTTCTGTGATTGAAAATTACATCGAAATTTTAAATATTATTAAAGATCTTTAATTTTACCCAGACGGAAACCCTAAAATTTTTGATTTATAATTGATTTAAAATTTAAAATACTTAATCAAATAATATGTTAATACGAAAGCGTCTCTCGTGTTCGTTGTTTATCGATGCCTTCATCCTTCAATTTTGGAGCATTTTTATTTTAAATGCGAGGAAACTGACAGCTATATATGTTCAACTTTTTTGACAGCTTTCACACAAAGTAGACCGAATCCGAGCTATTCCTATTTTGCCATTCAAATTTTCTGCTATTGGGACGGAAAAAATGCGTTTATTCAAAACGTATATTTCATATTTTTGTCATGGAATATTTAAACATCAAAAAAATACCCATAGTATCTTATGTCTTTTAGGTAAGTGGTAACGTGCCCGGCTTGTGTTTCTTCAATCTCCATGAAATTGTACGAAGTTTGAGCTTTCGAATGTTCGAAACCTGTCACCCTGATAAATTTTATTTTATTCTTTCACATAATGAATTTTACATTTTCGCATTAGGAGTTTTAGGTTTAGAGTTTAGGTTTCAGGAACGCATTAAGGCTAGGGGTTACAATTTACGAGTCAGGTTTCAGGAGAAAGATCTGGGGATAGGGGTTAGGATTCAGGAATTGTAAGTAAGAAGTTACTAGTAAAAGTTAGGAATTAGTATTCAAGAGTTAGCAGGTAAAACTTGGGTATCAGGAGTAAGAGTTATGGTTAGGAATTAAAATTTAGGAGTTTGATTCAACAGAAAGAGTTAGAAATAACGATTCGGAGTATAAAGTTAGGTTTTAGGAGTAGGAGTTAGCGGTGATGATATAAGAGCTAGATTTTGGGAAAAAGAGTAAAGAAAAGGAGAAAGATTTGGGGATAGGGGTTAGTATTTAGGTTTTTTGAGTAAGTTTTAGTATTAGGGGTTATGAGTTAAGATTTAGAAGTAAGGCTTTAGAAAGGCTAAATTACCTTTAGTAAGGCTTTTAGAGTCAGGGATTAGGATCTACGTCTTAGGAGTAAGCGTTAGGTTAGAGGTTAGAATATATAAGTAAGGTTTCAGGAAAAAAATTTAGGGACATCGGTTAAGAGTTACAAACAATATTAGGGATTAAGATTAAGGAGTTATGATTCAAGAGTCAGGAGTTAAGAGTTAGATTTAGAAATAAAAGTTAGAGTAATTAGTTAGGAGTTAGTTATTTAGAGCTAGTTCTCATTAAAAAGGGACGGGGGTTAGAAGTTTGAAATTATTTTTTTGGAGTAAGAGTTAGGGTTAGGAGTCCAGAGTTAACATTTAGAAAATTGATTGAACAAAAAGAATTGGGATTAGGGATTAGGATTTAAAAGTTAGGTTTTATGAGTAAGAGCTAGAAATTAGGAGTTAAAGTTTTAACAAAAGCGAGGATAATGGGTAATGAGTTAGGTCTTAGGAGTAATAGTTAGGGACATAGGTTAGAATATATAACTTATGTTTTACGAGAAAGAGTTATGTACATGAGTTAGGAGTTAGGGTTCAACATCAGAGTTAGGGTTAGGGGTTAAATTATAGGAGTTAGGTTTCAGGAGAAAGAGTTAGGTGTAGCGGTAGGGGTTTGTATTTAGGTTTTAGGAGTAAGGGTTTAGGGTTGAGAGTTAGGATTTAGGAGGTAGTTTTTAGATGAAAGAGTTAGAGTCAGGGGTTATAAGTTATGTATCAGGAGATATGAATTAGGAATTTTCAATAAGACTTAGGAGTTAGGGGTTACGGTTAGGAGGTAAGAGTATATTTTTTCATTAAGACGACAGAATATTGGAGCTAGTTTGCCTAATTCACAATTCCTTAATGAAATCAGTAAGTGTCGGCTTATCTATAAGAGCAATCTGAGATTTGATATAAAAAGCTGAGCGACGTTCTCTCGTCATTAGGAGCCGACTGCGAGTGTCGGGCTGATTAATAGAGGATGGCACGAGATAATCGAAAGGAAGTAAGTAACGAAATGAAAATAAGGTATACTTGTATACATACATAAAGAAAACAAGAAGGAACGTCCTGCGAAAAAATGATGGCATCTTTAGTTATTGCCATCAGGAGGGCGACTTTACTTCATGGCCGTCTGCCCTCGGGAAATTACAGGATAGTTATATTCGATGCTCGTGATAATTTGTGTTTTCTCGGCGTGTAAAGCGCGGGTTTTCGTCACGCGTAGCTGACGCCGTCGAAGGATAACTCGACGAGAGAATAAAAAAGGGTCGAGGGGCAGTCTAGCGCCGGAAACTATTAAGATAATTCGGAATACACCTATATGCGTGTTATAACCTGCTTTTCCTTCGGTGCACAACACTTTGTTTAATCTCTAATTAATTCACTGAACTTCCATTACTCGGTCGTCAGGCGCGTTTACAGTCGTAGGTTCCTCCATTAACCATTTAATTATCCAAATACGGTGGTAACAAAATTCTGGAGAAATTTTTTGGAGACGCGTCACTAAAGATTTATGCAGAAACCGTTTCTGAAATTTACACGAAGTGGTGGGAGGTGACCCCACTCCCGGAAAGCTGGGACGCGTGAATTCGGATTTAGTTAGTTTGCATCGCTCGTAGCGCCTCTTGCGGAAAAATGTGAAACTGAGAACTTTTTCAAAAATCTCTGCTTTTTCCTAGACTAATTTGTTATTTTAGATCGTTAATATTAAAATACGAGCATTTTAATCTTGTGAAGATTTTAACATAAAATCTTTTATAAACGAAATAAAACAGTATTTCATATCAAATTTTCAAATTTATTTATTTATTTCAAACATAAAAATGTCTTTTCTACCATTAAAGACGGCTTTTTAACAAAATACTGAAATTTTTCACAAAATTATTGAATTTTTAACATAATAGTTAAATGTTCAACCTACAAAAACCAATTCACAACAAAAAAGTCTCATAGTTTATATTTTAATCAAAGAATAATAAAATATATACGACAAAAGAATATAAGTTTAAAACCAAACGGAAGCATTTCCAACAAATAAAGATTTTTCACGCAAAAAATAAATAAAAGTTGATCTAAATTATTGAACCATCAAGCCAGAAGGCAAATTTGCTATAGAAAAATTTAATTTTCAAATAAAAAATATGACGTTTAGAACAAAATTAATTTTCTACGAAACTGATGCAATTTTAAAAATATCAATCTTTAAAAAAATAGAAATTAAATATTCTATTCAATAAAAAATAAATGCTTAACAATGTAGTTTACTTTTACCCAAGTACTTGAGTTTTCAATTAAAAAAAATTAATTTTAAAAACATAATTAAACTTTCAACCAAACAGATGTATTTTCAACTTAAAATATAAATCTGTAACCAAAAAAGTAATTTCTTAACTTGAATTTTGTTAAAAATTCTCCAGCAGAAAATTAATATTTTTCTTCTCAAACTAATCTTTTTGGTCAAAAATTTAAAGATTAGATCTTATAGATGAACTATTCGATGAAAAATTAAAAAAAGAATTTTTCTTTATTGTTCAAAATCTAACTTTTTGGTCAAGAATATCTTGAATTTGATTAAAAATTTGACTTTTTTATAGTAAATTAATCTTTTTGTTTCAAAAATCATTTTTTTTTTTTGCATTTAACTTTTTTTGTTCAGAAATCTTAAGCTTTATCAAAAATTCGTCTTTTTAGTAATAAATTAATCTGTTCATGTAAAAATTCATATTTTTCAGTTAAAAATTCAACTTTTTTATAGGAATTATTGAATTTTAGTGAAAATTCTACTTTTTCGTAGTAAATTAATCTTTTGATAAAAAATTCATACTTTTCTACTTATTTGTAAACTAAAGGACTTGGTTGAAAATTAAATTTTGTGTTCAAAATCCATAGTAACGGTTTAAAAATTCAACTGTTTCGATAAAAAATTCAAATAGATTGCTTAGAATTAAATTATTTGTTAGAAAAATTAACTACGTGTTATTAAATAATCTGTTTGTGTAAAATTCATGTATGTTGTTGAAAATTGGTTTTTGTTTTCTTATTTTTTTTTTTTTTTGTAGAAAATTATTCTTCCGTTTTCCAAAATTCATCTAATCAGCTGTGGATTCAACTATTTTGTTAAAAATTCGTTTTTTATATTCATATCTACTGGTAGAAACTTACTTTTTTGAAATTGAAATTTTATTTTTTTAACTGAAAATGCAACTTAAAAAATTTGTATTTTTTGGTGTAATTTAACGGGTAGGAAATTCTTTTTTCTTTTTGTTGAAAATTAATTTTTCAAACTGAAAATGTAATTATTCCATTTCCGGTTGACATTTTTTTTATAAGAAAACTCAAATATTTAGTTGAAAATGCAACTATTTTGTTAGAAAATTTAAAAACTTTGTTTAAAATGAACTATTTATATAAAAAATTAAATATTTGGTCGAAAATAAACTTTTTTGCGGAAAATCCAAAGTTGGGTGAAGAATACCAAGTTTAGTGTAAAATTCATGTTTTTTTTTAATGTCGTTTTTTTCTTGGTAGGAAATTCATTATCTTATTTTGAAAATTCATCTTCTTGGCTTTGCAATCAATTCTTTTGATAAAAACTCTTTTTTGTCAATTTAACTGGTACAAATTTGCTTTTTTTATCTTTCTTGAAAATTCATTTTTTAAAACTGAGGATGTAATTATTCCGCATTTTTGGTTCTTCAAAACTTTTTATTTTCAAAGTCAACTATTTGGTTGAAAATTCAAGTATTTTAGTAGAAAATTAGCTTTTTGCAAACGTTTAGTTCAACATGTATCTTTTGAGTGAAAATTCAAACTATTTTAGTAAAGAATTAAACTATTTGCATAAAAATTAAACTACTTATTTAAAATCTTCATGGCTTGATAGAAAATTAAACTTGTTTTTTGAAAATTCATCTTTTTGATTGTGCATTGCACTATTTGGTTAAAAATTAATCTTTTTTGGTCGAATTTTAAGCGTAAAAAATTTTGTTTGATTGTTAAAATTAATTTTTTAAACTAAAAATGTTGCTATTCCATTTTTGGTTGAAAAATTTTATTTCTTTAGTTAAAACATAAATATTTTTTTGAAAATTCTTGCTTGTATCCTTAAAATTAAGTTTCTTTGTTGAGTCCCTTCGTATTAAATATCAATACATTCATACATGAAATAGAAAGTGCAAGTATTAAATCTTTCGTTGAGAACTCATTTTTTTTCGAGAACTGACCTTTTCTTGGTTAAAAATTCAACTATTTTCTTACAAAATTATTTATTTTGTTGAAAAATTCAACCCTTTTCTTAAAGTCTTTTTTTATGTTGAAAATTCTACTCACTACATAACAACTCTTTACATACGCGACTAAGTTTAGAATAAAAGTGAAATCCGGTGTAACTTAAGACTCTGTGACTTTCTGGGGGGGGGGGGGGGCACAGTTGTCAACGAAGTGGTAGGAAGTTAAAATTTTTTAAAAATTTTTAACGTAGTTTATGGATGACCCTTAATTGACGCTCCGCGCCTTTAGTCATTCCCTCGCTGAAACCTTGATCTGGGCCTATACTCTATTCAGTGAGAAAATACTCAACGTAAAAGACGAATTTTTTTCCAGTTAGCGCACGCTGTATGATTTTCAAGTTTCCACTTTAAAGAAATCCTTTCCTTCGAAATGTATGCCCTCTCTCAAATTTCACGGCCGATTCTCCACCCTTTTCTGAAAAAACCGCGAGACATTGAGTATTTTTTTGTTGATCAGAGTATAGTGAGGTTCTGACCAGTTTGTCCTACTTCTGGCGTGGTCCTGATTGGGGAAACTAACGTGGACCTACTGATCCAAGTAAATTCATTTTGATTAAATTGGACTTGGTTCGACTTGAATTCGACTTGAAGACGGATATGTCTCGCTCATGGACAGGAGCGGAAGTTACATTAGAAGTCGTAGATGAAAGAATTAGGTTTATGGTTGAAGTTCTCAGTTTATGGTTCAGGCCTTTAGAAATTAAGAATTAGGTTTACATTTCCCAGGGTCAAAATTATAAAATTTTTCGTCGATGAGTTTTATTGTCGATTTTACTCCGACCCCTATAAACTAGCGACCCCACCGGTAGGGCCTTCCATTTCCACGAAACAGGTAAATAGGTTGGGACCAAACAGCTGACATCTGCTTAGGATTAAAATTTTAGAACCGATAAAACTTTTGTTTTGTAATAATTAATTTTTAAATTAAAAATTCGAAAATTATCGGTTCATGTGGCCCCTTGTCTGAAGTTCGACTTCAAGACATAAAATAAAGTCATGCTTGCGGCTAGGAGCGAGACTTATAAATTATCTTGTCTATGTCTTGATTGCGGGAAGGAGGGGGAAGGGGGGTAATAACAATCTCACCAAAGAAATATTATTTTTACTAAGGTAAATTTAATAAAAAAATTAATTTTTTTTTTAGCCAAATGAGTATTTTTTGCACCAATTATTCTGTTAGTAATAACAACCATATTTTTATAAAATAAGCAAAGGCTACTCAACGAAATTAGTTTATTACCGTTTCCTGCTACAAACAATTTCAGGGAAAATTCATGAAAAAGTCAGGGAAAGACAGGGAATTTTGAAAGTTTCTAAAATTATAATAATTATACAGAATAAAGATTAGTTTCTCACAAAAAAAATCACAAAAAGGCAAAGCAAGTCAGAGAAGGTCAAAGAATTTTCTGTAAATTAAAGTTTAAATTAATTACATAATTTTTCTGAAAAATTTTCGTTTTTTTGGTAGAATATTAATCTTCTTGGGGACTAAAGTTTTTTTGGTTAAAAATTTCACGATATTGTTAGAAGTTCCCCATATTTGGAAGAAAATTCATGTATTTTGTTAAAATATCATCTTTATTGGTAAAAATTTAATCTTCTTAGTTGGAAAATTCTTTTTTTTTAATTTTTCATTCAGAAAGATAGTCTTTCAATTAAATAGTTTAATTTTAAATTAAAAATGTAAGTTTTTCACTAAAAAAGGAATAGTTGAATTTTCAAAAAAAAAAATTTTATCAAGGAAAACAACTAACTTTCTGCCAGTTCAATTCTACCAAAGAAGATGAATAATTAAATTTTTTTAAAGTTTTTAACACGGAAGAATTATTTGCTAACCGAAAATACGAATTTTCAACAAAATAAATGAATTCTCTTAAAAACAGTGTAATTTTAATTCCGAAAATATGAAGTTTCAAGTAAAAAGTTAGTTTTCCATAAAACAGTTAAATTTGTATTTAAACATTTTTATTTTTCACCGAATAGTTGCATTTTGTCTACAATAGCTTTATATGAGAATTTTTAACTTAACAGTTGAAATTAAATAAAAAATACGAAATTTTTAAGTAAAAGATGAAATTTTTACGAAAAAGATGAATTTCAAAATATTTATAAAAAAAAATCTCCAAAAAAATAAAAATTTTCAAACAAACAGTCGAATTTTGTGTAAAAAGGATGAAATTTTTGCAGAAAAGATCAATTTTAAAGTAAAAGAGATGTAATTTTTACAAGAAATAATACATTTTCAACACAAAAATATGAATTTTTAACACAAATTTTAATTTTCAACTAGTGTCTACTTTTCTAACAATTATGTTTCATTAATTATCAATTTTAATTGAAAGTTTGAAATTAAAAAGTTAATTTTTGACAACAAATTTAATTTTCAACCAGAGTGTGTAATTTTCTCAAAATTCAATTTTATCAATATCAATTTTAATTTAAAAATTTTCACGTTGAACCAAGAATTAAATAATTACTTTTTCAGTTAAAAAGTTAGTTTTTAACCTAAAAATCAAATTTCCATAAAAAAACTGAGTAAACTTTTAATTAAAGCGATGCATTTTTAACTAAAATAATGAGTTTTCAACAACAAAAAGTGAATTTTGAACAAAAGAGTTCATTGTTCAACTGAATAATTATAATTTATATTAGTATTTTTTCTCTTTTAATGGTCTTAAATCAATTAATTGTAGCTTAGTAACGTTATTTCACAATTATTAATGAATAGTGTTTATTTATAAAAATCTTGTCAGCACCCTAACACCATAATAATAAATACAACTACATAGTTGAATTTTCAACAAAAATTTTCTGCAAAAAAAAAACGATTTTTTTTTAAATCGATCATTTTTGACCAGAGAAATTAATCTTTATCAGAAAAAAGGTTTTTTTAATTCTATAGTTCAAGTTTAAACCAATTACATGAATGTAAAAAAAAACATTTTAACAAAACAATTCCATTTTCAGCAAAATAATTAATTTCCTCATCAAATAGTATAATTCAAAAAGAATAAACTTTAACCCAAAAGAAGTTGGATTTTTTTGGGTTCTTTTTTCAGTTGAAAATAATGCTATACATATTAAAAATTGAAACTAATTTTTGCAGACATAGAAAACTTTGTATTTATAGTGAAAAAGTTAGATTATTGAAAATTACGTATCAATTAGTTTGAGCACTGAAAAAACTGGGTTTTCAGTAATTTTACAGATCAAGCAAAAGTTGGCATCCTTTAGAACTTCTCCAAAGGAACCCTTTTTGACGATTCCTTTTCAGTTTCGTTTATATCCGATAGATGGGCATTGGCCGGTGCCGAACTTTTCAACTGCGCATGTACCGAAAAGCGCGGGCCTATTTGAATTGAATAAATACTATGAATAATCATGCAGATAATTATTAACAAACTTTTTTCTTCATTCTTAAAACCAGTTAAATTCAATAATAGAAATCCCTAGTCTTCAGAAAAGTTTAATATTAACGTAATATTTAAAGTTTATATTATTTAATAAATTTTTCCTACTTCGATATTATTTGTGTCGAAAAGGCTCTTTGAATCTTCAGAACGGTTCAAATACATTTTTTGGGTTCCTTTAGAAACCATGTATCATTTTTGGTTCCATTTGAGAAAAAAGGTTTCTTTTTCTTGCAGCTCTTTTGGTATCCAAAATCGGTTCTAATTGAAACCCGAGTTTTTACTGTAAGGAGGAAGAATTGAGGTTTCCAAAAAAGCGATACGTAAGGCAGTGAACTCCCACTTATTTCAAGGAACACTCATTCCATGGCTCACTTATTCCAAGGAGCGCTTTTTGCAAGGTTCACTTATTCCAATGAACGCTCATTCCAAGGCACACTTCTTCCAAGTCCCCCATGCTCCGATATCCCAAATGGAGAAGCTCCTTCACCTCAAATCACTGCCCTTGTACGGTTACGCTCGCCTCAGTGGCTAACCAATTAAAAAGAGGCCCGAAAAGTGGGAAGCACATCGATACAAAGCAGGAGCTGCAGTGAGCGTCGGTTGACGAAATCACTCCACGACTCGCGATAGAAGTGGGGGCCCCTGCAGACTTTGAATATCCGAATGTTCACGTTTCTTGGCTAATGGAATAAGTGAGAGTTCACTCTATATTGACGATCTCTTTTCAAAAATTTTTGCAATAATTTTTTTGGCTATTATTTTCTCTAAATAAAAATAAATGTTTTTTAATCGAGTTTGAAGTTTATAATAACGAACGGTGGAGTGATTAGGATCGTTCGACGTTTCAGACTGGTCAGTGCAACAAAATCATCCATGCGTGGAGTACTCAGCTGCTCTCAGCACGCAATTACAATACGACAGACTGGATTATTCACTTGCTCGTATATATACTCGACATTCAGTTATCGGTACACGTACTCGCGGGTACTCGACCGTTCGTTCCCTTTTTATGTAAGAGTATACATCTCATTAAAACCACTGTTTCAATTCGACGAAGGTTTTGTGATATCGACTTCGACTAGTAAACGAATCACGATTCACCGTCCACTGATTTCTGCGATCCTTCCTTTTTCTTTATTATCCGCAAAAACAATGGCGAACCAATTATAATCTACCCTGAAATATAAAACACGAGAACTCGTCCTAAATAAGGCGCAATATTGATAAACAGAAAAAAATAGAGTAGCTTAGTGGAAAGAGTAGCTTAGTGTAAGAATATCTTAGAGGTAAGAGTTTCTTAGTGGTAAGAGTAGCTTACTGATAATAATAGCTTAGTGGTAAGTGTCGCTTAGTGGTGGGAGTAGCTTAATTGTGAGAGTAGCTTAGTGGTACGAGTAGCTTAGTGGTAAAAGTAGCTTAATAGTGAGAGTAGCTTAGTGGTAAGAGATCCCGGCCGGACATCAGTAGACCTATAGTTTGTTTCCCAGGGGAGCGAAGAAGAGAGATCTTTTTTAATAGACAAAATTTAATTGATAAATTCTCTTTATCTGATCGGTCCATGCCTTATGATAATTTAGATTTCTTAAACCTTATAACTGATATACAGAAAACCTTTTCGTTTAGAATATCTGTGAAAAAATTCTTTCGATCTCGCAAGTAACTTAGTGGTAAGAGCACCCAATCGGTAATCGGTAGACCTATGGGTCGATTCCCAGCCGAGCAAAGGTGAGGGATATTTTTTACAGATAAAATTAAATTCAAATTTTTTTATTTTGACTTTTCCCAACTCTCTTGTATTGTGCCCAGAAAATGGTGAAGAAAATTGAAAAAGAGCAGTTTTATGTAACATTTGTTCTAAAAACGGTATTTTTTTATTTTTCTTAATTAAATTATTTTATTCGATAAGTGACAAGTTTCAATGTATTTTCTAACTGAATTATTGAAGTAATTCTTATTTGTTTAAATAACATCTTTTTCGCCTTGTAATCGTGACCAGCTATTATTTTCCAGGAAAAATGATACAATTGATAAATATCAAGAATAGTATTTCTAATTAATTAGATTTCATCATTATTTAAACTATTTCTATTTATTTAGACAAGTTTTCTCGTGTAAATCGTAAACATTTGTTGTTTTTGTAAATTAATAACAAAATTAACAAATCTTGAAAGTAATATATTTTTTAATGATATTTGGCCATTATTTTAAAAAATGTCGTTAAAAAAATTGCTTAAACAATTGTCAAATGTACCAAACAAAAAAATTACATTTAAAATGAGTTAATTGTGTAATTAAATCGAGAAAAAACTTATTACGATTAATAGGTAGACTATCTCTTAAACAAATAAAAATTGTATAAATAATTATCAATTTTCTTAATTCAGAAATATTATTCATGAAATTCATCAACTATATCATTTATCCCAAAAAATAATAAATTTTCACGATTTAAAGATGAAAAAAATTGTTTTCAATAAATAATAATTGTTTGAACAATTGGAAATTAGTTCGTAAGATACTTGGAAACTTGTGACTTATCAAATAAAAATATGTAATTTAGAAAAAATGCAAACTTTTGCATTTTTTTGGCATTTTTCAGACAAAACAACGAAAAATATCAATTTTTTAGTAGTAATATAAAAAAATGGACTAGTTTTTGTGCTAATTTTCTTTGTATTATAAAAAATTAGAAATTTTCATCAATAATTTCTTATGTCGAAAATCGAGGAAAATGGTCTGTTGATTACATTATGCGGGGAAAAATCATGCCAAATGGAAATCTAATTATCACAAGAAATCAATAATTTTCAATTGTTTATAGACATTAGAAACTAAAAAAAATCTCTGAACTCTGATAGATGTTCTGAATTATGGCCACAATAATTATTTATTTATTTACTGTAACACATTTTTCTTAATACTCTAAGAACTATGAAAACTATTTTTTCAAAAACTGTATTATAAATAATATTAACCTATTAAAAAAATATATAAAGTATTCAATAAAATTTTTCAAAAGATTCCTCTTCCAATAGGAAAGACGAGTTTTCCATGAAATGGCTGAAGATTTAACCAAATAGTAAAATTTTCAAACCAAAAAGACGCATTTTTTCAAAAGAGAGTTGAATTATTAACGAAAAAGTTACTTTTCAACCAAGAAAGAAAAATTTTTCAATAAGAAGGATAATTTGTCTACCATAAAAGATAAATTTTCAAATTAACAGAATGAATTTTTAACAAAATTGTTGAATTTTCAAACATAAATTATGAGTTTAATGAAATAGGTACATATTTTCGAAAATAATTCGATTATTTAACAAAATAGTTGAATTTTTTAAACAAATAAGTTGAGTTTTCAGCATACAAAGATGCGTTTTCACTCCATTGGCCGAATTTTAAATAAAAAATAAAACTTGTGCACTCGTAAATATTAATTTTCAAAAAAAAAACTTAATTTTTAACCAAAGAGTTGGATTTTTCACAAAAATGATTTAATTTTCAATCCACACAGGCAAAAATTTAACAAAACAGTTGAATTTTTAACCCGGAAATATGAATTTACAACAAAAAGTTAATTTTAAAGCAAGTAGTTAAATTTGTAAATAAAAGCGAACAATTTTTTAATAAAAATAGAATATTTAAATCTGCATTTAAAAAAAGGGACTTTGACGCCAAAAAATATGAATTATGTAGCCAAAAAGTTGAAAAAATCCACTATTTCAGTTGAAGATTTATCATTTCAGTTGGAAATTATTACTTTTTAAACTGAAAAAGTTCTTCTTGTTTGAAAATGTATATATTTATCCTTTTGGTAGAAAATTCAACTAATCCAGTTGAATAATCCATCATTATAGTTGAAAATTCATCACTTTCATTGAAAATTTAACTATTTTGTTAAAAATTGTTTCTTTTTTTATAATTTTTTTTCAACTAAAAATTTAATTATTTCATTTATTGTTAAAAATGGATATTTTTAGTTATAATTTGAACGTTTTTGTTGCAAATTAATGTATTCCAGTTAATTATTCATCATTTTATTTAATAATTGCTCTTTTTGGTTGAAAATAAAACTCTTTCGTTAGAAATTCATCTTTTTGCATGAAAATATATCTATTGCAGTTAAAGATTTATAATTTTAATTATAATATCATAAAATAATTTAAAATAAATTAAATTAAATTAAAAAATCAAATGAATACTAAATTAAATAAAAAATGAATAAAAACAAAAATAAAAAAAATAAAAATTTAGTTAATAATAATGAATAACTAATTAAAAACAAAAATAATTCACACAAAAAAGAATAAAAGTGTCAATTTTTTTTTGAAAATCGATTTTTTTCAATTGAAAATTTAACTATTCAATTTATGGTTTAAAATTAATCTGTCTGGTTGAAAATTTATCAATTAAAGTTGAAGATTTATAATTTTAATTGAAAATTCATCAGTTTGGTTGTAACCTTTCTTTTTTATTTCAAAATTCAGCTATTTGATTGAAAATTCACCTTTTTTAGTTATTATTAATTATGATAAAATAATAAAAATATATAATAAAATATATAATGAAAAATGAAATAAATAATAATTAAATCAAATAAACGATTATTAAAGAATATACTTAATTATAATAATAATAAATTTAGTTGATAATAATGAGTAAATAATTAAAACAAAAATAAATTACACAAAAACAATAAAAGCTGTATTGATAGTTGAAAATTTATTTGTTTTAATCTAAATATTAAAGTATTCCATTTATGGTATTAAATTAAACTATTTCGTTGAAAAATTCATATATTTCGTTGGCAAAAATGTATTTTCTGGTACAAAATTGGTCTTGTTTAAGAGTTCATCTTTTTTGTTTAAAATTAATGTATTCCAGTTTATTATTTATAATTCTGTTTGTTAATTTCTCTTTTTGGTTGAAAATTTATCTATTGCAGTTGAAGATTTATCATTTTCATTGAAAATTCTTCAGTTTGGTTGAGAATTTTCTTTTTCTGGTGAAAAAATAATTATTTTAACTGAAAATTTAACTATCCTATTTTTGGTTGAAAACTGATCTTTTTAAGTTATTAATAATTATAATATAATAATGAAAAATAAAAAATAAATAAAATAAAATAATAAATAAAAAATTTAATAAAAATGTAATAAATAATAATAATGATAAAGTGAGTTAATAATAATAACACATAGATAATTTGAGCAAAAAATAAATTACGTGAAAACAATTAAAGCTGAATTGTTTTTTGGAAATAAATTTCTATTCAACTGAAAATTCAACCGTTCCATTTGCGGATAAAAATTTCTTTTTTTTTTTTAGTTTTAAATTCAACTAATTCAAGAAAATTCATGTATTTCGTTGAAAAAAGTTTTTTGAAAATTAATTTACTCCAGTTAGCTATTTTTTATTTTATTTGATAATTGATATTTTTGGTTACAAATAAAACAACTTGGTTGGAAGTTAAACTCTTTTTGCTAAAAATTCTTTTTTTTTTTAAATTTATCTATTGCAGTTAAAGATTTATAATTTTAATTAAAATTCAAAAGGTAACTATTCCATTTTTGGTTGAAAATTCGTATTTTTTGGTTAATAATAATTGTAATGTAATAATTAAAAATAAATTGGAATAAATAAAAAAATTTAATTAATTATAATAATAAAAATAATAATATATTCAGTTAATAATAATAATCAAAAAAAATTAAACAAAAAACAAATGGCACAAAAAAAACTGAATTTTTTGTTGAACATCAATTTTTTTCAACTAAAAATTCAACTATTCCATTTATGATTAAAAACTGATTTTTTTTAGTTTAAAATTCAACGATTCGGTTAAAAATGAGTGTTTTTCAGATAATAATAATTATAATGTAATAATTGAAAAAAAATAAAATAAATAAAAATTAAATTGAAAAATAAAAATTAATAAAAATAATAAATTTAGTAAATAATAAATAAATAAATGACACAAAAAACAATAAAAGCTGTATTAAAACACTAAATTCTCAAAATACCGTCAGCAGACCCCACTAGATAATTCTACCTATACCATAAAATACAATAATTATGACTACCCATAAAATGCCACCAATGATGATCGAATGACTGACAGACCCGGAAATATAATAGCACTCTTCCAATAAATTTCCCCATAAAAAAAAATTTTCCCATACAACTATACCATTTTAGTGAAACATAAAGTGATGGTTCTAGCCTCTCACATACCAGGTGTCTCAAGAGGCACCGAAAGGACTTAAAGACTCTCACTCGAAATCCAAGGTGGTCGACATTACCTCTGCAGAAATTAGGATCGGCGAGTACGAAGCTATAGACGGTCATATCCGGCGGCCAACGTCAATTAATAACTCGCCAGGGCCTATTAATGCCATTGTTCAGACACGCGTGACGAGCCTCTACCTGTATGAGTTCCCATGCTTGAATTTCTCTACAGACCACTTTCCTTGTGTGAGAGGGGACCCAGCTACAGGTGCTGCCACCTCGTGCACGACCATAATCGGACCGGTGGATCTGTCGATCGATGGATCGAATCGGTAGGCTCGTAACGGAATGCACCTTTCCGCAGAAAACAAAGGCAGATCTTAATCACCATTATTTGCATTTATGCATACAACGTTCTTGATCCACAAGTCTGGGTGTTATTAGGCTTGAATGGAAGTGTTGTGATCCTGATGAAATAGCATTCAACAAGTCGATAATTAAATTTACTTTGAGGCTTAATGATTCAATTCAGTACCAAAATTTAATTTTGAATCAGTCAAAAGAAACTGGTTCGAAATCGATTTTGAATTATTGAAATTATGCGGATTTGACGACTGAAGTTCAGTCAAAACTGATTGGAAGTTTTGAATCACTGGTGCAATCATTCATTTTTAATTATCCTATTTGTTGAATTTTAAACTAAAAAGGGTAAATTTCTAACCAAAAGAAGAATACTCTCGCTTTGGAAGGGGCGCAGTGCGTGAGTACTCAGTCAAGTATATTGCGCAATGTTATGCATTGTAATTGGAAAAGGTTCAGGAGGCCTTGACTGTTTACTTTTCGAGGGTTCTGGTGTAGTTTAATTTTTGATTCTGTCTAGGGATTTTACCATCCAGGCATTCAGTTCCTTTTCAGAAAAATCATAGTTATAATTGGGTTTTCCCCTTCTTGCCCCTTCACCACTCTTAAATAAAAAAAATCTAAAACACACTAATTGGCGAAAAAGCCAAAGTGCTATAAAACAGAGAGAATAAGGAGAAATTTCAGGATACAAGGGGAATAAATGCTTTCGAATAAAATTAATATAAGTAAGAAAATTAAATTTAAATTAAAAATATATTTAAAGTAAAAATATTGCCTTTCAAACAAAAAAATTAATGAATTTAAAAAAAAGAGATTATTTTTGACCAAAAAGGCGAATTTTTTAAAAAAAGAGATAAATTATTTTGTAAAATAATGAATCTTCAACCTAAAAGTTAATTTTTATCAAAGTTTAACTTGCAACCAAGTTGAAAATAATTTTCAACCAGGAAAATTATTTTTTTTAATAAGGAGAACAATTATCAACAAAAAAAGAAGAATTTCTAAACAAAAAGTAATATTTTGAACAAACAAAAATTGTAACAAAATAGTTCGGTCTTGAAGCAAGAAGATGGATTTTTTACTAAACTGATCAATCAACTATGAAAAGAATGAATTTTCAATTAAATAGTGCCACTTTTAATAAAATAGTTGGTTTAAAAAAAATCGTGCTCATAATTAATTTTCTTCCAAAAAGATGACTTTTTAACAAAATATTAGTAAAGTTTTCAATAAGACACAGAAAAATTATTATTTTTCAAATTAACATTTGATATTTAATTCAAAAAAATATGTATATGTTTAACTAAAAATAAAGTACTTAAATCATCAGTTTAAAAATGTTTAATTTCACAAAAATAAGAAATTTTGAACCAAATAGTTCCATTTTCACAAAAAAAAAAGAAATTTTAACTAAAAAATATTAATTTTCAACAAATAGAAAATAAACAGTTTTCAACCAAATTCCTTATCTTTAACCAAACAGAAGAATTTGTAACTCGAATTATAAATCATTTGCTAAACGGATGAATTTTTATTCAGGCAGTGTAACTTTGAATGAATATTTAGATTAAAAAAATTTTTCGACATGGAGATTAATTTTTTACTAAAAAAGATTAATTTTTAACAAAATTCGTAAATTTTTAACCCTAAGTTGAATTAACATGTAAAAAATAGCAATTCTCAACCAAACATAAAAAACTCGAATTATTATTTAAAAAATCTGTTTCATTTTTTTATGTTTAAATAATATTTTTTACAAGAAATGAATTTTTCACCAAAATTATAAATCTTCAAGAAGAATTAAATTATAAATAAATTAGTTTAACACTCAACCAAGCGAATGAATTTTCAAGCAAAAAAGCAATTTCACCAAAAATATGAATTTCCAACGAAAAAGAATTTTCATTCCAATAAACATGAAATTTTTAAAATACGTGAATATTTTTAATAAATAGTTAAATTAACTGCAAACTTCCTTTTATGGAAAAAGAACTTGCAACAAAATAATTAAATTATAAACTATAGAAATCAGTTTTCCACAAAACCTATAAAAATTAACTAATTAACTAGAAAAGGAGAACGAATTTTAGAAAATACTTCAACTTTGAACCAAGTAGTGAAATTTTGAACAAAAAAATGTGAATTCTCAACAGAAAATATAATAGCTGATGTTTTTAACAAAAAATATTTTAACTTTAATCTAAAAAAATTGACTTTTCAAAGAAAAAAATAAAAAGCATTTTAATTTTAAATATAGGAAAGTAGTGGAATTCAACCTAAAAAAAAACAAATTTTCAAACAAAGAAGGAATTACCAACAAAATAGTTCAATTTTCAACAATCAGAGGATATATAAACTAAAATTATAAATCTTCAACAACAAGAACAAAATTTTAATTGTGAATCATTCAGATGAATTCTCAACAAAAAGTTTTTCTCAACAAAATTTCAAAAATTACAAAAAAAATTCTGAATTCGCAACAAAAGAAAGAATGTTTTTGAAAAAAATGAAGTAAAAAGAGGAATATTAAACAAAAAATATTTATTTTCCATGTTTAAAGAATAATTAATTAGAAATTAGTAATTTTGATAGATCCAAAGTGTTATCCGTAATTTTTAATAAGTAAATCACTCATTTATGAATATTTTTAATCATTTATTAAAATGTTGGAAATTTTATGAAGAATTTTAATTTTGTAAATCAGTCTAATTTTGACTGATTTTACTAGATGGCTTCCCAAAAAATTTTCTTGTAGATTCGTTCTTAAGCACTGAGAAACAAACAATAATAAAAAAAAAACAATTTTGTCCTCTAATAAAAAAATTATATTATTAGAATAGAAGATAGAGAATAGAGAATAGAGAAGAGAACAGAGGATAGAGGATAAAGAATATTGGATAGATGATACAGAATAAAGAATGGAAGATGCATAATAGAGTATAGATAAAAGATAAAGGATCGAAAATAGAGGATAAAGGATAGAAAATAGAGGATACAGCATAGAGAATAGAGGATAAGTGAGAGAGGATAAAGAATAAAAAATAGAGGATAAAAAAGAGAGGATAAAAAATAGAGGATAGAAGATAGAGAATAGTCTATACAGATTTGAGGATAAGGGATAGAAAATAGAGGATACAGAATAAAGGATATAAGGTGAAGGATAGAAAACAGAGAATATATGACAGAAATAGAGGATTCAGGATACATAATATAAAATAGAGGATACAGAATAGAGGCCAGAGGATAGAAGATAAAGGATTGAAAATAGAGGATATAGGATAAAAAATAGAGGATAGACGATAACAGATAGAAAAAAAGAGGATCGAAAATAGAGAATAGATCATAGAGGATACAGGATAGAGGACATATGGTAAAGGATAAAGAAAGTAGGTGAATTGGGGGAAAGGAGTATATAGTAAATAGGATGCATAGAAAAAGAAGATGGTAAAGGATGGAATGTAATTATTGAAAGAGAAGTAGAGGCAAAAGAGGGGTAGTAGGATGGAGTGAGGGAGAAAGATATTAAATTTGGTTACGGAAAAAGAAGCAGAAGAGGAGAATTATAGGATCGAAGGGGAAGTAGGAACAAGGAAAGTGGAGTGGAGTGGAGTGGAGTGGAGTGGAGTGGAGTGGAGTGGAGTGGAGTGGA
>NC_046665.1:93369797-93373245 GCF_010883055.1 Belonocnema kinseyi
GAGTGGAGTGGAGTGGAGTGGAGTGGAGTGGAGTGGAGTGGAGTGGAGAATAAGAAAAAGAAAGTGGAGGGTAGAGGAAATGAATAAGCTAAGTACAGAAGAAACTGAAACGAGAATAATATAACTAGGGGATGGAATGCGAAGGATAGGTGGGGAGAAAAGGAGAATAAGGGAAATTGATTCGCTTCACAATCAACTCGCCTCGATTCTCCCCGGATGAGCTCGACTATTTGAGCGTTCATGCTAATTAGTTAACATTTAACGGCAAATTAGTAAACAATTTTTTCAAATCGCTCGGCGAAGAATCGGAGCGCACCATTCTGTAATGTTCTTGGGTGAGGATCGTTAAAAAGTCGTTAGGCGGTTCTTGTTGGCGTATCGCATGAATTCCTCAGCCGAACTGTCATGGCAACTGGAGCGAATCGAGTTGGTAGCCGGTCGAATTCAATATTGGCGCGAAGATCGAAGCCGTGAAATTTATTAACTAAGGGGATAATTCATTGGAAGCCACTGTGGCATGAAGGTAATAACGATATCACGCCAGTCTCTATGTACCTACATGTGTACCGGAATATATGAGTAATTATCCACAAAGGGGTCACTTCCCCTCCGCTGCACTATAATTTAAATCAGTCGACATTTTACTGACTATATTAATAAAAAAAATTTTGACTGAAGAATCAGCAATTTTCACTGACAAATCAGTCATTTTTACAAATGATTTAGACAATATTGCTGACTTTATAAAATAGTATATTAGCAACGACTGATTTTCAGTCAATAGCAGTAACTGATTTGTCAGCTACGATAGAATAGTAACATTATTTCTAAATATAAATTCCTTCATTTTTGTACACGATTAAAATTAATTATAAACGAGTAAATAACGCATTTTATAAATAAAAAATGACTGATACAATCAGTGAAACTTACTGGTTATAAGATTCAAAATTATTGATATACATAGTCAAAGTTACTAATTACGTAATTTTAAATGACTGATTTAATCATTAAGCGTCAGAAAAAATGTTTTAATAGATCAATATTTACGTAGAATTTCACGATCTTTCCGAATCTGCCATTGCTTTTAGAGAAAACGTAATCTGAATAGGTTAATCTGAAAAGGAAATATATCGCGTCCTCGAATCTTTTTCTTTCGTGACCAAGTGATTCTACTTAGAAAAACAAATTGTAACTATTCAAAATGGCGTCTCGAAGTTAAAAAATTGAGACGATATAGTAGTTTTTGCACATAGAAATCAATTTCTCACAAATTCACGTGAAAATTTGTAGAAGCGGGTTTTAGAGGTCGCTGATTACGAATCCGACATCAAATTTGACAAATTCAAAATGGCGGATCCAAAATGACGGTCAACAAAATTTCATAACGCGTATTGGTATGATAATGTTTACTAAGGGGTTTTGGAGGTCGCCGATTACGAATTCGAGATCACATTTAACATATTAAAAATGGCAGGTCCAAAATGGCGGCCAAAAAAATTTAATTACGCGTATTGGTATGATAATGTATACTAGGGTGCATTTTGAGTTGTTGAGTACGAATCTAACGTCAGATTTGAAAAATTCAAAACGGCTGATCCAAAATGATGGTTGAAAAAATTGAATTTCATGTATGTGAATGATAATAAAACAAAAAACTTTTGTTGTCGGTTGACAGATTTTTTTGCTCATAAAAAATATTGTGGAATAATAATCAACGATTATGATATGTAATAATGCTAGTAGACTGTACCTAGGTTCTATTAAAAATTTTCAACTTTGACCGCAGATTCGTAATCAGCAACCCAAAAAACCCCTTAGTATACATTATTATACCAATACGCGTAATAAAAAATTGTTTGGGCCGCCATTTTGGATCCGCAATTTTAAATATGTCAAATTTTATCTTGGATTCGTAATCAGCGACCTCCAAAACCTCTTAGTGTACATCATCATACGAATACACGTAATTAAATTTTTTGTTTGGCGCCATATTGGATCCGACATTTTGAATATGTCAAATTTGATCTCGGATTCGTAATCAGCGACCTCCAAAACTCCTAAGTATACATTATTATACCAATAAGCGTAATTAAATTATTTGGCTGCTATTCTGGATCCGCCATTTTGAATTGGTCAAATTTGATCTTGGATTCGTAATCAGCTACCTCCAAAACCTCTTAGTGTACATCATCATACGAATACACGTAATTAAATTTTTTGTTTGGCGCCATTTTGGATCCGACATTTTGAATATGTCAAATTTGATCTCAGATTCGTAATCAGCGACCTCCAAAACCCCTAAATATACGATATCATACCAATACGCGTAATTCAATTTTTTGGCCGCTATTTCGGATCCGCCATTTTGAATTTGTAAAATTTGATCTCGGATTCGTAATCAACGACCACCAAAACTCCTAAGTATACATTATTATACGAATAAGCTTAATTAAATTGTTTGGCTGCCATTTTGGATCCGCCATTTTGAATTGGTCAAATTTGATCTTGGATTCGTAATCAGCGACCTCCAAAACCCCTAAATATACGATATCATACCAATACGCGTAATTCAATTTTTTGGCCGCTATTTCGGATCCACCATTTTGAATTTGTCAAATTTGATCTCGAATTCGTAATCAGCGACCTCCAAAACTCCTAAGTATACATTATCATACCAATAAGCGTAATTAAATTATTTGACCGCCATTTTGGATCTGCCATTTTAAATTAGCTAATTTTGACCTTAAATTCGTAATCAGCGACCTCCAGAACCCCTTAGTATACATTATAATACCAATATGCATAATTAAATTTTTGGCCGCCATTTTGGATCCGCCATTTTGAATTTGTCAAATTTGATCTCGAATTCGTAATCAGCGACCTCCAAAGCCCCTTTATACACATTTTCACGTGAATTTTTGAGAAATTAATTTTTATGTGCAAAAACTATTATATCGTCTAAAATTTTTAACTTTGAGACACCATTTTGAATAGTTACAATTTGATTTTCTAAGTGGAATCACTTGACACGAAAGAAAAAGATCCAAGGACGCGATATATTTACTTTTGGAACACATTCATCTTTGATTTCGATCCGAAAGCATGGATTTAGAAAAAAAAATTTTTTGTAACACGAATTTTCGCAAAAAGCGAACATAACCTATTCAAATTACGCTTTTCTCTAAAACCAATGTCAGATTCGGAAAAATCGTGAAATTCTACGTAGACATTGATCGATTAATAAATTTTTTCTGACAGTTTTCGTTGAACTTAAGAAAGCTAAAAAAATGTAAAAATGCGTCCCGTTAGGGCTTAATGGGTTAAACAAGATCACTGATTCGGGCAGTGGATGTTAAAATCATTTTTTGTGAATTTGTCTTTGTTTGTTAAAAAGGGAACCATTTTTTGTAAACGGTAGAAATTTTTTTGCTAATATAAATATGAA
>NC_046665.1:93373345-93379359 GCF_010883055.1 Belonocnema kinseyi
TGGTCGGTTTTATCTGTCCGGTTAATCGAAGGCTCATTATAAATTTTATCGTACCCCTCAAAATAAACAGATGTGCTTCTTTTAATGAGGTATTACGACTCAAACTTTTAATTAGGTCATTTCCAATGTTGAAAACACTCTTCTGTACTATTATTTTGATTCTGACTACACTCTAAATTTATTTTCTTTAAAATTTAACTGATTAAATTATTAGAGTGGGCTTTGACTGACGAATCAATCATTTTTACTGACAAAACAGTAGTTTTAACAGATGATTTTAACAGATTTTAACCGAATAAGTCAATATTGCTGACTGAATTAAATAATCGTTTGAAGTGACTGATTTTCAATCAACAAAAGTGACTGATTTGTCTGCTGTAATAAAGTATAAAATTATTTATAAATTCAAACTCTTTATGAAAGTTCTACGAATTAGATTAACCAAAATCATTGATTTTATGAGTAAAAGTTACTGGTTTCACCATTTAAAATTACTGATTTAATCAATTAATGTTTCAGTTTAGATCATTCGAAATTACTGCTTCCATCAGTGGATGTTACTGGTTGGACCAATTCAACCTGAGTACCTTATTCAAGGAAAATAAATAATCTTTTCGTTTTAAAATTAAACTTCTCAGATAAATTCAAATTTTTTCAATTAAAAATCAAATTATTTTGAGATTAAGATACAGTGGCGTGCAAAAGTTTTGGGCCACCTCTTTTTTTATGACTGAATAAATTATCTTAATTTAAATTATACCGCAGCGGAAAAAAAGGTTGATTTGTTTCGAAATTCTGTTTAAAATAGTCCCAGAGTAAAGCCAATTTTTCTAGTTTTTAAGTAGATATTGCAAAAATAGTGTAAATTTCAATTTTTTCTTAAATTTTCAATAAATTCTTAAATAATCAACATTATAATCTTTTCAAGAATTTTAAAAGCTCTCAAGTTAATGAAAAAATTCTCTTAAGATTTAAGGGAATATTTTTAGGGATTCCGTATAATGAAAATTAATTTAAAGAGAATATTTTAAAAAATTTTGAAACTCAAATTAACAAAAAATTAGTTCAATAAATTAATTTTGACAATAAAATTTACAAAGATTTGAAAAGATTTACAGAATTTTAAAAAGCGAATCAAAAAGATGCGAAAGAAATTTATTTAATTTTGCACAATTAAAAAAAAAACTTTGTGAAAAATGTAAAAAATTTAAAAATATATTTAAGAATCGTAGAACGTTTGAAAATATATAAACAAAATATATAAGATTTTTAAATTTCTTCCAACCTTCTGAAACTTCTAAAAATCGAATTTTTCACTTTTCCCTAATAGGTTAGAAAATTCTCTGAAAAAAAAGTAATTTAAACTCAATTTATTAGTGTCCCAATTTACCTCAAATGTCCCAAATTACTCCGATCAATGATACACGAGAAGTTTTCTAAAAAATTTATTTTCAAACCAATCGACAAGTATCAAAAAATTTGGAATTCTCGTACCGTCCTGCAGCACTAAGAAGGTGATATTCATCAACAGAAAAATAAATCCTGCAAACAAAAATATGAAGAGAATGACCAAAAACGACCCCAAACTTGTTCCCTCCGACTCAAGATCATAAAATCCTTCTTTTCCGTTCGCACCCGGCTTCTTCTACCTTTTATCCCTTCGGAGGAACCAATAAATCTGGATCGGATCGAGCAGATCATGCCTGGCTACTAAGAGCACTAAGGCGCTTATAAGCCAATCTCTCACCCCCTCAACCCTCTTTATTCTGGAGTGCCGTCTCTCTCTCATATATAGATTCCCATCGAAGTTCCCGCCGCAACAAAACTCAAATCTAACTTATTTACATATCTGGCGATGGTGGCAGGAATTACCATATCCCACGTACCTATTACGTGGAATAAACGTGCCAACGCATGCGAGCTAGCAAAGAGGACTGCGCGACCAGTGGTGGAGTTGAGGCCTGGCGGGGCAGGCGCGCGCCGCCAGGGTACTTTTTTTGAAGGCCTGGCGACGAAAATAAACTTTCTTGTCACAAGGAATTTTTTTTAGTTATAGGCCATCCATAAACTACGCAGGATTGCCATTTTAATTTAATTAAATTCAATTAATTTTGACTAATTTTTATTAATTTCAATGAATTCCTTAAATAGTTCATCTGGAAACTAAAAAAGATCAATTTCTAAACAAAAAATGGAATAGTAAAATGTACAGTTGAAAAGGTAATTTTCCACAAAAAATATAATTTTTAAACAAAATAATTTAATCTTCAACCAAATAAAAATTAATTTTTCTGAACAGGAAAGACGAATTTTCACCCAAAAATGAAATGGTTCATGTTTCAACAAAGTAGTTAAATGTTAACCGAAAAATACAAATTCTTAACAAAAAATGTAATTATTTACATGATTTTAATCTCATAATAATTTGGTATTTAATCTTTTGAAAACTTCTAAATATATTTTAAACTTGCTCGAATTTATCATAAAATGTTGTAATTTTGCTAATTGAAAAATGTTGCTTTAAAATCGTCCACATTTTTTCTAAAATTTTAGAAAACAATTTAAGATATTTTGGATTCTTTGTTAATTTTCTTTAAAAAACTCATTTTTTGAAAGAAAAAATCAGTTTACATTTTTCCAGGAATTTCAAGTGATTTTCTAGTATCGTGAAACCTTTCTAAATCTTTAAAAAGCTTCGAAATTTTTATTTCCAAATATTCAAAAATTTATGTTTTTTTAAATGTTTTCAAGTTTTAAATTATCATATTAGTTTCAGATTTTTTATTTGAATTGGTTGTAAATCCGTTTTTTCTTTGGCTGAAAATGAATTTTCTTTTATGAAAATGTTATTATTCCAGTTAAAACTTTAATTGTTATTTTTTTGAAATTTTTGTTAAACTTTTGATTCAAAATTGAACAAATTCTAATTAAATATTCGTCATTTTAGTCAAAAATTCATCTTTTTATTTAAAATGTAACTTTTGCTTTCACAATTATTTCTTTTTGGTTGAAAGTAATTTTTGAAAGTAATTTTTTTATAGAAGTTATTCTTCCTAATTGAAAAATCATCTTTTTTGTTAAAAAATCTAGTTTTGAGTTTAAAATTTATCAGTTTGGTTACAAATAATCTTTTTTCACTGACAATTTAATTATTTCATTTCTGGTTCAAAATTGATCTTTTTTGGTTCAAAATTCAACTATTTGTTAAACAAAAGTTAGGGGTGGGATGCAATTTATTTCATTAAGAATGTATGCCTTTTATTTCAAAATCGCCTTTTTGGTAGAAAATTATTATTTTAATTGCAAATTAAACTTTTTCGTCTTCTCTTGAAGACTCATTTTTATGATTCAAAATAAAACTACTTGATTAAAAATTATTCTCCTTTATTGAAAGTTAATTTCTTAATTATAAATTCACATCCGTTTCAGTTGAAAAATTATTGCTTTTGAAAAATTTTATATAGTTTATCCGATAATCTAAATAATCACTTTAACATAAAAAGACGTATAAAACATTTTTATTTAAAAACTTTTGGAAAATTTTCACATTATTTCCAGATTTTTCATTTAAAATACTAAAGAAAAAAGTGGTTTTTTCTCTTAGATATCGGTATAATTATAACTAAAAAGAATCTCTTTAGCTTTTGAAAATTATTATCGAAAAATTTAGCGCTAAGACTTTCTAATTTTTTAAAATCTACCAAAATTAAAAATATTTCATCGCTAATATTTTTGAATAATTCATTTTTAATCAAGTATAATTTATATAAGCTTTGTAGGCTAGTTTAAATATTGAAAATGTAGTTTTTTATTTTAATCGAGTGTTAATTTACAGTAGAACCTCGATTATCCGAGGTAATGTGGGGAGGACATACCTCGGATAAGCGAAACTCGGATAATACGGAAGTGCGAAATTCGGAAGAGTTATCTATTTTTGATATATTTTTAATATAAAAATAAATATAAACATTTAGTAAATAAAAGTAAACAACATACGAATGTGGATTTATCTTTATTAATTTATTAATTTATTAATAATTGCAAACTACTGCGCGCATTCAAAATTAGGAGTAGCAGCTTCATCTGTTTTATTAATGATTCTCCGTAATATCCGAGCATACACCTCGGTTAATGCGGAGTGCTTAAATGAGTCCCGCTGCCTCGGATAACGCGGAGCCTCGGATAATCGAAAGCCGTATAATCGAGGGCGAAGTTTTCAGACTTTTTATTTTAAACGAGAAAAAGAGCAACATAATAGTTACAAATTCTTTCGAGAAATTTCGAGATGGTTCAAAAAATTAATCGAAAATGGCGTTATTTGCTTTTTAATAATTGGATAATTGATACTAAATAACGAAGTTACCCTAAGTAACTTTTCAGTAAATTAGTTCCTTATAACAAGTTACTACCCAACTCTAAATAAGACGGACCTACAATGAACCTACAAGTGGGGGATGAAGAGACCAAGAAGGAGGGCAAAAAGGGGGGGTTAGGTCTTGAGCTTGAGCTCGAGCTCGAGCTCGATAAACCAAAAAACCTACCTGCCAAGCAGATCGTATGACACATTCAAATACTGGTGATGGTAGAATTGAAGAATTGGCGATGAGGACCTTGGTGGGGATCCTTTATTCATTTATTGGGCCAGGTGAAGGGACAGGCCAAGGTCGCCTCTGTCTTTCGATCGCCCTGCGAAAAGGGTTGCGGATCGATGAGTAGTGAGCAGTGAGCAGAGAGCACGGATTAGCATTACTTGCTTGGTTTTTAATGTCTGCATATCTTACCAATTCGGGGGTTTGTACTTCCAGCGAGAATCACACGGTATCAGGAACAGCGGCTGCGATTTATGGGACCTCCACTCTGTGGGAATTCATTCACGAATTAGTAATCAGGCATTCGAGTCATCATGAAAAATCGATATTTTCCTGCTTTACTAGCTCGCTTTCGGCTCGGACTGAATCTCATCAAGGGATTCGAATTTATCAGCTACTGCTAGTTGGACGATTTCATTTTAACTAACGTATCCAGGTCTTTATCTCAAATGATTTATTTGAAAGTTTGGTCAGGGGAGAGGAAAACTGCAGAAAACCCTCCCAGTTTTCTGCAGTTTTCCTCTCCCCGGACCAAAGTTTCAGACAGCGAGTACTTTTGATTAAGTCGAATGCCGTGGGTTATCACTGGCTGTGAATTAATTTATAGTGATTCTAAGATTACTTTAATAAAAAGAAAAAAAAATTGCAGGCCTATACCCAGTGAAGAGTAGTACTTAAATGATATAAGATAGGTAAAATAGGTGCAATAGGTTTTCAGTTGCAATATCTCAGAACTTAAATTGAGAATTCTGAAAAGAAAATAAGAATACCCCCCCCCCCCCCCCCCCCGTTTACTCAGGAAACTAACGTAACCGTTTAAATTCCTGAATTTTGAGCTCAAAATATATTGCATTTCCGAAAAAATTTCATTTTTAATCCAAAATAGATTTTTTAACAAAGGTCAAGAATTTTTAACCCAAAAAGACAAATTTTTTACAAGAGGAAAAATAATTTTGGTAAATAACAATTGCATTATTATCCAACAGTTAAACTTTCAAATAAAGGAAATGAGTTTTTAACAAAATAGTTGATTTTGCAAACGCATAATTGAATTCTTAATTCAAAAAGGCATATTATTTCTAAAACGGTATTTTCAACGACAAAAAATCATTTTCCCCCACGATACATGACTTTTCTATCAAAAGATAGATTGTCAATCCAAAAGGACGAATTTTCAACGGAAAAATTAAACTTTTAATAAAATAGTTTAATTTTTTGCTAAATAATTGAATTTTTAGCATACAAAAATTAATTTTCATCAAAAGACAAATTTTCAACACGTGACATAATTCTTTTTTTTTTATATATGTATTTTTCTAGTTGAAAATTCCCCATAAATCGTTTAAAAGTCAACTGGTTTCTAAAAAAAATCGATCTTCAAACTGCTAAAAATTTCAGTTTAAAAAATTGTTTCTAAATAACAGA
>NC_046665.1:93379459-93386552 GCF_010883055.1 Belonocnema kinseyi
CAACGAAAGTTGAATTCAACAAAAACCACAAATTAAATACAGAATAGTTTAATGCTGAATCAAAAAGATGAATTTTCAACTTCGAATTATTTTTTGACTCAAAAAGCCGAATTTTCTACAAAATACATAAATACTCTAACAAATAATTTAATTTTGTATTTGAAACAAATAATAATAAAGGCTTTTACATAAAAAAGTTTAATTTTTAAATAAAAAGGTGAATCTAATAAAATAAATTCTTGACAAAATATCGAATTTTAAAACCAAACTGATAAATTATCAAAAAATTGTTGAATTTTCAACCCTAAAATGTGGATATTCATCTAAAGGTTAATTTTGAACGAAGTGGTCCAATTTTCTACCAAATAGTTAGATTTTCAAGCCAAAAAGATGAATTTTCTAAAAAAGTTCAATTTTCAACAAAATAGTTAAGTGTAAGCTACGAAAGATTAATTTTGAATTTAAAGTATCAATTTTGAGTATTCAATTTAATTTGAAACTCTTATAATTAGAAATCATAAAATTGCAGTTAATTTGAGTTTTGTATTATGCACATCAAAATTCTTTTCTGAAATTATTAAACTTAGAATATTTAGAAATTGTCGAATTTTTGAAGTTTTAGTATAAAATTACTCAATTTTGAGATTCTTCAATAAAAATTCAAATGGTTTTGAACGCTATTAATTCACAATTATACAATTCTGACTCCTTTCCAAGAACATTTTTGAAGTTTCAACATTTTATTCTGAAATTTTTCAAATATGAACGTTTTCATATAGAAATGATACAAGTTCAATTCAATTCCGTTCACTTAAATTCCTTCAATTCCTTCGATTCTTTCACTTCTGCAAATCCTTCAGTTCTTTAAATCTCTCTAATTCTTTTCAATTTCCTTCAATTCCATAAATTCCCTTCAATTCCTACAATTCCTTCCCTCAATACCTTTAGTCTCCGCTCAATTCCTTCAATTCGCTTCAATTTCTTCTATTTCCTTCAATTCCTCAAATTACATCAATCCCTTTCAATTCCAAAATTCCCTCAATTCCTTAAAACCCTTCGATTTCCCTCAATTCCCTTTAATCCCTTTAATTCCTTCAGTTTCTTCAATTTCTTTAGTTCCTTCAATTTTTCTAATTCCTTTCAATTCCCTTCAATTCCTTCAATTCCCTTTAATTATCTTCCATTCCCTTCAACTCCTTTAATTCCATTGAATTCCATAAATTTCCTTCAATTTCTTAAATTTCTTCATGTCCTTTAATTCCTTAAATGCCTTGAATTCTCTTTTATTTCGTAAAATTTCCTGAAATTCCCTCGATTCCCTTAAATTCCTTCAAATCCTTTGATTCCCTGCAATACCTTCAATTTCCTTTAGTTTCACCATTTTTCTTCAACTCCCTTCAATTTTCTGTAATCTCTTCAATTCCTTTTAATTCTTTCAATTCTCCTCAATTCCCTTCAATAACTTCAATTCCTTCAGTTCCTTCCATTTCTTTCAATTCCTTTATTCCCTTCAATTTCTTCAAATCCGTCGATTCCCTGTAATCCCTTCGATTTCCTTCTGTTCCTTCAATGTTCTTCTATCAATTCATTTCCCATCAATTCCTTCAATTCCCTTTAACTGTTTCAATTCCATTTAATTTCCTTCAAATATCTTCCGTTCCTTTAATTTCCTTTAATTCCCTTTAATTCTTTTAATTTCTCTCAACTGCTTTAGCTCCATTTAATTCCCTTCAATTTCCTTCAATTACTTCATATCCTTAAATTTCTTTCAATTCCTTCAATTCCTTTTAATTCCCTTAAATTACTTCAGTTACTTCAATTCCTTTCTATTCTCTGCAATTCCTTCAATTTTCTTAATTCCCTTCCATTTCTTCAAATTCTGCGATTCCCTGCAATCCCTTCAATTCTCTTCAGTTCGTTAAATTTCCATAAATTCCCTTTAATTTCCTTCAATTCCCTTTAATCGCTTCAATTCCCTTCATTTCCTTCAATTTCCTTAATTCCCTTCAATTTCTTCAAATTATGCGATTCCCTGAAACCCCTTCAATACTCTTCAGTTCGTTCAATTTCCATAAATTACCTTTAATTTCCTTCAATCCCTTTATGTCCCAATTAATTCCTTCAATTCCCTTTAATCCCTTCAATTTCTTTAATTCCCTTCAATTTCTTCAAATTATGCAATTCCCTGAAACCCCTTCAATACTCTTCAGTTCGTTCAATTTCCATAAATTACCTTTAATTTCCTTCAATCCCTTTATGTCCCAATAATTCCTTCAATTATTCTTAATCCCTTTAATTCCCTTCATTTCCTTAAATTTCCTTCAATTCTCTTCAATTTTTTAATTCCCTTTAATTCCTTCAAATCCGCTTAATTCCTTTAATTCCCTTCAATTCCTTCAATTATTTCATGTCCTTTAATTTCTGTTAAATTCTAATTCAAGTGAAATATTGTCTTTTTACTATACATACTCGTCTAAAACTGTTTAATTTTGAGCGTTTTTAGTTAAAAATCGTTCAATATATTGTGCGAAAATACCAAGCCCTTTAAATATGAAATCATTAAAAACTATTTCAGAAATTTCATAAACGAATTGATAATTGATTAGTTGAAGTGAAATATCATCTTAAGATTAATAAATCACAACAATCATGTTCGATTAAACGCTTCAATCTAATAGTAGCAAGGCCAGATGCAGAGAAAGTGTCGTGACTCTTTGAAAAACAGACAATTTCCACTAACACCCGTATTCATAAACAATATTCCAAATGCTTAATCGACCCCAAGGTTTACTTCAGAATCGTCGATTTCTGCATACATATCGCGAAACCGGTTCGTCGAAATGTCTATCAAAGTCACGTATCCGACTCGCAGTATCCGAGCACTTTGTCAGACACGCACGTAACTCGTTTACAAATTAACCACTGATCGGCAAAAAATTTTTTTTAGTTTTTTGAAAAATTAAAATAGAAAGTGAATAAAAATTTAAAAAGGGGTTTAAAGAAGTGTGTTCCTGAAAAATAGTGGGGATGAAGTTTAAATGTATAAGTTGGAAAAAAACCTGTAAGAGGTTGTCCATGAATTACGATACCAATTCGAGGGGGGGGGGGGGGGGTTGACGCAAAAAAATACGGTTAGTAACAGATTAAAGGTGTGGGAAGGGGGGGGGGTGCTCTAGTAGAAGTAATATTAGGAATTGAGATATAGTTTAGTAGGTTTCTTGATGATAAATTTTTAGAAAGTTTGCAACTTTTCCGGAATAATCCCCCCTTTTGCCACTTTTCAACAGTGGGGCCAAACAGCAGAAGTAAAACTTTGAGGGTTTAATTTTAAAATTTGTCGTGAGGATTAATCATGAGTTTTAGGAGATCGTAAAGTAAGAGAAAGAAAAGGGAGAGCATATACAGGCTTTGCTTAGCATGGCAGTAGTGGGGATATCGAAGTGATATCTTCAGAGCTATTGCGAATCGCCGCACAAAAGGGAATTAACTTTCACCTTAAAAATATCTATTTTTTCTCCTATTTTCAACCAAATTTCCTCTTTTTCTCGATTTATCGTTTAAATTTTTGTTTTGGTTAAACATTCTACTATTTCATTGAAAATCGAATGATTTTTTGTTTAAGATGAAACTATTTTTTTCAAAACCCGTCTTTTTGGTCATAAATTTGATGAATTGGTTGAAAGTTGTACTAATTTGTTAAAAATGTATCTGTTTCAGTGGAAAATTCCAGGATTTTATTCAAAATGCGTCTTTTTTGTAGAAAATTAATCTTCTCAGATAAAAATTCATCTCATTAGTTAAGAATTTCATTTTATTGAATATTTTGATTTTTTTATTGCATGTAACTGTTTTTTATTTGAATTAAAATCTTTTTTTGATTAAAATATCAACTATATAGTATTGTTGAAAATTAAAATATTTATTCAAAAAATTAACTTCTCGGTAGAAAATTAACTTTTTCGATAAAAATTTTTAGTCTGTGTTTGAAAATTTATTTTTTTTTGTGGAAAATTCATCTATTTTTTGAAAAATTCGTCTTTCAGGATACAAAATAATGTTCTCTTCTGAAAATTAATCTTTTTGGATGTTTTTTTGGTTAAATCTAACTTGAAAAAATTTTGTTAAAAATCTTTTTGTGTTTAAAATTAATCTTCTTTTTCGAAAATTGAACTTGTAGGATTTGTATTTAAATATTTTATTAAATTTTTATTTTTTAAACTGATAAAACGAGTTTGGCCATTCTTTTATTTTCTTTCTTGAAAATTAATTTTTTAAGCTGAAAATGTAAATTTTCCTTTTTTTGTTGAAAACTTATGTTTTTGTCTTAATGCAACTATTTTGTTGAAAATTCAACGTTATTAGTAGAAAATTTAACGACTTGGTAAAAAATCAATCTACTTTATATAAAATTCAATAATTTAGGTTAAAGTTTTTTTTTGTTGAATATTCAATAGCTTTGTAGAAAATTCATTGGACGTGGGGGGGGGGGGGTTCTATGTAGTGAGTGTATAAAAAAGCTATTGGAATATTAAAATTTATTTGATAGATGATCGTTAATCATATATAATTTATATTAGAAATAATGCAAATTTTGCGGTTGCCAGAAGTTAGCATAAATCTTAATGGTTTGAAATTTACTGAGGCAAGAAAAATTTCCTTGGCTGAAGAAAATGTTGCATCATCAGTATAATATTGTCAGTAAAATATTTAGATTTTCAGGTCGAATGATTGATAATAATATATTATTTATGTTGAAAATAATTAAAATTGTGTGGTTTACCAGTTTCCTCTGGTTTTTGCGTGGCCCTGGTCGGGTCAACTGGCAAGGGCCATACATGGCGTGTAACGCTTTTGCAGATTTTTGCCCTACTTAGGGCAAACTTGTCAGGGCCTGTCCAGTTTTTCTGAGCTATGCCCTACTTTTCTAAAACATAATAGTTATAAACGAAAACTGGGTTTAGAAAACAAAATTTATTTTATTTAGTATGATGCTACTAAAAATACATATTATATAATAATTTTTCATTTTTGATCGTGCAAAAAAACCGTTTTCAGGACCAGTGAAATTTTAGAAATTGCTTTAAATTGTAGCATTTTAAGTTATGCAAAAACTTGATAACTTCACTAAGCTTTTAAATTTATTACAATAAGAAAATTCGCTGTTTATCAAATTTAATCTGTATCAAAAATTATTCATAAGTTTAAAATTCAAATGTATGGTATTCACTTAGAAATAAATTTTTAATAATTAGATATCGAATTGACTATCAAACCTTCAAAAATATTTCAGTATTTAATTTTGGCATATTTGACATTACATCTTGAGCTAAGACTTCCTTTTGCCTATATTTATTTTCAATCTATTTCGCTTTCTCATAATAGGTGCATACTCGGAATCTTCGGTACAAAGGCAACTTATTCGACGATTTTTTAAATTTAACAATCGTATTTTTTGTTCAGCATCTTGAAGAGTTTTTAAAAAAAAATTTGGATAGGGACGGTTTATGTTTAAGTTAATGTTCTGAAATCTAACAAATTCACTGAATGCATCTTGTTTGCAACTTATTTTAATGTAAGTTTCTAAATTTTTAAAAACTTTAGCAATAAAAGAAAAATCATCACCAAATTTATTATCACTAAAATTATCATTTATTATTTTTAATTCGGAACAACAAGAGTGGGTGTATAGTTAATAACAGATATTTATATTGTATTGTCCCATTTGTGCCCCATCACAATTTAATTATTTTGATTGAAAATAGAAAACCTGATCTGAGCCTTGTCAGCGCCACTTTTTAAATGGGGAAAAATAGGGCAATTTCTACATGGGTATTTTCCATGTAGTGCGCGTATAATATTACTGCTAGTCGAGTATTAAAATTCTTTTGACGGGTGCTCCTCAATAATATAACATTTATTTCATAAATAATGTAAACTATTTGGTATCCAGAAATTATGCATAACGCTTTATCGTTTGAAATTTCTTAAGGCAAGAAAAATTATCTTGAATCAAGAAAATATGCATCATCTGTATCCAGAACAATATTTTCCGTATAGTGCACCCATAATATTACTAGGAAAATATTTAAATTCTTTTGGCAGCTTATCGTTAATAATATATCATTTATATTGAAAATAATATAAATTGTGTGTTTTCCAGAAGATATGCATAACTTTTAAATGTTTGCAGTTTCTTCAGACAGGAAAAATTGTCTTGGATAATATTGCATCTTCCGTTTCCAGACCAATATTTTCCGTGTAGCATGTACAATATTACTAATCGAATGTTAAAATTTGTTTAACACATAATCGTTAATAATACATGATTTATTTGAGAAATTATGCAAATTATGCGCTTTCCAGAAAATATGCATAACTCTTTATTGTTTGAAATTTCTTACGGCAAGAAAAGTTATCTTAGATCAAGAAAATATGCATCATCCGTATCCAGGCTAATATTTCCCGGATAGTGTGTATATGTGTGTGCATATATATATATATATATGTGTGTGTGTGTGTGTGTGTGTGTGTGTGTGTGTGTGTGTGTGTGTTTGTGTGTGTGTGTATAATTATATGTCTATAATCTATCATTTATATTGGAAATAATTTAAACTGTACGATTTCCAAAAGGTAATTTTCTCGGATCAAGAAAATATTGCATCATTCATATCTAGACCAATATTTTCCATGAAGGGCGCGTATAATATTGCTATTCGAATATTAAAATTTTTTTGACACATGATCCTTAATAATATAACATTTGTTTCAGAAATTATGTAAACTATTTGGTATCCAGAAATTATGCAGAACGCTTTATCGTTTGAAATTTTGTAAGACAAGAAAAATTATCTTGAATCAAGAAAATATGCATCATCTGTATCCAGAACAATATTTTCCGTATAGTGCACCCATAATATTACTAGAAAAATATTAAAATTCTTTTGGCAGCTTATCGTTAATAATATATCATTTATATTGAAAATAATATTAATTGTGTTGTTTCCAGAAGATATGCATAACTTTTAAATGTTTGCAGTTTCTTCAGACAGGAAAAATTGTCTTGGATAATATTGCATCTTCTGTTTCCAGACCA